>NC_041384.1:590433363-590507341 GCF_002162155.2 Triticum dicoccoides | reverse complement strand
CCTCCCGGGCCTAGCGGCGGGGATGTGGGCGCACGCCCACGTGGCAGGCGGCGATTGGACGTGGGGGCGGCGGCGGACGCGTCTGGCCGGGGCGGACGTGTTCGGCCGGCGCGGATCTGAGGATTAGGGTTAGGGACGAGGGGAGACCCGGGATTTGGAATGGGGGTGTTTAAATAGGCATAGAGGGAGCTAGGAGAGTCCAAATGAGGTGCGGTTTTCGGCCACGCGATCGTGATCAAACGCTCTAGGACATGGAGCAGAGTTTGGTGGGTTTTGGGCCGAATAGGAGGGGTGTTGGGCTGCAACACACATGAGGCCTTTTCGTCCCTCGGTTAACCGTTGGAGTATCAAATGAAGTCCAAATGATACGAAACTTGACAGGCAGTCTACCGGTAGTAAACCTAGGCCACTTGGCAAGTCTCGGTCCAATCCAGAAATGTTTAATCCCCACACACGAAAGAAAGCTAGAAATGAACACCGGAGGAGAACGAAGCGCCGGAATGCAAAACGGACAACGGGGAAAATGCTCGAATGCATGAGATGAACACGTATGCAAATGCAATGCACATGATGACATGATATGAGATGCATGACAACGATAACAACACACGGAGACAAAACCCAAACCCGAGGAAATAAAAATAACTTAACGCCGGAAACGGCAAGAGTTGGAGTACAAATAGGGAAAGTTACATCCGGGGTGTTACAACACCACTCTCCAAGAAGTAACAAATGGTGTGTTGATGATGAACTCCTTGCTCTTGTGCTTAAAATGATAGTCTCCCCAACACTCAACTCTCTCTCACAGGATTTGGATTTGGTGGAAAGAAGATTTGAGTGGAAAGCAACTTGGGGAAGGCTAGAGATCAAGATTCATATGGTTGGAATGGAATATCTTGACCTCAACACAAGTGTTGGTGGTTCTCTCTCAGAAAATGTGTATTGGAAGTGTAGGTATGTTCTGATGGCTCTCTCAACGAATGAAGAGTGGGTGGAGGGGTATATATAGCCTCCACACAAAATCTAACCATTACACACAATTTGCCAAACTCGGTGGGACCGAATGGTTAAACTCGGTCGGACCGATTCAGCAAACCTAGTGACCGTTAGGATTTTCGGTGGAACTGAGATGCAACTCGGTAGGACCAATATGGTTAGGGTGGCATAACGTAATCTTGGTGTGACCGATTACACAAACTTGGTAGGACCGATTTTGGTAATAAGCTAACCAGAGAGTTGGTCAGGTAAACTCGGTGGGACCGATTCGCTCATCTCGGTGAGACTGAAGTGTTACAAAAGGGAAACAGAGAATTTACATTGCAATCTCGGTGGGACCGATCGCTCATCTCGGTAAGTCCGAAATGTTACGAAGGGAAACAGAGAGATTACAATCCCATCTCGGTGAGACCGATTTGCCTAGGGTTTGTGGTAGTGGCTATGACATTTGAAACTCGGTGGTGCCGGATAGAAAGAATTGGTGGGGCCGAGTTTGACTTTTGGTTTAGGTCATATGTGGATGTGGGAAGGTAGTTGAGGATTTTGGAGCATATCACTAAGCATTTTGAGCAAGCAAGCCATTAAGAAACACCTCATCCCTCCTTGATAGTATTGGCTTTTCCTATAGACTCAATGTGATCTTGGATCACTAAAATATAAAATGTAGAGTCTTGAGCTTCAAGCTTGAGCCAAATTTTTGTCCTTCGAATTTTGAGGGATCCACTTTCCTCATCCATGCCATGCCATTCATTGAGATTTTCCTGAAATATTAATCTTGGAATAATGTTAGCTCAATGAGCTATATGTTGTTAGGAATTACCAAAACCACCCAGGGATAGTTGCACTTTCAGAGAGAAAAAATGATAAAGGGGGAAGCCCCTAGTGTGGTTTAGGCCGTGTCTTGGGGCGTGGCGCAGTTGTTCCCCCTCCCTACCTACGCCCATGGTATTTTTAATGCGTAATTATGTACGCGTGGTACGTATTTTGCCGTTTGGCTGGGACTGGGGTGGGGGCCATATTGCTACGCGAGCTCAAATCGTGGCAGGCGGTCTAATTGCCGATTAATCCGAGCGCGCTTGGAGGTGTTCGGGTTTTGAAACGCCGAACTAGTAGATTGCCTTGAGAGGCTGCTTTGTGCTTCCGCCGCGAGGGCTGCGGTGTGCTCCTCTGTTAGGAGAGAGCGTTCTGTGTTTCCATTGATAGTAATGACTCCGCGAGGTCCTGGCATCTTGAGCTTGAGGTATGCATAATGCGGTACCGCATTGAATTTGGCAAATGCGGTTCGCCCGAGCAGTGCATGATAACCACTACGGAACGAGACTATATCGAAGATTAACTCTTCGCTTCGGAAGTTATCCGAGGATCCGAAGACCACTTCCAGTGTAATTGAGCCTGTGCAATGGGCCTCTACACCTGTAATGACGCCTTTAAATGTCGTTTTGGTGGGTTTGATCCTTGAGGGGTCTATACCCATTTTGCACACTGTGTCCTGATAAAGCAGGTCCAGGCTGCTGCCGCCATCCATGAGGACTCGAGTGAGGTGAAATCCGTCAATGATTTGGTCTAGGACCAGTGCGGCAAATCCACCTTGACGGGTACTAGTGGAGTGGTCCCTGCGACCGAAGGAGATCGGACAGGAGGACCATGGGTTGAACTTAGGGGCGACTGGCTCCAACGCATATACGTCCCTGAGCGCACGCTTCCTTTCCCGTTTGGGGATCTGTGTTGCATATATCATGTTCACCATCCGCACTTGTGGGGGGAACCTCTTTTGTCCTCCGGTGTTCGGCTGTTGGGTCTCTTCCTCGTCATCCCTATGTGCCCCCTTATCTTTTTTTTCGGCAATTAACTTGCCGGCCTGCTTGAATACAAAACAATCCCGATTGGTGTGGTTGGCTGGCTTGTCGGGGATGCCGTGTATTTGACACGAGCGATCGAGTATGCGGTCCAAACTGGACGGGCCCGACGTACTATGTTTAAATGGCTTTTTCCGCTGACCGGGTTTGGAGCCTTTGAATCCGGCATTGACTATCATATCTTCAGTGTTATCACCGTTAATGCGGCGCTTATGTTTGTTGCGACGTGACCTGCTATTGCCGTCCTTGGTATCCGAAGTACCATGGTTCTTTGACATGTTATTGCTGCGAGCCAGCCAGCTGTCTTCTCCCGCACAAAAGCGTGTTATGAGTGTCATGAGGGCTGCCATAGATTTCGGCTTTTCCTGAACAAGGTGCCAGGCTAGCCACTCGTCACGGATGTTGTGTTTGAAAGCCGCTAAGGCCTCTGCATCCGGACAGTCGACGATTTGAGTTTTCTTTGTAAGGAACCGAGTCTAGAACTGTCTGGCCGATTCTTCTGGCTGCTGAATTATGTGGCTCAAGTCATCGGCATCTGGTGGTCGCACATAAGTGTCGTGAAAGTTGTTGAGGAATGCAGCTTCCAGATCTTCCCAACAGCAAATGGAATCTGCTAGCAAGCTGTTAAGCCAATGCCGCGCTGGTCCTTTGAGCTTTAGTGGGAGGTATTTGTGAAGGAAATATGCCCTAGAGGCAATAATAAAGTTATTATTTATTTCCTTATATCATGATAAATGTTTATTATTCATGCTAGAATTGTATTAACCGGAAACATAATACATGTGTGAATACATAGACAAACAAAGTGTCACTAGTATGCCTCTACTTGACTAGCTCGTTAATCAAAGATGGTTATGTTTCCTAACCATGAACAATGAGTTGGTATTTGATTAACAAGATCACATCATTAAGTGAATGATCTGATTGACATGACCCATTCCATTAGCTTAGCACCCGATCGTTTAGTATGTTGCTATTGCTTTCTTCATGACTTATACATGTTCCTATGACTATGAGATTATGCAACTCCCGTTTGCTGGAGGAACACTTTGTGTGCTACCAAACGTCACAACATAACTGGGTGATTATAAAGGAGCTCTACAGGTGTCTCCAAAGGTACATGTTGGGTTGGCGTATTTCGAGATTAGGATTTGTCACTCCGATTGTCGAAGAGGTATCTCTGGGCCCTCTCGGTAATGCACATCACTTAAGCCTTGCAAGCATTGCAACTAATGAGTTAGTTGCGGGATGATGTATTACAGAACGAGTAAAGAGACTTGTCGGTAACGAGATTGAAGTAGGTATTGGAATACCGACGATCGAATCTCGGGCAAGTAACATACCGATGACAAAGGGAACAACGTATGTTGTTATGCGGTCTGACCGATAAAGATCTTCATAGAATATGTAGGAGCCAATATGAGCATCCAGGTTCCGCTATTGGTTATTGACCAGAGACGTGTCTCGGTCATGTCTACATTGTTCTCGAACCCGTAGGGTCCGCACGCTTAAGGTTACGATGACAGTTATATTATGAGTTTATGCATTTTGATGTACCGAAGTTTGTTCGGAGTCCCGGATGTGATCACGGACATGACGAGGAGTCTCGAAATGGTCGAGACATAAAGATTGATATATTGGAAGCCTATGTTTGGATATCGGAAGTGTTCCGGGTGAAATCGGGAATTTACCGGAGTACCGGGAGGTTACCGGAACCCCCCGGGAGCTATATGGGCCATAGTTGGCCTTAGTGGAAATGAGAAGGGGCTGCCCAAAGTGGGCCGCGTGCCCCTCCCCTCCCTTGGTCTGAATAGGACAAGGAGAGGGGGGCCGGCTACCCTCTCTCTTTTCCCCCCTCCGCGAATCCTATTCCAACTAGGATTGGGGGGGGGGGGGATCCTACTCCCAGAGGGAGTAGGACTCTCCTGGCACGCCTCTCCTTGGCCGGCCGCACCCCCCCCCTTGGTCCTTTATATACTAAGGCAGGGGAACCCCAGAGAGACACAAGTTGATCCACGTGATCTTATTCTTAGCCGTGTGCGGCGCCCCCAGCCACCATAGTCCTCGGTAATATTGTAGCGGTGCTTAGGCGAAGCCCTGCGACAGTAGTACATCAAGATCGTCACCACGCCGTCATGCTGACGGAACTCTTCCCCTACACTTTGCTGGATCGGAGTCCGGGGATCGTCATCGATCTGAACGTGTGCTAAAACTCGGAGGTGCCGTAGTTTCGGTGCTTGATCGGTCGGGCCGTGAAGACGTACGAATACATCAACCAAATGCTTTTGTTGTCGATCTACAAGGGTACCTAGATCACACTCTCCCCTCATTGCTATGCATCATCATGATCTTGCGTGTGCGTAGGAATTTTTTTGAAATTACTACGTTCCCCAATAGTGGTATCAGAGCCTAGCTTTTATATGTTGATGTTATATGCACGAGTAGAACACAAGTGAGTTGTGGGCGATATAAGTCATACTGCTTACCAGCATGTCATACTTTGGTTCGGCGGTATTGTTGGACGAAGCGGCCCGGACCGACATTACGCGTACGCTTACGCGAGACCGGTTCTCCCGACGTGCTTTGCACATAGGTGGCTTGCGGGTGACAGTTTCTCCAACTTTAGTTGAATCGAGTGTGGCTACGCCCGGTCCTTGCGAAGGTTAAAACAACACCAACTTGAAAAACTATCGTTGTGGTTTTGATGCGTAGGTAAGATTGGTTCTTGCTTAAGCCCGTAGCGGCCACATAAAACTTGCAACAACAAAGTAGAGGACGTCTAACTTGTTTTTGCAGGGCATGTTGTGATGTGATATGGTCAAGACATGATGCTGATTTTTATTGTATGAGATGATCATGTTTTGTAACCAAGTTACCGGCAACTGGCAGGAGCCATATGGTTGTCGCTTTATTGTATGCAATGCAATCGCGATGTAATGCTTTACTTTATCACTAAGCGGTAGCGATAGTCATGGAAGCACAAGCTTGGCGAGACTACAATGATGCTACGATGGAGATGAAGGTGTCACGCCGGTGACGATGGTGATCACGACGGTGCTTCGGAGATGGAGATCACAAGCACAAGATGATGATGGCCATATCATATCACTTTTATTGATTGCATGTGATGTTTATCTTTTATGCATCTTATCTTGCTTTGATTGACGGTAGCATTATAAGATGATCTCTCACTAATTATCAAGAAGTGTTCTCCCTGAGTATGCACCGTTGCGAAAGTTCTTCGTGCTGAGACACCACGTGATGATCGGGTGTGATAGGCTCTACGTTCAAATACAACGGGTGCAAAACAGTTGCACACGCGGAATACTCAGGTTAAACTTGATGAGCCAAGCATATACAGATATGGCCTCGGAACACGGAGACCGAAATGTCGAGCGTGAATCATATAGTAGATATGATCAACATAGTGATGTTCACCAATGAAACTACTCCATCTCACGTGATGATCGGACATGGTTTAGTTGATTTGGATCACGTAATCACTTAGAGGATTAGAGGGATGTCTATCTAAGTGGGTGTTATTTAAGTAAATTAACTGAACTTAAATTTATCATGAAACTTTGTACCTGATAAGTATCTTGCTTGTTTATGCTTGTTTGTAGATAGATGGCTCGTGCTGTTGTTCCGTTCAATTTTAATGCGTTCCTTGAGAAAGCAAAGTTGAAAGATGATGGTAGCAATTACACGGACTGGGTCCGTAACTTGAGGATTATCCTCATTGCTGCGCAGAAGAATTACGTCCTGGAAGCACCGCTGGGTGCCAGGCCTGCTGCTGGAGCAACGCCGGATGTTATGAATGTCTGGCAGAGCAAAGCTGATGACTACTCAATAGTTCAGTGTGCCATGCTTTACGGCTTAGAATCGGGACTTCAACGATGTTTTAAACGTCATGGAGCATATGAGATGTTTCAAGAGTTGAAGTTAATATTTCAAGCAAATGCCCGGATTGAGAGATATGAAGTCTCCAATAAGTTCTATAGCTGCAAGATGGAGGAGAACAGTTCTGTCAGTGAGGATATACTCAAAATGTCTGGGTATAATAATCACTTGATTCAATTGGGAGTTAATCTTCCAGATGATTGCGTCATTGACAGAATTCTCCAATCACTGCCACCAAGCTACAAGAGCTTCGTGATGAACTATAATATGCAAGGGATGAATAAGACTATTCCCGAGCTCTTCGCAATGCTGAAAGCTGCGGAGGTAGAAATCAAGAAGGAGCATCAAGTGTTGATGGTCAACAAAACCACTAGTTTCAAGAAAAAGGGCAAAGGGAAGAATAAGGGGAACTTCAAAAAGAACGGCAAGCAAGTTGCTACTCAAGAGAAGAAACCCAAACCTGGACCTAAGCCTGAAACTGAGTGCTTCTAATGCAAGCAGACTGGTCACTGGAAGTGGAACTACCCCAAGTATTTGGCGGATAAGAAGGATGGCAAGGTGAACAAAGGTATATATGATATACATATTATTGATGTGTACCTTACTAATGCTCGCAGTAGCACCTGGGTATTTGATACTGGTTCTGTTGCTAATATTTGCAACTCGAAACAGGGACTACGGATTAAGCGAAGATTGGCTAAGGACGAGGTGACGATGCGCGTGGGAAACGGTTCCAAAGTCGATGTGATCGTAGTCGGCACGCTACCTCTACATCTACCTTCGGGATTAACATTAGACCTAAATAATTGTTATTTGGTGCCAGCGTTAAGCATGAACATTATATCTGGATCTTGTTTGATGCGAGACGGTTATTCATTTAAATCTGAGAATAATGGTTGTTCTATTTATATGAGTAATATCTTTTATGGTCATGCACCCTTAAAGAGTGGTCTATTTTTATTAAATCTCGATAGTAGTGACACACATATTCATAGTGTTAAAGCCAAAAATTGCAGAGTTGATAATGATAGTGCAACTTATTTGTGGCACTGCTGTTTAGGTCATATCGGTGTAAAGCGCATGAAGAAACTCCATACTGATGGACTTTTGGAACAACTTGATTATGAATCACTTGGTACTTGCGAACCATGCCTCATGGGCAAGATGACTAAAACACCGTTCTCCGGTACTATGGAGAGAGCAACAGATTTGTTGGAAATCATACATACAGATGTATGTGGCCCGATGAATATTGAGGCTCGTGGCGGATATCGTTATTTTCGCACCTTCACAGACGACTTAAGCAGATATGGGTATATCTACTTAATGAAACATAAGTCTGAAATGTTTGAAAAGTTCAAAGAATTTCAGAGTGAAGTTGAAAATCATCGTAACAAGAAAATAAAATTTCTACGATCTGATCGTGGAGGAGAATATTTGAGTTACGAGTTTGGTGTACATTTGAAACAATGCGGAATAGTTTCACAACTCACGCCACCCGGAACACCACAGCGCAATGGTGTGTCCGAACGTCGTAATCGTACTTTACTAGATATGGTGCGATCTATGATGTCTCTTACTGATTTACCGCTATCGTTTTGGGGATACGCTCTAGAGACGGCCGCATTCACGTTAAATAGGGCACCATCAAAATCCGTTGAGACGACGCCTTATGAACTGTGGTTTGGCAAGAAACCAAAGTTGTCGTTTCTGAAAGTTTGGGGCTGTGATGCTTATGTGAAAAAGCTTCAACCTGATAAGCTCGAACCCAAATCGGAGAAATGTGTCTTCATAGGATATCCAAAGGAGACTATTGGATACACCTTCTATCACAGATCCGAAGGCAAGACTTTTGTTGCTAAGTTCGGAAACTTTCTAGAGAAGGAGTTTCTCTCGAAAGAAGTGAGTGGGAGGAAAGTAGAACTTGATGAGGTAACTATACCTGCTCCCTTGTTGGAAAGTAGTGCATCACAGAAAACTGTTTCTGTGACACCTGCACCAGTGAGTGAGGAAGCTAATGATGATGATCATGAAACTTCAGAACAAGATACTACTAAACCTCGTAGATCAACCAGAGTAAGATCCACGCCAGAGTGGTATAGTAATCCTGTTCTGCAAGTCATGCTACTAGATCATGATGAACCTACGAACTATGAAGAAGCGATGGTGAGCCCAGATTCCGCAAAAAGGCTTGAACCAATGAAATCTGAGATGGGATCCATGTATGAGAACAAAGTGTGGACTTTGGTTGACTTGCCCGATGATCGGCAAGCAATTGAGAATAAATGGATCTTCAAGAAGAAGACTAACGCTGACGGTAATATTACTGTCTACAAAGCTTGACTTGTCGCAAAAGGTTTTCGGCAAGTTCAAGGGATTGACTACGATGAGACCTTCTCACCCATAGCGATGCTTAAGTCTGTCCAAATCATGTTAGCAATTGCCGCATTTTATGATTATGAAATATGGCAGATGGATGTCAAAACTGCATTCCTGAATGGATTTCTGGAAGAAGAGTTGTATATGATGCAACCAGAAGGTTTTGTCGATCCAAAGGGAGCTAACAAAGTGTGCAAGCTCCAGTGATCCATTGATGGACTGGTGCAAGCCTCTCGGAGTTGGAATAAACGTTTTGATAGTGTGATCAAAGCATTTGGTTTTTTACAGACTTTTGGAGAAGCCTGTATTTACAAGAAAGTGAGTGGGAGCTCTGTAGCATTTCTGATATTATATGTGGATGACATATTACTAATTGGAAATGATGTAGAATTTCTGGATAGCATAAAGGGATACTTGAATAAGAGTTTTTCAATGAAAGACCTCGGTGAAGCTGCTTACATATTAGGCATTAAAATCTATAGAGATAGATCAAGACGCTTAATTGGACTTTCACAAACCACATACCTTGACAAAGTTTTGAAGAAGTTCAAAATGGATCAAGCAAAGAAAGGGTTCTTTCCTGTGTTACAAGGTGTGAAGTTGAGTAAGACTCAATGCCCGACCACTGCAGAAGATAGAGATAATATGAAAGATGTTCCCTATGCTTCAACCATAGGCTCTATCATGTATGCAATGCTGTGTACCAGACCTGATGTGTGCCTTGCTATAAGTCTAGCAGGGAGGTACCAAAGTAATCCAGGAGTGGATCACTGGACAGCGGTCAAGAACATCCTGAAATACCTGAAAAGGACTAAGGATATGTTTCTCATATATGGAGGTGACAAAGAGCTCATCGTAAAAGGTTACATTGATGCAAGCTTTGACACTGATCCGGACGATTCTAAATCGCAAACCAGATACGTGTTTACATTAAACGGTGGAGCTGTCAGTTGGTGCAGTTCTAAACAAAGCGTTGTAGCGGGATCTACATGTGAAGCGGAGTACATGGCTGGTTCAGAAGCAGCAAATGAAGGAGTCTAGATGAAGGAGTTCATATCCGATCTACGTGTCATACCTAGTGCATCGGGTCCAATGAAAATCTTTTGTGACAATACGGGTGCAATTGCCTTGGCAAAGGAATCCAGATTTCACAAGAGAACCAAGCACATCAAGAGACGCTTCAATTCCATCTGGGATCTAGTCCAGGTGGGAGACATAGAGATATGCAAGATACATATGGATCTGAATGTTGCAGACCCGTTGACTAAGCCTCTTCCACGAGCAAAACATGATCAACACCAAGGCTCCATGGGTGTTAGAATCATTACTGTGTAATCTAGATTATTGACTCTAGTGCAAGTGGGAGACTGAAGGAAATATGCCCTAGAGGCAATAATAAAGTTATTATTTATTTCCTTATATCATGATAAATGTTTATTATTCATGCTAGAATTATATTAACCAGAAACATAATACATGTGTGAATCCATAGAAAAACAAAGTGTCACTAGTATGCCTCTACTTGACTAGCTCGTTAATCAAAGATGGTTATGTTTCCTAACCATGAACAATGAGTTGTTATTTGATTAACGGGATCACATCATTAAGTGAATGATCTGATTGACATGACCCATTCCATTAGCTTAGCACCCGATCGTTTAGTATGTTGCTATTGCTTTCTTCATGACTTATACATGTTCCTATGACTATGAGATTATGCAACTCCCATTTGCCGGAGGAACACTTTGTGTGCTACCAAACGTCACAACATAATTGGGTGATTATAAAGGAGCTCTACAGGTGTCTCCAAAGGTACATGTTGGGTTGGCGTATTTCGAGATTAGGATTTGTCACTTCGATTGTCGAAGAGGTATCTCTGGGCCCTCTCGGTAATGCACATCACTTAAGCCTTGCAAGCATTGCAACTAATGAGTTAGTTGCGGGATGATGTATTACAGAACGAGTAAAGAGACTTGCCGGTAACGAGATTGAACTAGGTATTGGAATACCGACGATCGAATCTCGGGCAAGTAACATACCGATGACAAAGGGAACAACGTATGTTGTTATGCGGTCTGACCGATAAAGATCTTCGTAGAATATGTAGGAGCCAATATGAGCATCCAGGTTCCGCTATTGGTTATTGACTGGAGCCGTGAAGACGTACGACTACATCAACGAAACGCTTCCGTTGTCGATTTATAAGGGTACGTAGATCACACTCTCCCCTCGTTGCTATGCATCATCATGATCTTGCGTGTGCATAGGAATTTTTTTGAAATTACTACGTTCCCCAACAATTTGATGGCGTGTAAGTCATCACCGCGGGCCATGTGGATGTGGAGGAGGAGATCCTCGATCCATACCGCAAGATCTGTAGTGCCGTTGTATGATTCAATATTTACAGGTTTGAAACCTTCTAGGATTTGATGATCCATTACTTCGTCTGTGAAGCATAAGGGGTGTGCGGCACTTCTGTATTGGGCTATGTTGCGAGGCAGCTCGAATGGGTCTTGCCCGCTGTGTTCGGCCCGGGCAGATTTACTTTTACTGTATCCGGCGTGACATTTATCGTGTCGCATAGTGGTGCGCCCTCATGATCCGTAGATCGATCTTGCATGTTTTGCTTTGTCCTCCAATATTTCTCGCAGGTCTGGCGTGCTTCCTGAAAAGGCATGGCGAAACACGCCAGACCCGCGAGAAGTATTGGAGGACAAAGCAAAACATGCAAGATCGATCTACAGATCACGAGGGCGCATCACTATGCGAGACGATAAACGTCATGCCGGATACAGTAAAAGTAAATCCGGCCGGGCTGAACACACCGGGCAAGACCCATTTGAGCTGCACCGCGATATAGCCCAATACAGAGGCGCCGCACACCCCTTATGCTTCACAGACGAAGTAATGGATCCTCAAATCCCAGAAGATTTCAAACCCGTAAATATTGAATCATACGACGGCACAACAGATCCTGCGGTATGGATCGAGGATTTCCTCCTCCACATCCACATGGCCTGCGGTGATGACTTACACGCCATCAAATAGCTCCCACTAAAGCTCAAAGGACCAGCACGACACTGGCTTAACAGCTTGCCATCATAATCCATTAGTTGTTGGGAAGATCTAGAAGCCGCATTCCTCGACAACTTACAGGGCACTTATGTGCGACCACCAGATGCCGATGACTTGAGCCACATAATTCAGTAGCTAGAAGAATTGGCCAGGCAATTCCGGACTCGGTTCCTAACAAAGAAAAATCAAATCGTTGACTGTTCGGATGCAAAGGCCCTAGCAGCTTTCAAACACAACATCCGCGATGAGTCGCTAGCCCGGCACCTTGGCGAGGAAAATCCGAAATCTATGGCAGCCCTCACGACACTCATGACCCGGTTTTGTGTGGGAGAAGACAGCTGGCTGGCTCGCAGTAATAATATGTCAAAGAACCATGGTACTGTGGATACCAAGGACGGCAATAGCAGGTCACATCGCAACAAACATAAGTGCCGCATTAACAGCGATAATACTAAAGATACGGCAGTCAATGCCGGATTCAAAGGCTCTAAACCCGGTCAGCGGAAAAAAAGCCATTCAAAAGAAGCACTCCGGGCCCGTCCAGTTTGGACCGTATACTCGATCGCTCGTGTCAAATACACGACACCCCCGAAAAGCCAGCCAACCACACCAACAGGGATTGTTGGGTGTTCAAGCAGGCCGACAAGTTAATTGCCGAAGACAAAGACAAGGGGCCACATAGCGATGACGAGGAAGAGCCTCGGTAGCCAAACACCAGAGGACAGAAGAGGTTCCCCCCACAAGTGCGGATGGTGAACATGATATACGCAACCCACATCCCCAAGAGGGAGCAGAAGCATGCGCTTAGGGACGTATATGCATTGGAGCCAGTCGCCCCAAAGTTCAACCCATGGTCCTCCTGTCCGATCACCTTCGATCGCAGGGACCACCCCACTAGTATCCGTCATGGCGGATTCGCTGCACTGGTCCTAGACCCAATCATTGATTGATTTCACCTCACTCGAGTCCTTATGGATGGCGGCAGCAGCCTGAACCTGCTTTATCAGGACATGGTGCGCAAAATGGGTATAGACCCCTCAAGGATCAAACCCACAAAACGACCTTTAAAGGCGTCATTCCAGGTGTAGAGGCCCATTGGACAGGCTCAATTACACTGGAAGTGGTCTTCGGATCCCTGGGTAACTTCCGAAGCGAAGAATTAATCTTCGATATAGTCCCGTTCCGCAGTGGTTATCATGCACTGCTCGGGCGAACCGCATTTGCAAGATTCAATGCGGTACCGCATTATGCATACATCAAGCTCAAGATGGCAGGACCTCGGGGGGTTATTATAGTTAATGGAAACACAGAGCGCTCTCTCCGAACGGAGGAGCACACTGCGGCCCTCGCAGCAGAAGCGCAAAGCAGCCTCTCAAGGCAATCCACCAGTTCGGCGTTTCAAGACCCGGACACCTTCAAGCGCGCTCGGAGTAATCGGCAACTAGATCACCTGGCACGATCTGAGCTCGCGTAGCAATGTGGCCCCCACCCCAGTCCCAGCCAAATGGTGAAATCCGTGCCACGCGTACATAATTACGCATTAAAAATACCATGGGCCCAGGTGGGGAGGGGGGCACAACTACGGCACGCCCCAAGACGCGGCTTAAGCCGCACTAGGGGCTTACCGCTTTGTTATTTTTTCTCTTTTCAGGACTTTAATCTCTGGAAAACCTGTCCGGCAGCATGATTGCCGAACACATGATGTAGCAACCGAGGCAGAAAGTTACGTCACACCACGGAATTCCCAGGTGGATACGATAACGAATGAAAATATTGCTTTAATACTATTCCTCAGTGTACCCTAGGAAGGGACATAGTCCTACTTTTTGCTTATCGCATTATCTGTATCATTCTGCTTTAACGCACCTTTTTGAATAAACAATGCATAACATTACAATTATTATTGCATTCTTGTTATACATATGTGTTCCTTAATAACACCTTGCAACCGTACACTTTGGTACGACCAATACACCGGGGGCTTAAGTACCCCACAGCATGGTGTGAGAAGTCTGAACACTTTCACAAGTGCGACACCCCGAACTTATAGCATTATATGCATCAGCTCCGAATCAAGTCTTTGGTCAAATGTTGGGTTTGCCCAGCTCCTATGTTTTGGTACCTTACGTTCTGCTCTATCGGCTAATGTAGCGCTAGGAGAACTACTACGATTGTGCCCCGGTTCTGCTAGGCTAAGCACCTTAGTAGAGAAAGCTAAAACTGACTGTCATGATAAGGCGAGAGACTGGTCGCTGTTCGGTGAGGTTTCAAGTCCCTAAAGACTTATGCCGCTTAGAGCGAGGGGCCGGCCCTGTCCGGCTTAAAGGCGTGTATCGTGCCCCGAATTCGGCCTTCCGAATACCAGGGTCTTCACCGAAATTTAAAATTATAGAATTCTATGGCTAAGTGAGAGCGATAAAGCATTATTAGTCCGGTTGCCTTGTTCGTTGTGCTGAGCACCTCCCTCGAAGGACCAAAAAATGGGAACAAGAGTGCTCAGGCTTATCCCAAACACCCTAGCACTCGTGGCATGGAGGCAGAAGCCGAGGACTAGCCATCTCTCAGATTGGATAAACAGCCAAACAGAAGGTAATATTTTAAATTCAAACAAGCATTGCATAGCGCACATGAAACAAGTTTTTATCATACAGGATCACACGAGCAAGTTTATTCAAATATTACATCCTTGCAACATTCGTCCGCTACAAGACAGGCACCCTTCAGGACACCATCATAATAAATTTCGGTGGTGCGATGCTCCTTGCCCTGCGGTGGTCCTTCCTTGATCAGCTTCATGGCGTCTAGCTTGGCCCATTGCACCTTCACGCGGGCGAAAGCCTGGCGTGCTCCTTCAATGCAGACGGACTGCTTGACGACTTCCAGCCGTGGGCAGGCATCCACAAGCCGCCTCACCAGGCTGAAGTAGCTGTTCGGAAGGGCGTCGCCAGGCCACAGCCGGACTATAAAGCCCTTCATGGCCTGTTCGGCCGGCTTGTGTAGCTTGACCAGCTGTTTTAGCTGGTCGCTCACAGACACTGTGTGTTCGGTCCCAGTATACTGGGCCCAGAACAACTTCTCCGTTGAGCTTCCATCCTCATCCCAGTAAAACTTCGCGGCATCCAACATACTGCGGGGCAAATCTACGAATGCTCCTGGAGAGCTCCGGATTCGGGTAAGTAATCGGCAATTTACTTTTACATGCTTGCTTTGCATATAGAATGCCTTACCTGCCGCTATTTGCTTCATCGCATCGATCTCCTGGAGGGCCTTTTGGGCTTCAGCCTTGGCACTCTTTGCGCTCTCGAGGGCCGCGGCAAGCTCAGACTCTCGCGTCTTCAAGTCAAGCTCCAACGCCTCGTGCTTTGTCACGAGGGCCTGGAGCTCTTGCTGCACCTCGCCCACCCGAGCCTCTTGCCTTTCCCACTCGGTGCGCTCCTCAGCCGCTTTATCTTCGGCCTCGGACAGTGCTTGTTTAAGGTCGCCACTTCGGTCATGGCCCCTGGCAAATTCATGATGATCCTGTCATTTTGCAATCGCATTCTTTTTATACATATCCATAGACTAGGTACGACTTACATTTGTTCTCCTCGAGCTGCCTCTTGGCAAGGCCGAGCTCGTCCTGGGACCCTTTAAGGTCCTGCTTCAGTACGACGACCTCCACAGTCAGTGCGGTAGATGCCAGCAGCGAGTCCTGCATATGCATATTGACATACTTATATTGGACTCCTGCATATTGTTTGATCCTCTGTTCGGCTTTTCTTTGTGAACACCGAACAGAGCATCAGGGGCTACTATCTATGCGGCAATATTTTTCCTATATTTTAAACACTTACCTCAAAGCCTGTTAGAAGGTTGGCACAGGCTTCAGTCAGTCCGCTCTTGGCGGACTGAACCTTCTGGACCACGGCACTCATAATTGTATGGTGCTCCTCGTCGATGGAAGCGCTTCCAGCAGACTGTCCGGCGCGTCTGGATGGACATAGGTCACCGGCACAGGTGTCTTGCCCCTCTTGGAAGGAGGCCGCCTGCCCGAGTCTGGAACCACTGGAGGTTCGGCGTGGTGTTTGGCTAAGGGCCGAACTCAGAGCCCTCAGGGGCCTTGTCCCCTCTGCTCCCGGAGTCCGGAAGGTTGCCTTGAGGCGCCTCCGGGACTGTCTCCCCTCGACCTGGTGCCTCTTGAGACAATACCTCAGCGTCGTCCGCAGGGTAAGGGGAGGTGGCGGTCGGAAGTGGATCGCTATCCATATCCGACGAGCCCAGGGAGCCGTCCGACGATACATCGATACGGGCTTGTGGCGGCCTGCATAATCATATTCCGCATTAGGGGAAGCAATGCAACAGAGGACTGCTATGAGTTACTCTGGTATCCAAATACTTACGACTTCCCCAGGGGCTTGGCCCTGGGTAGCCACTCGTCTTCGCCGTCAGCGGCAGTGGTAGAACTATCCGGAAGGTGAGTCCTTCCCTTCTTGGACCCTTCGACCTCCCCAGTTGGGGCGGCCTTCCTCTTCTTGTCTCCCCCGTATGGAGGGGGAGCATCTTCTTCTGCCTCCTCGTCTTCGGGGGAGGAGTGTGTCATAGAGTCATCAGACGGTGAGTCTGATGACGCCTGGCGTCGGGAACTCTTTCGTGTTCCCTTGGCCTTCTTGATCTTCTCCGGCACCGTATAAGGAGCCGAAGTCAGCATCTTCGCCAGGAGAGCGTCTACTGGGCCTTCGGGCAAAGGAGCCGGACTGTCGATCTGTCCGGCCATCTCCTGTCAGTCCTGTCAAAGGTACAGGAGCTTAGATCCCGCATAGAGTCAAACTATGGAAAACAAGTATCCCGTGAGAGGTAAACAGCTTACCGCGCTGGCTTGGCGCTTTGCGCAGAATCCGCGGTCCTCGGTAGTAGGAGGGGGAACCTCAGCACTCTTGAATAGCACCTTCCAGGCATCTTCGTGAGTCGTGTCAAAGAGCATGTTCAGAGTTCGGTGCTGGGCTGGGTCGAACTCCCACAAGTTGAAAGCCCGTTGTTGGCACGGGAGGATCCGGCGGATGAGCATGACCTGGACTATGTTGACGAGTTTGAGCCTCTTGTTCACCATGTTTTGAATACATGTTTGGAGTCCGGTCAGCTCTCCCGAACTACCCCAGGACCGGCCCTTCTCTTGCGAGGAGGTGAGCCGTGTGGGGATGCCAGATCGAAACTCGGGGGCCGCTGCCCATTTAGGGTCACGCGGCTCGGTGATGTAGAACCACCCTGATTGCCACCCCTTTATGGTCTCCACGAAGGAGCCCTCGAGCCATGTGACGTTGGGCACCTTGCCACCATGGCGCCTCCGCACTCTGCATGGCGGCAGCTCACTACCTTCGGCTTGACATTAAAGGTCTTCAGCCATAAGCCGAAGTGGGGCTTGATGCGGAGGAAGGCCTCCACACTACGATAAACGCCGAGATGTTGAGGATGAAGTTCGGGGCCAGATCGTGGAAATCCAGGCCGTAGTAGAATATGAGCCCCCGGATGAATGGGTGGAGAGAGAATCCCAGTCCGCGGAGGAAATGGGTAAGGAACACTACCCTCTCATGCGGCCTGTGGGTGGTGATGAGCTGCCCCTCTTCTGGGAGTCAATGCGCGATGTCGTCGGGCAGGTATCCAGCTCTCCTCAGCTTCTTGATGTGTCCCTCCGTGATGGAGGAGACCATCCACCTGCCTCCCGCTCCGGACATGGTTGGAGAGGGTTGAGGTGGGAAATGCGGACTTGGGCGCTGGAGCTCGAGTGTGCGTAAATGGATGAGCAAAGGAGGAAGAAGGCGTGGATGAAAAGGTAAACCCTTATCCCTTTATATGGGCGGACGAAACTATGCATCCCCACTAGCCTGGTAAAACTCGCTTATCCCCCAAGCGCAGTAATCGATCGCACGGTTGGGCCACCCACACTCGTATTGATGAGAATCCCATGAAAAGGGGACATGATCTCTGCTTTGACGAGACGTGTCAAAAAACTGCCTCGCGTTATGTGCGGGGCTAGTTAAAGGAAACAGTTCGACTAATCATCGGGCCACAACATAATGTCGTGTTGCCAAAACAAGTCGGCAAATTAGATTTGTGGAAATATTATTCTCTCTACGGTGGCATGTGGAACTTATTTTGCAAGGTCGGACACTATCCTTGTATTCGAATTCTTCCGTGGTATATTCGGAGGAGGAACCTGGCTTGCAATGTCGAAGACAATACTGCGCGCCGGACTTATCATCATTGAAGCCTGGTTCAGGGGCTACTGAGGGAGTCCTGGATTAGGGGGGCTCCAGATAGCCGGACTATATCTTTCGGCCGGACTGTTAGACTATGAAGACACAAGATTGAAGACTTCATCTCGTGTTCGGATGGGACTCTACTTGGCGTGGAAGGCAAGCTAGGCAATACGGATATGTGTATCTCCTCCTTTGTAATCGACCTTGTGTAACCCTAACCCTCTCTGGTGTCTATATAAACCAGAGGGTTTTAGTCCGTAGGACAACAGACAATCATACCATAGGCTAGCTTCTAGGGTTTAGCCTCTCTGATCTCGTGGTAGATCTACTCTTGTACTACCCATATCATCAATATTAATCAAGCAGGACGTAGGGTTTTACCTCCATCAAGAGGGCCCGAACCTGGGTAAAACATCGTGTCCCCTGCCTCCTGTTACCATCCGCCTTAGACGCACAGTTCGGGACCCCCGACCCGAAATCCGCCGGTTTTGACACTGACAGCTAGGGTTACACAAGGTTGGTTACAAAGGAGGAGATATACATATCCGTATTGCCTAGCTTGCTTTCCACGCCAAGTAGAGTCCCATCCGGACACAGGACGAAGTCTTCAATCTTGTATCTTCATAGTCCAACAGTCCGACCAAAGGATATAGTCCGCCTGTCTGGAGACCCCCTAATCCAGGACTCCCTCAACCGCCAAGAAGGCGAAGAAGATTATTCCTGCTTCCACAGAGGAATATGATTTTGATATGATATTCGACATCATTGAAGGTGCCTCCTATGATGCCAATCCACCTGAGTTGGGTGGTTTGGGTTTGCCAGAAGATGTTACCAAGATGGTAGCAAAGCACTTCCCTGATCTGAAGGAAATCACCAAAGAACTCAATCAGGCTGTCAAAGATAAAAAGCTTCTGGAGCAAATGAGAAGTGAAGCCAAGTCTGAAGCCGAAAGAAAGGATGTGAACAAGGCCATTCTTGAAACCACCAAATCCCTCACTACCATGAGGAACAACAAGATTGAGTGGCACTCCAGGATGAAAATGGATGTCTCCCAGCTCTGTGATCAAAGAATTGAAGAGATTCAGCGTCAGGAAAATCTTGCTCGACGCATGGAGAAAGAAGAAAAATGCCAGAAAGCTCATGCCAGAGCAAATAAGCCAAAAGAAGTCAAGGACAGTCGTGTGATAACCCATAATTATAGGGGATCACAACAATTTTCGATAAGTAAGAGTGTCGAACCCAACGAGGAGCTAAAGGCAGAAGAAATATTCCCTCAAGTTCTATCGACCACCGATACAACTGTACGCATGCTTGATGTTCGCTTTACCTAGAACAAGTATGAAACTAGAAGTACTTTGTAGGTGTTGTTGGATAGGTTTGCGAGATAATAAAGAGCAAGTAAATAAAAAGTAGGGGCTCTTGTAAGTAAAGAAGCAATAAAGTAAATATAGCGAGTGTGGAAAAGTGGTGGTAGGAGTTGCGAAATTGCCCCTAAGCAATTGACTACTTTACTAGACCGATAGCAAGTATTATGTGGGAGAGGCCACTGCTAGCATGTCATCCCCGACTTGAAATTCTATGCACTTATGATTGGAACTATTAGCAAGCATCCACAACTACTAACATTCATTAAGGTAAAACCCAACCATAGCATTAAGATATATTGGTCCCTCCTCAATCCTGTATGCATCAATTTCTATGTTAGGTTGAAGCTTCTGTCACTCTTGCCCTCCAATACATAGTCCTATCAACATACAACTAACCCTAGGGTGTGATCCACGCGTGCACTCATATGATGGGAACCAAAGGACAGCAACATAACCACAAGCAAATTAAATCAGTCATAGCAATTCATCAACCACCAATAGGACAACGAAAATCTACTCAGACATCATAGGATGGCAACACATCATTGGATAATAATATGAAGCATAAAGAACCACGTTCAAGTAGAGGGTAAAACGGGTTGCAGGAGAGTGGACCATTGTAGATAGAGGGGGGAAGGTGATGGAGATGTTGGTGAAGATGGCGGTGATGATGATGATGGCCACTGCAGCGTTCCGGCGCCACCGGAAGAGAAGGGGAGAGGGGCCCCTTCGTCTTCTTCTTCCTTGACCTCCTCCCTGGATGGGAGAAGGGTTTCCACTCTGGTCCTTGGCCTCCATGGCATGGGAGGGGCGAGAGCCCCTCCAAGATTGGATCTGTCTCTCTGTCTCTCTCTCTGTTTCTGCGTTCTCAGATTCTACCCTTTCACCGTTTCATATATTCGCGGAGATCCGTAACTCCGATTGGGCTGAAATTTTAACACGATCTCTATCCGGATATTAGCTTTCTTGCGGCAAAAGAAGGGCATCCACCACCTTACGGGGTGGCCACGAGGGTCAGGAGCGCACCCCCTGCCTCGTGGCCCCCTCGGGCATCGCCTTGCGTCGATTTTTCTTCCCAAAAATCATATATATATTCCAAAAAAATCTTTGTCAGTTTTTATCCCGTTTGGACTCCGTTTGATATGGATATTCTGCGAAACAGAAAACATGCAATAAATAGGAACTGGCATTGGGCACTGGATCAATATGTTAGTCCCAAAAATAGTATAAAAAGTTGCCAAAAGTATATGAAGGTTGTAGAATATTGGCATGGAACAATCAAAAATTATAGATACGACGGAGACGTATCAGCATCCCCAAGCTTAATTCCTGCTCGTCCTCGAGTAGGTAAATGATAAAAAAGATAATTTTTGATGTGGAATTCTACCTAGCATAATCTTGATCATGTAATTTAATCATGGCATGAATATTAAGACACGAGTGATTCAAAGCAATAGTCTATCATTTGACATAAAAACAATAATACTTCAAGCCTACTAATAAAAAATCATGTCTTTTCAAAATAACATGGCCAAAGAAAGTTATCCCTACAAAATCATATAGTCTGGCTATGCTCCATATTCACCACACAAAATATTCACATCATGCACAACCCCGATGACAAGCCAAGCAATTGTTTCATACTTTTGACATTCTCAAACCTTTTCAACTTTCACGCAATACATGAGCGTGAGCCATGGACATAGAACTATAGGTGGAATAGAATATGATGGTGGGGGTTGTGGAGAAGACAAAAAGGAGAAGATAGTCTCACATCAACAAGGCGTATCAACGGGATATGGAGATGCCCATCAATAGATATCAATGTGAGTGAGTAGGGATTGCCATGCAACGGATGCACTAAGAGCTATAAGTGTATGAAAGCTCAGACTGAAAACTAAGTGGGTGTGCATCCAACTAGCTTGCTCATGAAGACCTCGGGCATTTGAGTAAGCCCATCATCGGAATATAAAAGCCAAGTTCTATAATGAAAATTCCCACTAGTATATGAAAGTGATAACTCAAGAGTCTCTCTATATGAAGAACAAGGCGCTATTTTGAAGCACAAGTGTGGAAAAAGGATAGTAGCATTGCCCCTTCTCTCCTTTTCTCTCATTTTTATTTTCTTTTGTTTCCTCTTTTTCCGGCCTTCTCTTTTTTTGGCCTTTCTCTTTTTTATATATTTTTTTATTATTTTTTCGTCCGGAGTCTCATCCTGACTTGTGGGGGAATCATAGTCTCCATCATCCTTTCCTCACTGGGGAAATGCTCTAATAATGATGATGATCACACTTTTATTTACTTACAACTCAATATTACAACTCGATATCTAGAACAAAGATATGACTCTACATGAATGCCTCCGGCGGTGTACCGGGATGTGCAATGATCTAGCGTAGCCATGACATCAAAAAACGGACAAGCCATGAAAACATCATGCTAGTTATCTTACGATCGTGCAAAGCAATATGACAATGATGCTCAAGTCATGTATATGATGATGGAAGTTACATGGCAATATATCTCGGAATGGCTATGGAAATGCCATCATAGGTAGGTATGGTGGCTGTTTTGAGGAAGGTATATGGTGGGTTTACGGTACCGGTGAAAGTTGCGCGATACTAGAGAGGCTAACAATGGTGGAAGGGTGAGAGTGCGTATAATCCATGGACTCAACATTAGTCATAAAGTACTCACATACTTATTGCAAAAATCTATTAGGTATCGAAACAAAGTACTACGCGCATGCTCCTAGGGGGATAGATTGGTAGGAAAAGACCATCGCTCGTCCCCGACCGCCACTCATAAGGAAGACAATAAATAAATAAATCATGCTCCGACTTCGTTACATAACAGTTCACCATACGTGCATGCTACGGGAATGACAAACCTCAACACAAGTATTTGTACAATCCACAACTACCCACTAGCATGACTCTAATATCACCATCTTTATATCACAAAACTATTGCAAGGAATCAAACATATCATATTCAATGATCTACAAGTTTTATGTAGGATTTTATGACTAACCATGTGAATGACCAGTTCCTATCATCTCTCTAAATAGATATAAGTGAAGCAAGAGAGTTTAATTCTTTCTACAGAAGATATGCCCACGCTCTAACAAATATAAGTGAAGCAAAAGAGCATTCTACAAATGACGGTTTTCTATGTGAAGAGAAACAGACAATCCAAACTTCAAATGATATAAGTCAAGCACATGAAGCATTCTATAAAGCCATACTCAAAAGATATAAGTGAAGTGCAAAGAGCATTCTCTAAATAAACCAAGGACTACCTCATACCAGAATGGTGCATAAAACAAAAATGAAAACTAAAGCAAAAGACGCTCCAAGATTGCACATATCGCATGAACGAAACGAATCCGAAAACATACCGATACTTGTTGAAGAAAGAGGGGATGCCTTCCAGGGCATCCCCAAGCTTAGACACTTGAGTCTCCTTGAATATTTACTTGGGGTTCCTTGGGCATCCCCAAGCTTGATCTCTTGCCTCTCTTCCTTCTTCTCACATCGAGACCTTCTCGATCATCGAACACTTCATCCACACAAAACTTCAAGAGAAAACTCGGTAAGATCCGTTAGTATAATAAAGCAAATCACTAATATAAGTACTGTTGCAAACCAATTCATATTTTGTTTTTGCATTGTGTATACTGTATTATAACTTTTTCATGGCTTAATTCAATGATATAAATTGATAGTTTCATCAAAACAAGCAAACTATGCATCAAAAACAGAATCTGTCTAAAACAGAACAGTCTATAATAATCTGAACATTCACCATACTTATTATACTTGAAAATTTCAACCACAGTTAGGAAAAATAAAAAAAAATTGTATAGACAGTGCAAAAAGGATCAGAACCATTTGATGTTCCAGCTAAAAATGTAAAATTGCGCACTACAGCCAAAGTCTCTGTCCTGCACCGTACAAACCATCAAGCAAATGTAAAAATCCTAAAGGCAAACCTTGGCACATTATTTTTATAATACAATAGAATTATACAAGGGGATAATTGTTTTTATTGAAAAGTTTCTGTGATCAAGATTCACAAACCTGCCATGAGCATGAACAAAGTTCAAGGAGCTCTCCCACTTCAACAATGCTTGTCTCTCTCACTTTCACTTTCCTTTTTCAAAAAGTTTTGGGTTCCCGTCTTTATTTTTTTTTTGTTTTTAAACTATATGAAAGCACTCAACATAAATAAATGACTCTCTAAAACTTCCGGGTTGTCTCCCTGGCAGCGTTTTCTTTAAAGCCATTAAGCTAGGCACATAGTGCTCAAGTAGTGAATCCACCCGGATCCCAAGGTATATCAAAGCCAATTTTTATTAACAGCGATTTGGCATTTAGTAGTGAGCACAAAGTAACATGTATAATGTAACAACAAAGTCTAACTCTCTTCCTATGCATCGACATGTCATAAAAGAACAATTCATGCACACATAGTAAAGGCCAATGCATAGTATAAACAGTTTCTTGCAATTTTATCATATTGGAAACATAGAGAGGTGGAGATATAGTTCCTCTCTCATAATAATTGCAAGTAGGAGCAGCAAGCACATGCATATTATATTCATCAAAATCATCATGTGTAATAGTAAGACGCAACCCATCAATATAATCCTTAATAAGTGCAAACTTCTCCGATATAGTGTAGTCGGGAGAATACAAAAATATAATAGGACTATCATGCGTGGGTGCAATAGCAACAATTTCATGTTTAACATAAGGAACTATAGAAAGTTCATCTCCATAATCATAATTCATATTGGCATCTTGGCCACAAGCATAGCAAGCATAATCAAAAAGGGATATTTCAAAACAATCAACGGGATCATAGCAATTATCATAGTATTCATCCTTCGGTAAGCATGAAGGGGAATTAAACATTGTATGAGTTGAAGAATTACTCTCATTAGAAGGTGGGCATGGGTGATGAATCCGCTCTTCCTCCTTTTGTTCTTCGCTCTCCTCCTCATCTTTTTCATGCAATGTGCTCATAGTTTCATCAACTTCTTCTTCCATAGATTCCTACAAAATATTAGTCTCTTCTTGGACGGCAAAGACTTTCTTAATAAACGCATTAATATAGGAATTATATTCATAATTATCATAGCAATATTTTAGGATAGCTAAATTTTCAGGCCTATAAACATCATCATCAAAAACTTCGTACTTTTCAAACAAAGATTCAATTGCATAAGCACCCTTAAAAGCAACAAATTCTTCTATTTGTTCCACATCATAGTAATCATATATACCATTACCATAATAAGCTAAGGTTTCATTATCATTAAATTCACATGAAAAGGGAAGGTGTGGAGCCTTCATCCTAAAGCAACAAGTATAATATATCTCAAGCATAATTGCCTAGCATACCAATACAACATATAAATTTGATCCCATAATAGTTTCCATTTTTGAGTCAAGCGATAATCCCAAAAGTATGCACGTTGATCCAACGTTACTCCCATTACCAGATTGAATGAGGTTTTCTCAGAATTATCAAAGTGGTACATAATATTTTTCACATATTGAGCATCGAGGGTTTTAGGAGGTTCCTCATCTCCATGAGCAGCAAGTACACCTAATTTTTTGGTATTTCGTGTTCCATATCCATAACTAAAGATAGAGAACAACTAAGAATAGCAAATAAAAATTACTTAGTGATAAAGCAAACAATCAGACGCGAGAATATTCACCCCACGCTATTGCTCCCCGGCAACGGTGCCAGAAAAAGGTCTTTATAACTCACAAGTATAGGGGATCGCAACAGATTTCGATAAGTAAGAGTGTCGAACCCAACGAGGAGCTAAAGGAAGAACAAATATTCCCTCAGGTTTTACCAACCACCGATACAACTCTACGCACGCTTGACGTTCGCTTTACCTAGAACAAGTATGAAACTAGAAGTACTTTGTAGGTGTTGTTGGATAGGTTTGTGTCGGTGTCAAAACCAGCGGATCTCGGGTAGGGGGTCCCGAACTATGCATCTAAGGCGGATGGTAACAGGAGGCAGGGGACATGATGTTTACCCAGGTTCGGGCCCTCTGGATGGAGGTAATACCCTACGTCATGCTTGATTGTTCTTGATGATATGAGTATTACAAGAGTTGATCTACCACGAGATCGTAGAGGCTAAACCCTAGAAGCTAGCCTATGGCATGATTGTATGTTGTCCTACGAACTAAACCCTATGGTTTATATAGACACCAGAGGGGGCTAGGGTTACATAAGGTCGGTTACAAGGGAGGAGATATACACATGCATATTGCCTAGCTTGCCTTCCACGCCAAGGAGAGTCCCATCCGGACACGGGACGAAGTCTTCAATCTTGTATCTTCATAGTACAATAGTCCGGCCAAAGGATATAGTCCGGCTGTCCGGAGACCCCCTAATCCAGGACTCCCTCAGTAGCCCCTGAACCAGGCTTCAATGACGATGAGTCCGGCGCGCAGTATTGTCTTCGGCATTGTAAGGCGGGTTCTTCTGCAAATACTTCATGGAAGATTTTTGAACACAAGGATAGTGTCCGGTTCTGCAAAACAAGTTCCACACCCCACCGTAGAGAGAATAATATTTCCATAAATCGAATCTGCTGAAACGTTTTGGCAGCACAACATCACGTCACATTCCGGTCCTTATCTGAACCGTTTTTCTCAACTAGTGTTGCGCATATTGCGAGGCGGCTTCTCGGTCACGTCTTGTCAAAGCAGAGATCATGTGCCCCTTATTACGGGATTCTCATCAATACGGATGTGGGTAACCTAACCGTGCCTGTTGGTATGACTCCTAGATCTTAGGCAAGTCCAAAACGGCCACGAGGAGGATGCTTGATATTCACCCTCTTTATAAAGAGGACGAGGCTTTTTCTTTTTTCCCTCTCGTGCTCAATCGAATCCTTCCCCCACCTCGAGTTCTAACACCCAAAGCTCAGGTCAGGCGCTTTAGACCTTCAACTATGTCCGGATCCAACCTTCAAGGTCAGTGGATGCCTTCCTCTGTCATAGAGGAGGACATCAAGAAGCTGAGAGAGGCCAGATATCTGACCGCCGAAATTTCGCATAGGCTGCCTGCCCGAGGGCAGCTCATCCCTACTCCTGAACCCACCGAGAGTGTCGTGTTCATCTCCCACTTCCTTCGAGGACTAGGCCTCGCTCTGGATCCCTTTGTTAGGGGTCTTATGTTCTATTATGGGCTGGATTTCCATGATCTGGCCCCAGATTCCCTTCTTCACATCTCGTCATTTATTGTCATATGTGAGGCCTTCCTCCGCATTACCCCTCACTTCGGCCTGTGGCTCAAGACCTTCGATGTGAAGCCGAAGATGATCGAGGGGCGGCACGCAGAGTGCGGAGGTGACTTAATAAGAAAATTTGCTGATGCTCCATGGCCAGAGGGTTCCTTCCCAGAGGTGTCTAGATTGTGGCAGCGAGAGTAGTTTTACATCACAGCTCCCCGAAGTGCCAAGTGGGTAGCCGCCCCCATTGAGGGAGTCCAGGATTAGGGGGTCTCCGGACAACTGGACTATATCCTTTGGTCGGACTGTTAGACTATGAAGATACAAGATTGAAGACTTTGTCTCGTGTCCGGATGGGACTCTACTTGGCATGGAAGGCAAGCTAGGCAATACGGATATGTATATCTCCTCCTTTGTAACCGACCTTGTGTAACCCTAGCCCTTTCCGATGTCTATATAAACCGGAGGGTTTTAGTCCGTAGGACAAGAACATACAATCATACCATAGGCTAGCTTTTAGGGTTTAACCTCTCCGATCTCGTGGTAGATCAACTCTTGTACTATTCATATTATCAAGAATAATCAAGCACGACGTAGGGTTTTACCTCCATCAAGAGGGACCGAACCTGGGTAAAACATCATGTCCCCTGCATCCTGTTACCATCTGCCTCAGACGCACAGTTCGGGACCCCCTACCCGAGATCCACCGGTTTTGACACCGACATTGGTGCTTTCATTGAGAGTTCCTCTGTGTCGTCGCTGTTAGGCTTGATGGCTCCTTCGATTATCGATAGCGATGCAGTCTAGGGTGAGACTTTTCTCCCCAGACAGATCTTTGTGTTCAGCGGCTTCGCACTATGGGCCAACTC
Source organism: Triticum dicoccoides (assembly GCF_002162155.2). Lineage (NCBI taxonomy): Eukaryota > Viridiplantae > Streptophyta > Magnoliopsida > Poales > Poaceae > Triticum > Triticum dicoccoides. Next base: position 590,479,397 of record NC_041384.1, on the reverse strand, counting down.
GCTTGGCCATCTGGAGCAGATTGAGAGTTATGCCCCTGGCCACCAGGTCAGGTTTGGAAGCTTAAACTACACGACCGATATCCGCGGAGACTTGATCTTCAACGGATTCGAGCCCCTGCCTTGTGCTCCACACGGTCACGATGAGTATGATTTAGCGCTACCATCAGACAGTGTTCAGGAGATCGCACCGGAAACCGCTCCGACCCTCAATTTGGAACCAGCTACACCATCCATGGACGGGTGGATAGACCCCACCACGGAGGCCACACTCTCATCGGTGATCGAGCCGAGTATCGACCTTACCCTTCACGAGAGCCGTGACGCCGAACTACCGGATTCCTCCCCGGCCACGGACTCCCAACCACCTGCGCCCGTTCCTATTGAATCCGATTGGGCGCCGATCATGGAGTTTACCTCCACGGATATTTTTCAGCACTCGCCCTTCGGCGACATACTAAACTCATTAAGGTATCTCTCCTTGTCAGGAGAATCCTGGCCGAACTATGTCTGGCAGGATTGGGATGCGGATCACGAAGAAATTCGCCTCCCACCCACCACCCACTTAGTAGCCACTATCGACCACTTAACCGACATGCTCGACTTTGACTCTGAAGACATTGACCGTATGGACGACGATGCGGGAGACGAAAAGGAACCACTGCCCACAGGGCACTGGACAACCACCTCATCATATGATATATACATGGTGGACACACGCAAAGAAGGCAATGGCGACGAGACAGCGGAGGATGACCCCTCCAAGAAGCAACCCAAGCGCCGACGTCAGCGGCGCCGCTCTAAGTCTTGCCAAAGCAAAAGCGGTGACACCGGCACAGGAGATAATACCACTCCGGACAGTGCCGAAGACGACAACAATCCCCTCCAGCAAGATTTAGGGCAGGAGGATGGAGAAGCTTGCCCTCCCGAGAGATCGGCAGAGGGAGAGGCGGAGGATGATAATTACATGCCTCCCTCCGAAGACGAGGCAAGCCTCGACGATGACGAATTCGTCGTGCCTGAGGATCCCGTTGAACAAGAGCGCTTCAAGCACCGGCTTATAGCCACGGCAAATAGCCTTAAGAAAAAGCAACAACAGCTTCAAGCTGATCAGTATTTGCTAGCCGACAGATGGACCGAAGTCCTTGCAGCCGAGGAATATAAACTCAAACGCCCCTCCAAGAATTATCCAAAGCATAGGTTGCTACCCCAACTGGAGGAGGAAGCACTCAAACCTACATCTCCAGCGTATGACATGGCTGATCGGCCGCCTCGTGGCCGTGACAAAGAGGCATTCCAGCCAAAAGTTCAGCCCGCACCCCGGCGCCACTCAAATAAAAATGTCAAGACATGGGGAAATACGCCAGACCCGCGAGACGTATTGGAGGACAAATTAAAACAAGCAAGATCGATCTACGGATCGCGGGGGCGCGCCACTATGCGAGACGATAACCGTCATGCCGGATACAGTAAAAGTAAGTCCGGTCGGGCCGAACATAGTGGAAAAGTCTCATTTGAGTTGCGTCGCGATATAGCCTAGTACAGAGGCGCCGCACACCCCCTATGCTTCACAGACGAAGTAATGGATCATCAAATCCCAGAGGGTTTCAAACCCATAAATATAGAATCATACAACGGCACAACCGATCCTGCAGTATGGATCGAGGATTTCCTCCTGCACATCCACATGGCCCGTGGTGATGATCTACACGCCATCAAATATCTCCCACTCAAGCTCAAAGGACCAGCTCGACATTGGCTCAACAGCTTGCCAGCAGAGTCCATTGGCTGTTGGGAAGATCTGGAAGCCGCATTCCTCGACAACTTCCAGGGCACTTATGTGCGACCACCAGATGCCGATGACTTGAGCCACATAATTCAGTTGCCAGAGGAATCGGCCAGGCAATTCTGGACACAGTTCCTAACAAAGAAAACTCAAATCGTCGACTGTCCGGATGCAGAGGCCCTAGCAGCTTTTAAGCACAACATCCGTGATGAGTGGCTCGCCCGGCACCTTGGGCAGGAAAAGCCAAAATCTATGGCAGACCTCATGACACTCATGACTCGCTTTTGTGCGGGAGAAGACAGCTGGCTGGCTCGTAGCAATAACATATCATAGAACCATGGTACTTTGGATACCAAGGATGGCAATGGCAGGTCACGTCGCAACAAACACAAGCGACGCATTAACAGCAACAATACCAGGGATACGACAGTCAATGCCGGATTCAAAGGCTCTAAACCCGGTTAGCGGAAAAAGCCATTAAAAAGAAGCACTCCGGGCCCGTCCAGTTTGGACCGTATACTCGATCACTCGTGTCAAATACACAGCACCCCCGACAAGCCAGCCAACCACACTAACAGGGATAGTTGGGTGTTCAAGCAGGCCGGCAAGTTAAATGCTGAAAACAAAGATAAGGGGTCGCATAGCAATGACGAGGAGGAGCCCCGGCAGCCGAACACCGGAGGACAGAAGAGGTTCCCCCAACAAGTGCGGAAAAATAAACAATTTGTATACAAAGACAGTTGTGGGAGTGCTGGATTAGGGGGTCTCCGGACAGCCGGACTATATCGATTGGCCGGACTGTTAGACTATGAAGATACAGGATTGAAGACTTCGTCTCGTGTTCGGATGGGACTCTACTTGGCGTGGAAGGCAAGCTAGGCAATACGGATATGTATATATCCTCCTTTGTAACCGACCTTGTGTAACCCTAACCTCTCCGGTGTCTATATAAAGCGGAGGGTTTTAGTCCATAGAACAACAGACAATCATACCATAGGCTAGCTTCTAGGGTTTAGCTTCTCTGATCTCGTGGTAGATCTACTCTTGTACTACTCATATCATCAATATTTATCAAGCAGGACGTAGGGTTTTACCTCGATCAAGAGGGCCCGAACCTGGGTAAAACATTGTGTCCCCTGCCTCCTGTTACCATCCGCCTTAGACGCACAGTTCGGGACCCCCTACCCGAGATCCACTGGTTTTGACACCGACATTGGTGCTTTCATTAAGAGGTCCTCTGTGTCGTCGCCGTTAGGCTTGATGGCTCCTACTATCATCGATAGTGATGCAGTCCAGGGTGAGAATCTTCTCCCCGGACAGATCTTCGTGTTCGGCAGCTTTGCATTGCGGGCCAATTCGCTTGGCCATTTGGAGCAATTTGAATGTTACGCCCCTGGCCACCAGGTCAGGTTTGGAAGCTTAAACTACACGGCCGATATCCGTGGAGACTTGATCTTCGACGGATTCGAGCCTCTGCCTTGTGCGTCACGCGATCATGATGAGTATGACTTAGCTCTACCGTCGGACAATGTGAAGGAGATTGCACCGGCAGCCGCTCCGACCCTCAATTCAGAGCCAGCTGCGCCTTCCGCGGACGGGAGGATGGACACCGCCACGGAGGCCTTACCCTCAGCGGCGATCGAGCCGAACATCGACTCTACATCGCACGAGAGCCGAGTTGTTAAATTGCCGGATACTTCTCCGGCCACGGACTCCAAACTGCCTGCGCCCGTTCTGATTGAATCCAGTTGGGCGCCAATCATGGAGTTTACCTCCGCGGATATCTTTCAGCACTAGCCCTTCGGCGATATATTGAATTCGTTAAAGTCTCTCTCCTTGTCAGGAGAATCCTGGCCGAACTATGCCCGGCAGGATTGGGATGCGTATGACAAAGAAATTCGCCGCCCACCCACTACCCACTTAATAGCCACCATCGATGACTTAACCGACATGCTCGATTTCGACTCCGAAGACATCGACGGTATGGACGACGATGAAGGAGACGAACAGGAACCACTTCCCCAGGGCACTGGACACCCACTTCACCACATGATGTATACATGGTGGACACACCAAAGGAAAACGACCACGAGGAACGGAAGGACGCACCGAAGGGTTGTTCCCTCGAGAAGCAGTCAAAATGGCGGCGTAAGCGCCGCCCCAAATCCCGCCTCAACAGAAACAACGATCATATAGACCCAGCGTTAGAGAAGGGGGGACCATTGCCGGACCACGGCAACACGGAGAATCAAGCCGAACAACCCGGCTCTGTCAAAGATCATAATCCAGATGACGTCACACCGGACAGACACCTGGAGCAACAGAATGCCCATCAAAGGCTCGTTTCCACCACGAGGAGTCTAAAAAAGCAGAAGCAAAGGCTCAAGGCTGCGCAAGACACACTCCAAATCAGATGGAGTAAAGTACTCAACACAGCAGCGAAGTATGGCGGTAATCGCCCCACCAAGAGCTACCCGAAGCAGAAGTTTCTACCTGAATTCGACGAGGAGGCCTTCGATCCCCCGCAACCAAAAATTAAAACGGCCACCCGGCCGGATAGACGACCTCACGGCCAACATAGAGCGGCAAACAATGCCGCACATAAGCCAATACGCGATCCACGCGAGGGCTCGCATCAAAAGGACGGAGCAACTAGATCCATCTATGGACCACGCAAGCGCGCTCCAACACATGATGCAACACACCAAACATCCGAACACCATAGCACCCCCAGATACAGGGGCGCCGCACACCCCCTATGTTTCACCGATGAGGTGCTGGACCATGAATTTCCAGAGGGATTCAAACCCGTAAACATAGAGGCATACGACGGAACAACAGACCCTGGGGTCTGGATTGAGGACTATATCCTCCACATCCATATGGCTCGAGGAGACGATCTCCACGCCATTAAATATTTACCCCTCAAACTCAAAGGGCCAGCTCGGCACTGGCTTAAAAGCCTCCCTGAAAACTCCATTGGAAGCTGGGAAGAGCTCGAAGACAATTTTTGGGCAAATTTTCAAGGGACTTATGTCCGACCTCCGGACACGGACGATTTGAGTCATATAACTCAACAGCCCGAAGAGTCAGGCCAAAAGCTTTGGAACAGGTTTCCTACTAAAAAGAACCAAATAGTCGACTGTCCGGACGCGGAAGCCTTGGCAGCTTTTAAGCATAGCGTCCGTGACGAATGGCTTTCCAGACACCTCGGCCAAGAAAAGCCGAGAACAATGGCAGCATTAACAAGCCTCATGACCCACTTTTGCGCGGGTGAGGATAGCTGGCTAGCCAGATGCAGCACCAGCGACCCTGGCAAACCCGCTAATCATACCCACAGAGAATGTTGGGTCTTCAAGCAGTCCGGCAAGCTCAACGCCGTAAACAAGGGGGAGGATACACCAAGCGAAGACGAGGATGAGCCCCTCAAGCAAGACACTGGGGAACAAAAGAAGTTTCCACCAGAAGTCAAAATAGTCAACGTGTTACACGTGATCAAGGGAAGCAAAGCGGCACTCCCAGAAAAATATGCCCAAGGGCCTATCACCGCGAAGTCCTGCCACTGGTCGTCTCAACCGATCACTTTTAACCATCGTGATTACTCAGCAAGTATCCGGCGTGCAGGATGGGCTGCCCTGGTATTAGACCCAATAATTGACGGATACCACTTTAAATGAGTCCCGATGGACGGTGGCAGCAGTTTAAACCTGATATACCAGGATACAATCCGCGAAATGGGGATAGACCCAACGAAAATTTTCCATAGCAACACTACCTTTAAAGGAGTAACGCCAGGCCCAGGGGCTCACTGCACTGGCTCCATGCTACTAGAGGTTATATTCGGCTTCCCCGATAACTTCCGTAGCGAACATTTAACCTTCCACATTGCTCCGTTCCAAAGTGGCTATCAAGCACTACTTGGACACAAAGCTTTCGCTCACTTTTCTGCAATTCCACATTACGCTTCCCTTACACTCAAGATGCCTGGTCCACGTGGCATCATTATAGTGAATGGAAATATTGAGCGATCTGTGCACGCCGAAGAGAATGCAAATATTGGCAGCCGCAGACTAATAACGGCCTCACCAACTAAAGCGTTTGATAGGTCGTTAAGACCACAGACACAGTTAGACGAGTCTAGGGTAGCTATATGTAATTCATACCGGATTGATGGCCACACCCCTATTGCAAATACGAGGGGCTCAACACATGCAGACAAGTGGCAATTTTTACTCATCTTTAATTATACATGGTTTCTTTAAAAACTACATTTTTGCACGACAACCTTTCACCTAAGTTCCTCTCTTTTATAGATGACCATCGTGCTACACCCGTCCAGGATATGGCACAATGGAGACACAGGCGTAGACGTGCAGCAGGGACCCGCTCCAAGGATTCTTTTTAGATTAAGACCCTGCGTAAACCTTTTTTTACTGTCTCTTGTTGATACACATCCCTCGAATTCTCAGTACAATTGAGAAGGATGCTGGCGTCTTGGCATGTGGCCACGTCAGAATAACGCCCGTACCTGGAAACAAGGGGCTTCTTACAAAGGGCACTATTTAGGCCCGGTTTATACCATAAAGACCAAATACGTTAGGGAGTGTTCGGCGTCGCGAGTTTGGCCTTATATGCATCAGCTCCGAATCATGTCTTTGGTCAAATGTTGGGTTTGCCCGGATCCTTTGTTTTGGTGCCTTATGTTCCGTTTTATCGGCTAAGGCAGCACCAGGAGAACTACTGCGATTGTGCCCTGGTTCGTCTGGACGAGCACCTCAGTAGAGAAAGCCGGAAACTGACTGGCATGATATAGAGCGAGACTAGTCAACCACTCAATGACTTATCGGAATGATAGAATTCCTCCGCTTTAGCGAAGGGCCGTTTCCCGGCTAGGCATATACGCACCCCGAATTTGGGAGAATGCGGAGCCACCAGGGGCTAAATAGTAGCCCCATCGTCAAACTCCTATGGCTAAGTGAAAGTGTTAAAGCATCATAGTTCGGTTGCCTCGTTTGCTGCGCTATCACCTCCTTAATAGGACCAAGACGTGGGGTTAAGTGTGAACACGCGTTTTCTGCGAGCACCTCCGCATTATATGCGTGGGGGTTGAAGCCGACGACTGCAATCTTTCAGGTTATATACATATATACATAAACGGCCGCACATGAGGCATCATATTACTTTCCGGCAAAAGTATAAATACAGCCTTACTACATTTCATAAAAACATTGTGTTTACAATGGGAATACATGTCACTCAAACATAATATTCTTCGAGCACTGGGACTCTATCAAACGAGCACCCTCAAGAACCTCTTCAAAATAGTGCTCGGCAGCTACTCGGCCTATGGCCGAACCTTGCGCCGCAATAGTGGTAGCATCCATCTCCGCCCAGTATGCCTTGACACGGCAAAGGCCATCCGCGAGCCTTCTATGCACACCGACCTCTTCATCGCGTTGATGCGCGGCACTGCACCAAGGAACAGCTGCACTAAGCTGAAATAGTTGTTCGGCTTCAGCTTCTCCAGCCAAAAATGATTTACAACGGACCTCATGGCGAGTCCGGACAACCTATTAAGTTCGTCCCATTCTGCTAGCTGATCAGTCAAGGGAAGCGGACGCTCTGGAACGTTAAATTGCGACCAGAACAGCTTGTCCACTTTATGATCTGACTAATCTCTGAAGTATCCGACCGCATCGACAACGCTTGCCGCCAAGTCCATATATGCGTCTGCCGAACTCCACAACCGATCCAGAGGGGCATACCGCGGATCTTCGAACTTCCTCTACAGTAGAAAGGGCTTCCCAGCCGCAATATCCCCGGCTTCGCGCAGCTCCTCCTTCTTCGCCCTCATAGCAGAGCGAGTGTCTTTGCTCGCCATCGTGGCCTTCTCAAGGTCCACTGCCTTCACTCGGTTCTCTTCTTCAAGGAACTGGCAACGGTCGGCAGTGCCTTTTAATTCTACGGCCATCTTGGCCATCTTTTCTTTACTTTCACAATGCGCGGCCTTCTCGGCTCTTAACTCTTCGGCCGCCTTCAAAGCATCCGCATTACTAAATCTCACTTGTTCCTTAGCTCGGGCGAGTTCCGCCCGAAGGATCTCCACGGTGGCAGCTCCGTCTGCAGTCACAACATATTATAGATACTGGCATCATGCTGCTCTTATTATGTGACATTCACCAGAAAACATTACTTACCCTGTGACTCGTCAAGCCGCTTGTTAACAAGCTCGATGTTGGTGTCTGCCGCATCCAGTTGTCGCTTTAGTTCGGCAAACTCATTAGTCCAGCTAGCCACCGGAGCTTCCACCACCTGCACATAAAGGCAGTCTAGTTATTGCCTGGGACTATGATCCTCTGTTCGCCGCCATTCTCGACAACAACCAGAGTCTCAGGCGCTACTATCTACACAGGGCATGCCTAACATGTGCGGTACTATCAAATATCATTTCACGTACCTCAAAGCCCGTCAGTAGACTCATAAAGGCTTCATGTAATCCGCTTTTGGTGGACGAAATTATTTCCATCACCGTGCCCATCAGTGTACGGTGTTCTTCTGAGATGGCCACTCGCTCCAACAGCTCCCTCAGAACGTACGGCCGCATACCAGACGGTGCCGAACTCTTTTGTTAGCTCTCTTCGAGAGCCGGACGCTGGGGACTTTGGGTGACTATGGGATTATCTTCTGGCCTCACTGGATCCGGAGAGGCCCTCCGTGACAAAACTTCGAAGTCGCCCACTTCTTGAGCGGGGGAGTCCGGGGGAGGTGTTTTGCTCTCCATCATCTCCGGAAGAAGATCCCCCGAAGACGAGCTCAGCTGAGAAGGGCTAAGACCCGAACTGCAAGATATATGCGGAGGTTATTTTCCTCAGAGGAAAGGAAGTATACCTTCACTATTATAGTAACTTTTGATCACTTACGACTCGTTGGAGGGCTGATCCCCACGCGGACTTTGTGCGGCAAGAGCACCCCCCGAGGCGGGGCCCTCTGTTGGAGACTTCTTCTCTCGTTTGGAGGCCTCGGTTTCTGGATCCTCAGAAACAGTCCTCTTCCTCCCCCGGCTATCCTCCTTTATGGAGGCGCTCATTTCCTCGGTTGGAACTGGCAGCGATGGGGCCCCGCTCTCGCCCATATTATTCCCCCCTGTATCTTCCTTCGAGGGCTCCGGGCAAGGTGCGAGCTCGAGCATCTTTTCTAGTACCGGATTTTCCAAACCCTCAGGGAGGGGGGCCGAACACCGAATCATCTTCGCCTTTGTTAGCCAGTCCTGGTCAAAGAGCGATTTCTCAGAAATGACGTCATGTTGAATAAAAGACGGTGTGTTTGGCTAGAGGATTACTTACTTGTTCAGCGGCGTGGTTGCTGCTCAGGCCCAAGTCCTCGGTAGTATCCGGACACTCTATTTGAGGTCTGAAGAATGACTTGTACATTTCCTCGTGCGTCAGGCCGAGGAAACTTTGAATAGCACGCGGTCCTTCTGGGTTGAACTCCCATAATCGAAGGGGCCGACGTTTGCAGGGCTGGACTCGACGAACCAACATAACTTGCATTACCATAACCAAATTAAAATCTCCCTCAAAGAGATCTTGAATGCGGCTTTGCAGTATAGGCACGTCCTTGGCTGGACCCCAGCTTAGCCCTCTGCTAATCCATGACATCAGTTGTGGGCAGGGGCCCGAGCGGAAAGCAGGGGCAACCGCCCACTTGGCACTTCTGTGAGTCGTGATGTAAAACCACTCCTGTTGCCATAATCCGGACACCTTTGGAAAGGAACCTTTCGGCCACGGAGCTCCTGCCATCTTGCTTATTGACGCGCCTCTGCATGCTGCATGTTACCCCTCGATCATCTTCGGCTTCACTTCAAAGGTCTTGAGCCACAGGCCGAAGTGAGGGGTAATGCGCAGGAAGGCCTCACACACGATAATAAATGTCGAGATGTGGAGAAAGGAGTCCGGGGCTAGATGGTGGAAATCTAGCCCGTAATAGAACATCAAACGCCTGACGAAGGGATCCAGAGTGAGGACTAGGCCTCGGAGCAAGTGGGAGACGAACACAACGTTCTCGTTGGGTTCGGGAGTAGGGACGACCTGCCCTCGGGTAGGCAGCCGATGCGAAACCTCGACGGTCAGGTATCTGGCCTCCCTCAACTTCTTGATATCCTCTACCGTAATGGAGGAGGGCATCCGTCGGCCTTGAAGGCTGGATCCGGACATGATTGAAGATCCGGAGCACCTGACCTGGGCTTTGGGTGTTAGAACTCGAGGCGGGGGAAGGGTTTGATTGAGCAAGAGAGGGAAAAAGTGAAAACCTTGTCCCTTTATAAAGAGGGTGAATATCAAGCGTCCTCTCCGTGGCCGTTTGGGACTTGCCTATAATCTAGGAGTCCTAGACACGGTTGGCTTACCCATAATCGTACTAATGAGAATCCCGTAATTAGGGGAACATGATCTCTGCTTTGACAAGACGTGTCAAGAAACCGCTTGGCGTTATGTGTGGAGCTGGTTGAAGAAAAATGGTTCGACTAAGCACCGGGCCATGGCATGATGTCATGTTGCCAAATCATGTCAGCAGGTTAAGATTTGTGGAAATATTATTCTCTCTATGGTGGTATGTGGAACTTATTTTGCAGGGTCGGACACTATCCTTATATTCAAATTCTTTTGTGGTATATTCGGAGAGGAACCCACCTTGCAATGCCGAAGACGATACTGCGTGCCGGACTCATCGTCATTGAAAGCCTGGTTCAGGGGCTACTGTGGGAGTCTTGGATTAGGGGGTCTCCGGACAGCCGGACTATATCGATTGTCCAGACTGTTAGACTATGAAGACACAGGATTGAAGACTTCGTCTCGTGTCCGGATGGGACTCTACTTGGCATGGAAGGCAAGCTAGGCAATACGGATATGTATATCTCCTCGTTTGTAACCGACCTTGTGTAACCCTAACCTCTCCGGTGTCTATATAAATCGAAGGGTTTTAGTCCATAGAACAACAGACAATCATACCATAGGCTAGCTTCTAGGGTTTAGCTTCTCTGATCTTGTGGTAGATCTACTCTTGTACTACCCATATCATCAATATTGATCAAGCAGGACGTAGGGTTTTACCTCCATCAAGAGGACTCGAACCTAGGTAAAACATTGTGTCCCCTGCCTCCTATTACCATCCGCCTTAGACGCACAATTCGGGACCCCCTACCCGAGATCCACTGGTTTTAACACCGACAACAGTGCAAAAAGGATCATAACCATTTGACGTTCCAGCTAAAAATGTAAAATCGCGCACTACAGCAAAAGTTTCTGTCCTGCACCGTACAAACCATCAAGCAAATGTAAAATCCTAAAGGCAAACCTTGGCACATTATTTTTATAATACAATGGAATTATACAAGGGGGTAAATATTTTTATTGAAAAGTTTCTATGATCATGATTCACAAAGTTGCCGTGAGCATGAACAAAGTTCAAGGAGCTCTCCCACTTCAACAATGCTTGTCTCTCTCACTTTCACTTTCCTTTTTGAAAAAGTTTTGGGTTCCCCTCTTTATTTTTGTTGTTTTTAAACTATATGAAAGCACTCAACAGAAATAAATGACTCTCTAAAACTTCCGGGTTATCTCCCTGGCAGCGCTTTCTTTAAAGCCATTAAGCTAGGCACATAGTGGTCAAGTAGTGAATCCACCCGGATCCCAAGGTATATCAAAGCCAATTTTAATTAACAGTGATTTGGCATTTAGTAGTGAGCACAAATTAACATGTATCATGTAGCAACGAAGTCTAACTCTCTACCTATGCATGGACATGTCATAAAAGAACAATTCATGCACACATAGTAAAGGCCAATGCATAATATAAACAGTTTCTTGCAATTTTATCGTATTGGAAACATAGAGAGGTGGAGATATAGTTCCTCTCTCATAATAATTGCGAGTAGGAGCAGCAAGCACATGCATATTATATTCATCAAAATCATCATGTGTAATAGTAAGACGCAACCCATCAATATAATCCTTAATAAGTGCAAACTTCTCCGATATAGTGTAGTCAGGAGAATTCAAAAAGATAATAGGACTATCATGCGTGGGTGCAATAGCAACAATTTCATGTTTAACATAAGGAACTATAGAAAGTTCATCTCCATAAGCATAATTCATATTGGCATCTTGGCCACAAGCATAGCAAGCATCATCAAAAAGGGATATTTCAAAACAATCAACGAGATCATAGCAATTATCATAGTATTCATCCTTCGGTAAGCATGATGGGGAATTAAACAATGTATGAGTTGAAGAGTTACTCTCATTAGAAGGTGGGCATGGGTGATGAATCCTCTCTTCCTCCTTTTATTCTTCGCCCTCCTCCTCATCTTTTTCATCCAATGAGCTCACAGTTTCATCAACTTCTTCTTCCATAGATTACTGCAAAATATTAGTCTCTTCTTGGACCGCGGAGACTTTCTTAATAATTACATTAATATAGGAATTATATTCATAATTATCATAGCAATATTTTAGGATAGCTAAATTTTCAGGCCTATAAACATCATCATGAAAAGCTTCTTACTTTTCAAACAAAGATTCAATTACATAAGCACCCTTAAAAGCAACAAATTATTCTATTTGTTCCACATCATAGTAATCATATATACCATTAGAATAATAAGCTAAGGTTTCATTATCATTAAATTCACATGAAAAGGGAAGGTGTGGAGCCTTCATCCTAAAGCAACAAGTATAATCATATCTCAAGCATAATTGCCTAGCATACCAATACAACATACAAATTTGATCCCATAATAGTTTCCATTTTTGAGTCAAGCGATAATCCCTAAAGTATTCACGTTGATCCAACATTACTCCCATTACCAGATTGAATGAGGTTTTCTCAGGATTATCAAAGTGGTACATAATATTTTTCACATATTGAGCATCGAGGGTTTTAGGAGGTTCCTCATCTCCATGAGCAGCAAGTACACCTAATTTTTTGGTATTTCGTGTTCCATATCCATAACTAAAGATAGAGAACAACTAAGAACATCAAATAAAAATTACTTAGTGATAAAGCAAACAAGCACACGCGAGAATATTCATCCCACGCTATTGCTCCCCGGCAACGGTGCCAGAAAAAGGTCTTGATAACCCACAAGTATAGGGGATCGCAACAGTTTTCGATAAGTAAGAGTGTCGAACCCAACGAGGAGCTAAAGGCAGAACAAATATTCCCTCAAGTTTTATCGACCACCGATACAACTCTACGCACGCTAGACGTTCGCTTTACCTAGAACTAGTATGAAACTAGAAGTACTTTGTAGGTGTTGTTGGATAAGTTTGTGTCGGTGTCAAAACCGGCGGATCTCAGGTAGGGGGTCCTGAACTGTGCGTCTAAGGCGGATGGTAACAGGAGGCAGGGGACACGATGTTTACCCAGGTTCGGGCCCTCTTGATGGAGGTAATGCCCTACATCATGCTTGATTGTTCTTGATGATATGAGTATTACAAGAGTTGATCTACCATGAGATCGTAGAGGCTAAACCCTAGAAGCTAGCCTATGACATGATTGTATGTTGTCCTACAGAATAAACCCTCCAGTTTATATAGACACCGGAGGGGGCTAGGGTTACACAAGGTCGGTTACAAGGGAGGAGATATACACATCCGTATTGCCTAGCTTTCCTTCCACGCCAAGGAAAGTCCCATCCGGACACGGGATGAAGTCTTCAATCTTTTATCTTCATAGTCCAACCGTCCGGCCAAAGGATATAGTCTGGCTGTCCGGAGACCCCCTAATCCAGGACTCCCTCGGTAGCCCCTGAACCAGGCTTAAATGACGATGAGTCCGGCGCGCAGTATTATCTTCGGCATTGCAAGGCGGGTTGTTCTCCAAATACTTCATGGAAGATTTTTGAACACAAGGATAGTGTTCGGTTCTACAAAACAAGTTCCACACCTGTGGGAGTCCTGGATTAGGGGGTCTCCGGACAGCCAGACTATATCCTTTGGACGGACTGTTAGACTATGAAGATAAAAGATTGAAGACTTCGTCTCGTGTCCGGATGGGACTCTACTTGGCGTGGAAGGCAAGCTAGGCAATATGAATATGGATATCTCCTCCCTTGTAACCGACCTTGTGTAACCCTAACCCTCTCCGGTGTCTATATAAACCAGAGGGTTTTAGTCCGTAGGACGACATCAACTACAACATACAATCATACCATAGGCTAGCTTCTAGGGTTTAGCCTCTCTGATCTCGTGGTAGATCTACTCTTGTACAACCCATATCATCAATATTAATCAAGCAGGACGTAAGGTTTTACCTCTATCGAGAGGGCCCGAACCTGGGTAAAACATTGTGTCCCTTGCCTCATGTTACCATCCAGCCTAGACGTACAGTTCGGGACCCCCTACCCGAGATCCGCCGGTTTTGACACCGACATTGGTGCTTTCATTGAGAGTTCCTATGTGTCGTCACTTTTAGGCCCGATGGCTCCTCCGATCATCAACAACGATGCGGTCCAGGGTGAGACCTTTCTCCCCGGACAGATCTTCATATTCGGCGGCTTTGCACTGTGGGCTAATTCGCTTCGCCATCTGGAGCAGATTGAAAGCTACGCCCCCGGCCATCAGGTCAGATTTGGAAGTTTGAACTACACGGCCGACATCCGCGGAGAATTGATCTTGGACGGATTCGAGCCACAGCCGAGCGCGCCGCACTGTCATGATGGGTATGACCTAGCTCTGCCGTCAAACAGTGCCCTGGAGGCCGCGCCTGCATCAGCTCCGACCCTCAGCTCGGAGCCAACTGCGCTGACCGAGGATGGGTGGCTAGACACCGCCTCAGAGGCTGCAATCTCAGCGGCGATCGAGCCGAATATCGACCTTACCCTTTGCAAGAGCCGTGTTGTTAAACCGCCGGATACTTCTCCGGCCACGGACTACGAACCTCTTGCGCCCGTTCCTATCGAATCTGGTCGGGCGCCGATCATGGAGTTTACCTCCGCGGATATCTTTCAGCACTCGCCCTTCGGCGACATACTGAATTCATTTAAGTCTCTCTCCTTGTCAGGAGAGTCCTGGCCAAACTATGCCCGGCAGGACTGGGGTACGTACGATGAAGAAATTCGCGACCCACCCACCACCCATTTAGTAGCCACTGTCGACGACTTAACCGACGTGCTCGACTTCGACTCCGAAGACATCGACGGTATGGACAACGATGCGGGAGACGAAGAGGAACCATTGCCTACAGGGCGCTGGACGTCCACCTCATCACATGACGTGTACATGGTGGACACACCAAAGGAAAACGGCGACGAGGAACGAAAGGATGCAACGAAGGGTTGTCCCCTCGATAAGCAGTCAAAGCGGCGGCGTAAGCGCCACCCCAAATCCCGCCTCGACAGAAATAATGACCATACTGGCCCAGCGTTAGAGCAGGGTGAACCACCACCGGACCACGGCAACGCGGAGAATCAAACCAAACAAACCAGCTCTGTCAAAGATAATAGTCCGGAGGACATAACACCGGACAAACACCCGGAGCAACAAAATGCCCATAAACGGCTTGTTGCCACCGCGAGGAGTCTAAAAAGGCAGAAGCAAAGGATCAAGGCTGCGCAAGACACACTCCAAATCAGATGGAGCAAAGTACTCAACGCAGCAGCAGAGTACGGCGACAATCGCCCCACCAAGAGTTACCCAAAGCGGAAGTTATTACCCGAATTCAATGAGGAGGCCTTAGATCCCCCGCAACCAATAATCAAAACGGCCACCTGGCCGAATAGACGACCTCACGGCCAACATAGAGCGGCAAACAATACCACATATAAGCCAATACGCGATCCACGCGAGGGCTCGCATCAAAAGGACGGCGCAACCAGATCCATCTATGGACCATGCAAGCGCTCTCCAGCATACGATGCAACACAACAAACATCTGAACAACGCGACACACCCAGATACAGGGGCGGCGCACACCCCCTATGTTTCACTGATGAGGTGTTGGACCATGAATTTCCAAAAGGATTCAAACCCGTAA
Source organism: Triticum dicoccoides (assembly GCF_002162155.2). Classification (NCBI taxonomy): domain Eukaryota; kingdom Viridiplantae; phylum Streptophyta; class Magnoliopsida; order Poales; family Poaceae; genus Triticum; species Triticum dicoccoides. The sequence continues at coordinate 590,463,583 of NC_041384.1, read as the reverse complement.
ACATAGAGGCATATGACGGAACAACAAACCCTGGGGTCTGGATTGAGGAATATATCCTCCACATTCATATGGCTCGGGGAGATGATCTCCACGCCATTAAATATTTACCCCTCAAACTCAAAGGGCCAGCTCGGCACTGGCTTAAAAGCCTCCCCGAAAACTCTATCAGAAGCTGGGAAGAGCTCGAAGACGCTTTCCAGGCAAATTTTCAAGGGACTTATGTCCGACCTCCGGATGCGGACGATTTGAGTCATATAACTCAACAGCCCGGAGAGTCAGCTCGAAAACTCTGGAATAGGTTTCTTACTAAAAAGAACCAAATAGTCGACTGTCCGGACGTCGAAGCCTTGGCAGCCTTTAAGCATAGCGTCCGTGACGAATGGCTCGCCAGACACCTCAGCCAAGAAAAGCCGAGAACAATGGTAGCATTAACAAGCCTCATGACCCGCTTTTGCGCGGGTGAGGATAGCTGGCTAGCCAGATGTAGCACCAGCGACCCTAGTACATCCGAAGCTAGAGATGGAAATGGGAAATCACGGCACAACAACAATAACAAACGCCGGAATAAAGAAGACAACACGAAGAGCACGGCAGTAAACGCCAGATTCAAAAGCTCTCGGCCAAGTCAGCAAAATTCGCCCTTTAAAGGCGCCAGAGATGAACTGTCCAGCCTAAACAAAATTCTAGACCAAGTATGTCAGATCCATAGCACCCCTGGTAAACCCGCTAACCATACCCACAGAGAATGTTGGGTCTTCAAGCAGTCCGGCAAGTTCAACGCCGTACACAAGGGGGAGGATACACCAAGCGAAGACGAGGATGAGGCTCTAAAGCAAGATGCTGGGGAACAAAAGAAATTTCCACCAGAAGTCAAAACAGTAAACGTGTTACACGTGATCAAGGGGAGAAACAAAGCGGCACTCCCAGATAAATATACCCAAGGGCCTATCACCGCGGTGCCCAGCCACTGGTCACTTCAATCGATCACTTTCGACCATCGTGATTAATCAGCAAATATCCGGCGGGCAGGATGGGCTGCCCTAGTACTAGACCCAATTATTGACGGATACCACCTTACACGAGTCCTGATGGACGGTGGCAGCAGTTTAAACCTGATATATCAGGATACGATCCACGAAATGGCGATAGACCCAACGAAAATCCGCCATTGCGACACTACCTTTAAAGGAGTAACGCCAGGCCCAGGGGCTCCCTGCTACTAAAGGTGGTATTCGGCTTCCCCGATAACTTCTGTAGCGAACATTTAACCTTCCACATTGCTCCGTTCCAAAGTGGTTATCAAGCACTACTTGGACGCGAAGCTTTTGCTCGCTTCAACGCAATACCGCATTACGCTTCCCTCACGCTCAAGATGCCCGGTCCACGCGACATCATTACAGTAAGTGGAAATATCGAGCGATCTTTGCGTGCCGAAGAGAATGCGACTGCCTTGGCAGGCGCACACTAAAAACAGCCCCACCAACTACATCATTTGATAGGTCGTCAAGACCACGGACGCGGTTAGACGAGTCCGGCGCTACTATATGTAATTTGTACCGGATTGAGGGCCACACCCCTATTACAAATACAAGGGGCTCAACGCGCGCAGACAAGTGGCAATTTCTACTCATTTTTAATTATACATGGTCTCTTTAAAAAACTACCTTTTTGCACGACAACTTTTTCACCTCAAGTTCCTCTCTTTTACATATGATCATCGTGCTACACCCGTCCAGGATACGGCACAACGGAGGCACAGATGCAGACGTGCAGCAGTGACCTGCTCCATGGATTCTCTTTAGATTAAGACCCTGCGTAAACCTTTTTTACTATCTCTTGTTGATACACATCCCCCAAAATCTCAGCGCAATTGAGAAGGATGCTGACGTCTTGGCATGTGGCCACGTCAGAATAATGCACGTACCTGGACACAAGGGGCTCCTTACAAAGGCCACTATTTAGGCCCGGTTTATACCATAAAGACAGAATACCTTCGGGAGTGTTCGGCGTCGCGAGTTTGGCCTTATATGCATCAGCTCCGAATCATGTCTTTGGTCAAATGTTGGGTTTGCCCGGCTCCTATGTTTTGGTACCTTACGTTCCGCTCTATCGGCTAAGGTAGCACTAGGAGAACTACTGCGATTGTGCCCCTGGTCATCCGGGCGAGCACCACAGTAGAGAAAGCCGAAAACTGACTGTCATGATATAGCGTGAGACTGGTCAACCAGTCGATGACCTACCGTAATGTTAGAATTCCTCCGCCTTAACGAAGGGTCGTTTCCCGGCCGGGCATGTACGCACCCCGAATTCGGGAGAGTGTGGAGCCAACAGGGGCTATATAGTAGCCCCACCGTCAAACTCCTAAGGCTAAGTGAAAGTGTTAAAGCATTATAGTCTGGTTGCCTTGTTCGCTGCGCTATCACCTCCTTAATAGGACCAAGACGTCGGGTTAAGTGTGAACACGCGTCTTCTATGAACACCCCTGCATTATATGTGTGGGGGCTGAAGCCGACGACTGCAATCTTTCAGGTTATACGCATGTATACATAAACAGCCGCACATGAGGCACCATATTACTTTCCGGCAAAACTATAACATAGCCTTAATAAATTTCATAAAAACATTTTGTTTACAATGGGAATACATGTCACTCAAACATAATATTCTTCGAGCACTGGGACTCTATCAAACGAGCACCCTCAAGAACCTCTTCAAAATAGTGCTCGGCAGCCACTCGGCCTATGGCCGAACCCTGCGCCGCAATAGTGGTAGCATCCATCTCCGCCCAGTATTCTTTAACACGGGCAAGGGCCATCTGCGAGCCTTCTGTGCATGCCGACCTCTTCAAAGCATTAATGCGTGGCACTGCACCAAGGAACTGCTGCACTAAGCTGAAATAGCTGTTCGGCTTCGGCTTTTCCGGCCACAGCTGATCCACAACGGACCTCATGGCGAGTCCGGACAACCTATTAAGTTTGGCCCATTCGGCTAGCTGATCCGTCAGGGGAAGAAGACGCTCTGGAATATTAAATTGCAACCAGAATAGCTTGTCCACTTCACGATCTGACTGATCTCGGAAGTATTCGACCGCGTCGGCAGCACTCGCCGCAAAGTCCATATATGCGTCTGCCGAACTCAACAGCAGACCCAGAGGGGCACAACGCGGATCTCCGAACTTCCTCTGCAGCAAAAAAGGCTTCTGAGCCACAATATCTCTGGCTTCGCGTAGCTCCTCCTTCTCCCTCATAGCGGAGCGAGTGTCTTTGGTCGCTATCGTGGCCTTATCAAGGTCCGCTGCCTTCACTCGGTTCTCTTCTTCAAGGAACCGGCAACGCCTTTTAATTCCACAGCCATCTTGGCCATTTTTTCTTTACTTTCGCAATGGGCGGCCTTCTCAGCTCTTAACTCTTCGGCTGCCTTCAAAGCAGCCGCATTACTAGCCCTCGCTTGTTCCTTGGCTCGGGCAAGTTCCGCCCGAAGGGTCTCCACGGTGGCAGCTCCGTCTGCAGTCACAACATATTAAAGATACTGGCATTATGCTGCCCTCATTATGTGACATTCACCAGGAAAACATTACTTACCCTGTGACTCGTCAAGTCGTCTGTTAAAAAACTCGATGTCGGCGTCCGCTGCATCTAGTTGCTGCTTTAGCTCGGCAAACTCATGAGTCCGGCTAGCCACCGGAGCTCCCATTACCTGCACATTAAAGCGGTATGGTTATTGCCTGGGACTACGATCCTCTGTTTGCCGCCATTCTCGATGACAACCAGAGTCTCAGGGGCTACTATCTACACAGGGCACACTTAACATGTTCGGTACTATCAAAAAGTATATCATTTCACGTACCTCAAAGCCCGCCAGTAGACTCGTAAAAGCTTCATGCAATCCGCTTTCGGCAGACGAAACTCTTTCCATCACCGTACCCATTAACGTACGGTGTTCCTCTGAGATGGTTGCTCGCCCCAACAGCTCCCTCAGTATGTCCGACCGCATACCGGATGGTGCCGGACTCTTCTGTTCGCTCTCTTTATGAGCCGGACGCTGAGGACTTCGGGTGGCTGTAGGATTATCTTCTGGCCTCACCAAATCCGGAGAGCCCTCCGTGACGAGACTTCAAAGTCGCCCTCTTCCTGAGCAGGGGAGTCCAGAGGAGGCGTTTCGCTCTCCATCATCTCCAGAAGAAGATCCCCCGAAGATGAGCTCTGCTGAGAAGGGCTGAGATCCGGACTGCAAGATAAACGCTTTGGTTATTTTCCTCAGAGGAAAGGTAATATACCTTCACTATCGAAGTACTTTCTAACTACTTACAGCTCGTTGGAGGGCTGACCCTCGCGCGGACTTTGTGCGGTAAAAGCACCCTCCAAGGCAGGACCCTCTAGTGGGGATTTCTTCTCCCGTTTGGAAGCCTCGGTTTCCGGATCATCTGAGGCAGTCCTCTTCCTTCCCCGAAGCAAGAGAAGGTCGGATTCTTCTCCTTGGTTGTCCTCCTTCACGGAGGCGCTCGTTCCCTCGGCTGGAACTAGCAGCGACGGGGGCCTGCTTCCGACCATATTACCCCGCCCCCCCGTATCCTCCCACGAGGGCTTCGGGCAAGGTTCGAGCTTGAGCATATTTTCCAGCACCGGATTTTCCAGGCCCTCAGGGAGGGGGGCCGAACACCGGATCATCTTCGCCTTTGTCAGCCAGTCCTGGTCAAAGAGCAATCTCTCAGAAATGACGTCATAAACAAAAGACGGTGTGTTCGGCTAGAGGATTACTTACTTGTTTAGCGACGCGGTTGCTGCTCAGGCCCACGTCCTCGGTGGTATCCGGACACTCTATTTGAGGTCCGAAGAATGACTGGTACATTTCCTCGTGCGTCAGGCTGAGGAAATTATGAATGGCCCACGGTCCTTATGGGCTGAACTCCCACAAACGAAGGGGCCGGCGTTTGCAAGGCTGGACTCGACGAAATTGTCAGGACCCTGATTCCAAGTCACATCGATCTAGCCGGTAACACCTCACATCAGTTTGCGTCCTCACACACGGTATTCCCACGGGTGTCGCCTTACCATGTCCCGGGACCGTTTGCGCCTTTTGGCTCACGTATATGATAGTGTCGCTAGCATCCATATGACAGAGAACCCGTGCCTACATGGCTAGTCGTGAACCCAAAGCGGCACTAACCTATGGGGACAGGCATACATGAATCACATCGAGCATGTCGGCCACGTGTGAATCCGGGCTGTAGCACTGGGCTAACAGGACTCCTGATGTCACCGCGTGACATTTCCCCGAAGGGACAAACACAGGAACGAAGTGAAACACATGCCGGCCAGTCAAGTGTCCTGAGCAGTAGTGCTGGGCTAGCAGGACTCCGGTGAACCAGGTTGTAGAGGACTACTATGGCTCATGGAAGCACTAGACTACATTTCCCCATAAGAGAGGCTGCCAAGGATAAACAACTAGATTGTCGGATCCCACACATACCAAGCATTTTAATCATACACACCATATGCCCGATATGTGTAAATACAACATGGCACCACAACATAACTCTACAACTCCAGTATTTATTCCTTAGGCTCCGAGGAGCGAGATATTACAAACATGGGTCTCATGACCCAACAATCACAGCATACAAATCAAGCACGTGCGGAAGCTTAACATGTCTGAGTACAGACATCTACAAATGGAAAAGGGCTAAGAAGACTGACTATCTACCAGATCCTGCTGAGGGCACAAGATCGTAGCTGAGGTATCAAGCTAAACGTCGAAGTCCACGCGGAACTACTAGTGAGACTGAAGCCTCTTTGCAAAAACATCAATTAAGAAAACGTGAGTACAATTGTACTCAGCAAGACTTACATCAGAACTAACTACATATGCATCGGTATCAACAAAGGGGGTGGTGGAGTTTAACTGCAACAAGCAGCTTTGACTCAGTGGCTAACCTGAACTACGACTGCAAGCAACTCTTTTGGGGTGGCGCACACGAGTCCACATATTCACCATTCAATACACCACTATGGATCCGCTCCCGTTTCCCTACGAGAAGGCCATCCATAGCACTCACGCTTATCTTGCAAGTTTTAGAGTATCCACTTTCACTTGTCTATGAACTATGCAAGGGGTCCAAGTTTCCATATCCGAGGAATCCGGCTATTCGAATAGATAATGATAACCCTGCAGGGGTGTACTTGTTCACACACGCTCCCACCACTTACCACCATATACACGTCATGTATCTCCGCAACCTTCAAGCGGAAGCCTGGCGAGGGTGTCGGCCATGGCCTACCTAATCACTTAAGTCTCTAGTCCAAGTTTATCGCCTATCCAGGTTCCATCCGCAGGGAGTCCGGACAAGGTTTCCACATACGGCCCCGAACGATGTGAACAGGGTTCCCGAGACACCAAACGGGCGCCCGGTACACCGTGCCATGGTGTATCTACCGCAACATAGCCCACCCCTAGGGTCAGCGCTACGCACGGCCGCCAACACATAACCAAAAAACACCAGATGAAAGATCGTGGATGTCGCCTAGAGAGGGGTGAATAGGCTGTTTTAAAATAATTACGGTTTAGGCTTGAACAAATGCGGAATAAACCTACCGGTTAATTTGCCAACCATAAAACCTAAAAGAACTAGGCTTACCTATGTGCACCAACAACTTATGCTAAGCAAGATAAGCAACTATGAGATAGCAAGATATATGACAAAGAACAATATGGCCATCACAAAGTAAAGTGCATAAGTAAAGGTCTCGAGTAAGAGATAACCGAGTCACGCGGAGACGATGATGTATCCCGAAGTTCACACCCTTGCGGATGCTAATCTCCGTTTGGAGCGGTGTGGAGGCACAATGCTCCCCAAGAAGCCACTAGGGCCACCGTAATCTCCTCACGCCCTTGCACAATGCAAGATGCCGTGATTCCACTAAGGGACCCTTGAGGGCGGTCACCGAACCCGTACAAATGGCAACCCTTGGGGGCGGTCACCGAACCCGTACACTTTGGCAACCCTTGGGGGCGGTTACCGATACCCGTCAAATTGCTCGGGGCGATCTCCACAACCTAATTGGAGACCCCGATGCTTGCCCGGAGCTTTTCACCACAATGATTGAGCTCCGAACAACACCAACCGTCTAGGGTGCCAAGGCACCCAAGAGGAACAAGGTCTAGGGTGCCCAAACACCCAAGAGTAAAAAGCTTCTCAACCTTCACTTCCACGTATCACCGTGGAGAACTCAAACCGATGCACCAAATGCAATGGCAAGGGCACGCGGAGTGCCCAAGTCCTTCTCTCTCAAATCCCACCGAAGCAACTAATGCTAGGGAGGAAAATGAGAGGAAGAACAAGAAGGAGAACACCAAGAACTCCAAGATCTAGATCCAAGGGGTTCCCCTCACATGGAGGAGAAAGTGATTGGTGGAAATGTGAATCTAGATCTCCTCTCTCTTTTCCCTCAAAAACTAGCAAGAATCCATGGAGGGATTGAGAGTTAGCAAGCTCGAAGAAGGTCAACAATGGGGGAAGAACACGAGCTCAAAAGATAAGGTTCATTGGGGAAGAAGACCCCCTTTTATAGGAGGGGGGAAATCCAACCGTTATGTGCTCAGCCCGCACACGAGCGGTACTACCGCTCCACGAGCGGTACTACCGCTCAGGTGGAAGAAACAGGGAAAAGGAGCAACAAAACATGAACCTTGGGGCAGTAGTACCGCAGGAGACAGCGGTACTACCGCTGGGTTAAGCGGTACTACCGCTGGGTTAAGCGGTACTACCGCACCCTTCGGCGGTACTGCCGCACAGAACGAAGGGTAAAGGGAAAGAGGGAACCAGGCGCTACTACCGCGGAGGAAGGGCGGTACTGCCGCTAAGGAGCGGTACTGCCGCACTACTGCCGCAGCGAGGTACCACAAATCCGACATAGAAAAAGACCCCTCGAATTGATGCGGTAGGGACCTGGTAAGCCAGCAGTAGTACGGCTGCAGAGTCACCGCCGGTACTACCGCTGCGGAGCGGTACTGCCGCTTGTGACCCCTCAGCGGTACTATCGCTGGGTACCATGGTACTACCGCTGGGACCCTAACAAAACCACACTCAAGAAAACCAGAACTGCCATAACTTCTGCATATGAGCTCCGAATTGAGCAAACTCAAGCTTGTGAAACCTTCAACATCGAAAACATCATAGAAGAAGCAGGGGAGGTATGCCAACAAAAAGAGGAGTGAAACCTTCAACCAAGAAGAACCGGCAAAGCCTCCAACATCGAAAACATCATAGAAGAAGCATGTGAACTCCGTTTTCGATGAACTCGAGCTTGTCATCAAGATGACCATAAGCTCTAAGACTCTCAAAGAGAACCAAACAAGAACCAAGAAAGATGATGCAAGGATGCAATGGTTTGAGCTCTCAGCGAACGATACGATCAAGCTACTCATCGAGAGCCCCCCTTGATAGTACGGCAATCGATCCTATAACCCGGTATCCCAACTACCATCATGAGACCGGTAAAATAGAAAACCTATCAAGGGAAAACCTTTTCCTTGCACATGGTCCACTTGAGCTAGATGATGACGATCTTGACTCCCTTAGGTTGGACCACCTTTCTTGATTGGGTTGACTCGATGAAGACTAGTTGATTGCTCCCCCATACTCCACTATGGGTGAGCCACTCTTCCGCACATCTTCACAAGTCGATTGTCACCACAAAGGACGGCAAGCTTCAAGCATTTGATCTCTTCGTGATGCTCCACTTGAACTTGCACACCGCAACCTTTCTTGATTGTGTTGACTTGATGAAGACTAGTTGATTGCTCCCCCATACACCACTATGGGTGAGCCACTCTTTCGCACATCTTCACAAGTCCACAACAAGGACGGCAAGCTTCAAGCATTTGATCTCTTCGTGATGCTCCACTTGAACTTGCACACCGCAACCTTTCTTGATTGTGTTGACTTGATGAAGACTAGTTGATTGCTCCCCCATACTCCACTATGGGTGAGCCACTCTTCCGCACATCTTCACAAGTCCATTGTCACAACAAGGACGGCAAGCTTCAAGCATTTGATCTCTTCGTGATGCTCCACTTGAACTTGCACACCGCAACCTAACCCCATAAAGAACCCTCACGAAGGCCATGGGTTAGTACACAAAGCGTAATTGACAATGCTTACCATACCATGGGATCACTTGATCCCTCTCGGTACATCTTCTATGCTTTGTGGGTTGATCAACTTGATTCACTCTTTAACTTAGTCTTGATCAACCTCTCACAAGACCAATCTTTAGGTAATTCCTTGAATAGCACCTTGGTCGACACAAACTCTCCTTGAAACCAACACATGTACTCCAAGAAAAGCCTATGGACAAAACCTTCAAATATAACTCAAGGCAACCATTAGTCCATAGAGATTGTCATCAATTACCAAAACCAAACCTGGGGGCACCGCATTTTCTTTCAATCTCCCCCATTTTGGTAATTAATGACAATCACTTTCAAGAGAGTTTAATACAAGGAATTATGCATCACCAAGCAATGCAACAACCAATAATGCATGCGTATGAGATGCAAATGCTTAGGAACAAAACCAAAGCAAGGAGAAAACTCTAAAGACTTCTCCACAAAACTCTCTAAAACCTCCACAAAACTCTCTGAAACTTCTCCCCCATTGGCATCTATTGCCAAAATGGGCGAAAAGCTTAGAAGGCCAATATAGATTGAGTTCCTCCAGAAGTTGTGTATTTCTCAACAAGAGAGTGGAAAGCAATACACATAACCAACGGTAAATACTTGGAGGAAGACAAACTATATTGAGGCCCAAAGATTGCTAAAGGAAGATATGCCACAAAGACATAATCGACAGAGACACAAGCAATCAAGCGATCAAAAGATACCAATTGAAGCAAGCTATCAAAAGATACCAATTGAACCAACTAGGCCAATGATCCTACGAGCCACAAGAAAGAAAGATATTATGATATGAGCAGAGGAGTGTTCTAAAGAACCTATAGAAGCTCCCCATGATTTGTGCACATCAAGAATTTTTGTATTTGGATACAAAGTGCACAAAATAGGATCATAGCTCCCCCAAAATCAATAGAAACTTACAACAAGTGCAAGTGAGCATATAGGAAACTAAGCCTAATACTTGCAACTAACACATGGTTGAGAAACAAGTGAAAGAGGCAACTTAAGAATGGGCTCAACCAAAATGATGTGTGAGAGTCAAGGCAATGCACTAGAGAAGACTAATGTACGAATGAGCATTAAGCATCCATAAAGTCTTGAAGGAATGAGGCAACACGGTGCAAGGCCTATCATTCCCACACACAACAAGTAAATGGGTTCACAAGCTTACTAATAAGCATATAAAGAACCTATGCTTGTGACAACCCATGGTGAAGGTAGAAGATGAAAGCCTCATCACGACAAGGGATACCAATTAAGATGGCAAAAGCCTCGTAAAGATAAGCATGACGAAAATAATCTTCCCCACACAAGAGTGCATCAATATGCAACGAGATAAGACACGCACTCAAGGCAAAAGCTGTCACGGAGCCACCAAAGAAATAACATACAAAAGACAAGGTGGTCGTGAAAGAAAGGATATCAACTAGATATGCAACTTTTCTCAAGTGTATAAGATTCTAGGTAGACGAAATCATGATGATATATATCTACAAAGAGGGATGTACACCCGAAATAGTTGCAACACGAGGAACAAGATATCCACAAGGAAATCATAAATATACCAATAAGATATTTGCTTGGAAGCATAGCACATGGCTAGATATGGTCTTATAGTATATAAATGAATTCCTACCACACACCCATCAAAGACATCACAACTAGCAACAAGACATCATTGTTGGATGCTTTGAGAAAGGAAACAAGTATCACAAGATGGAATGAAAATCATGCTAAGATGCAACCTACAGAAGGTTGATGCAAGAAATGTGTGCATGAAGTATATGAAGATACTTGTTACCGAGATAACATTGGAAGGATGTAGTAGATACCAATTGAAGGTACAAAGTAGTTCATTGATCATCCTAGCTTGACTCCAATAAGCAAATGGTGACAACACCTTCCTTGTGAGTGAGCCGAGCATCCAATGCATCTCCACTTGTTCCTAGAACAACAACACAAACAAAATGGTACCCAAACTCATTGGGACCAAAGAGTTAGAGAACCAACAATACATAGGACAAACTCCACATAAATATGTGCACATAGATACGAAAAAGAATTTCATGCACATCTCATCCAATTTCAGACTTGGTGGAGTTTCCCCTATATATTGGGTCAAAGAAAGAAAGCATGCCAAAGATACTACGCGAAGATAATATGCATGCTCAAGACTTTCAAGAACTGATACCAAAAGAAAAAGAAAAACCAAGTGAAGAAAAGATACCAAACGAATAAATCATCACTTGGAGGGTATCCATAATGGATACAACAAGGAATGAGATATCCATTGATATAATAAAAAAGAAAGATGTCAAACTCCCAAAAGAGAGAATGGTTCCAAACAAACCAAGCCCTCTAGAAAGTTTCATGATGGCAGAAAGCACCAAAAAGAAACGGCTTGCCTTCCACAAACACACACTTGGTAAGGATCACAAGATGAGTGTTTTATAGAGAATAGGATAGCTCCCCCAAGACTAGTGCATTAAAGAGAATTTGCATTTGAATACAAAATGCACGAGGTGGGATCACCACTTTCACTATATCTAGAAAACACTAGACAAGGTCAAGAAATAAACAAGATCCACAAGTGGTATGGAAGACAAAGGGAGTTGATACAAACCTTGGCAAGAGAAAGGGCAAATAAATAACAAAAGCCAATGTAAAGATGATCAATAATTTCTACCACACATAAGTGAGTACCAATTGTCAAAAGACAAGAAGTATTTGGAAATAATTCCCGGTGGTAGATAACAAGGATATCCAACATCATCTCCACACCAACAAAAAGCAAATTGCAACTTGTAGAGCTAACATGCCACCTAGGAACAAGATAATTTACAATATCAATTCTAGGTGACAATATCTCAAATGTACACATTTTCTAGGCTAGTAATATACACATAGCATATTACTCCCCCATAATGTGATACCAATTAAACACTTAACAAGAGGCAATTAGAGGATCCAGCAAGAGATAATTAATGGACTATTTAGAATTTGAATTTCTCATGAGAAGACATACCACATAGCAACTAGATAATCTTGTAATGTCAATACTAAATGGTATTCCTCATGTACACACATTTATAGGATTGTGAGGTGCACAAAGCACATTACTCCCCCATAACGGGATATTCCATTAATCTCTCACAAGAGCCAACTAAGATACAAGAAGAAGCATAAAGGCTCTACGCACGACACACACGTACATGATGTCCAAACCAACACACAAGTTGGAAGCACAATATATACAAACCCATGCAAGGAACAAAGCCAAACATGCAAAGGGGCAAGTAACTTTCAATGTAAACAATTTAAGCACGAGTTACTGCAAGGAGGAACATTGGATATAAGATAGAAACTTGATAATCCGAATGACTTGGCTTGAGACAATAAGTATGATGAAGTCCCCTTAATTCTTCATGATATAGCCAAGTCTCCAATGACCTCAAACATCACCTATTGATCAAGTTTGAGCTTGTTGGTCCCCAACCAAGTTGGTTCCTAAGAGGTTAGTCACAATAGGCTTGGCAACCCAAATGGTTCTTTCCTTCAAACCACTTTGAGTACCAACAAACTTGGCAACCACATTGCCAACCTTATCCTTCCCAAGAGAATAGACATCATCAATAATAATTGGGTTGGATAAGTTACCACTAGTGCATGAAGAAGCAAGGTGACCTTTCTCGCGACATAGGTAGCAACGTCTACTCTTCACTTTCTTCTCACTTGATTTCTCAACTTGAGAAGCATAAGCTTGAGTCTTCTTGGGAAGAGGCTTTTCTTCAACATGAGGTTGAGCATGAGAATGAACTTGTGGCCGCTTCCCTTGTTGCCTGTCACTAATGGGCTTCTTCTTTAATGGGCAAGATCTAACATGATGCCCTTCTACTTTGCACTTGAAGCAAATAATCTTGGCTGAATTCTTGAATTGTTCTTGGCCCTTCTTCTTGATCATCTTGGACTTCTTCTTATTATTGGAGTTGAATCCAAGTCCACCTTTGTCATTGGGGGATTTTTGCACACTCAAGATATTGTTGAGTGTGGATTTCCCTTCATGACTCTTTTCCAAGTCTTTCTTCAAAGAAGTGACTTGGGCCTTGAGCTCTTTGATTTCCTCTACATGGTTAGTCTCAACACAAGTACTAGAGGAAGTATAAGCTTCATCGTTAGAGAAACAAGGCAAGGAAAGTAATTCATCACAAGATGTACCAACATTGTGAGTAGATGAATTACAAGGACTAGCACATGGCAATATAGCATTTTGACTAGAAGTAGTGCTAGTATCCACATGAGGCTCACTAGATGTTACCTTAGAAATCATGGCCTCATGAGCTATCTTTAGCTCATTATGGGATACTAGAAGATCATCATGAGAGCTTGACAGCTTTTCATGGTTTTCTTCCAATTTCCCATAATTGCTAGATAGCAACTCAAGTTGAGCCCGAAGCTCAACATTCTCCTTCAAAATGGATGCTTCACAAGAGATAGAGTTAGTAGCACAAGCATCATCATTAACAACAAGAGGAGAAGACAACTTGGCAAGCTCTTTAGAATATGAAGCTTTAAGTTGAGCATGAGACTCGGTGAGTTTGATGAGCTCACTCTCAATGACCCTTGGGCCATTTTCGAGGTGCTCAAATTCCTCAAGGAGTTTTGCATGCGCAACTTCAAGCTCCTCATTTTTAGTTTCAAAATCATTGGCCACCTCAAGAGCTCTATCACGAGATTCCCTCACTCTAGATAATTCTAGAGCAAAAGTCTCCTCAAGAGATTCCTTGGTGGTTTGTTCAAGTTCAAGAGCTTGAAAGAGGTCCGCAATTTCATTAGCGTAATCATGCTCATAACCTTGCATTTTGTCAATGGTGACCTCATGCTCCTCAAGACGAGATTCCAACTCATCAATATACTTCTTGCCCTCAATGGCAATGGACATGATTTCCATGAAGTTGGAACGACCAATTTTATTTTTATGAAGAGCTTTAAAAACCATTTCCCCCTTAATTTTTAAGGAGGCAACATTATCATTCTCTTCATCATTATCCTCATCATCGTTAGTATCAACATCATCATAAAGAGACATATTGGGTTTCAAAGTAGGAGATACATTTGAAGCCTTAGCCATAAGGCAAAAAGCAATAGATGATGATGTAGGATCCCTTGAAGCACCATTAAACACCACATCTTGTTCCATGTAGTGTTGGGTTTCCTCTACATTGTTAGCACAACAATTCGAGGAAATATATGTATTTTTATCATGGCAACAAGACATAGTACACATATCATCATGAGATTTAGTCAAGCAATTTCTACATGATATGCAAGGACTATCAACACAAGCATGTGAAACATTTGGAGTGCTCGAAGTGTTAAAGCCCAAAGAAGTATCATTCCAATAAGATAGTGATGAAGGATCATCCACAATAAGCATACTATCATCATTCCAATGACCAACACTACTCACCATACCATTACCTTGTGGCAAACCACATGTAGGTGAAGTAGAAGAAGTTGAGAAGCCTATACGACCGGAGGTGGAGGGAGAACAATCACCCCCATAAATCTTGGACACACCATATTTATCTTGAAGCTTCGTCCACAACTCATGAGCATCCCGGAACGGCATGAGTTGAAATATAACTACATTGCTCAAAGCATCGAAAAGCACATTAGAAGCTTGAGCATTGAGATAAGAGTTTTTCTCATCTTCTAAAGATAATCTTTGGGGATCCTTTGGAGGAGAAAAACCCATATCTACAATTCGCTCTAAATTTGGGTCCATGAACCTAAAGAGATTAAGCATGCGAATTACCCAAACATCAAAATTTGTGCCATCGAAACTAAGAGTGTCAGAGAATCCTAATCCCCTAGTTGACATCTTTACTCTCTAGGCGGTTAAGCCTAACAAAGAGAGACGATGCTCTGATACCAATTGAAAGATCATGGATGTCGCCTAGAGGGGGGGTGAATAGGCATTTTAAAATAATTACGGTTTAGGCTTGAACAAATGCAGAATAAACCTACCGATTAATTTGCCAAGCATAAAACCTAAAACAACTAGGCTCACCTATGTGCACCAAGAACTTATGCTAAGCAAGATAAGCAACTATGAGATAGCAAGATATATGACAAAGAACAATATGGCTATCACAAAGTAAAGTGCATAAGTAAAGGGCTCGGGTAAGAGATAACCGAGGCACGCGGAGACGATGATGTATCCCGAAGTTCACACCCTTGCGGATGCTAATCTCCGTTTGGAGCGGTGTGGAGGCACAATGCTCCCCAAGAAGCCACTAGGGCCACCGTAATCTCCTCACGCCCTCGCACAATGCAAGATGCCATGATTCCACCAAGGGACCCTTGAGGGCGGTCACCGAACCCATACAAATGGTAACCCTTGGGGGCGGTCACCGAACCTGTACACTTTGGCAACCCTTGGGGGCGGTCACCGGTACCCGTCAAATTGCTCGGGGCGATCTCCACAACCTAATTGGAGATCCCAATGCTTGACCAGAGCTTTTCACCACAATGACTGAGCTCCGAACAACACCAACCGTCTAGGGCGCCAAGGCACCCAATAGGAACAAGGTCTAGGGTTCCCAAACACCCAAGAGTAAAAAGCTTCTCAACATTCACTTCCACGTATCATCGTGGAGAACTCAAATCGATGCACCAAATGGAAAATTTAATCCATTTTCCATTTAAAGATGAGCTTTGCTGCCAAGGAGAAAACTTGGGCAGAGAAAAAAATGCTTTTGACCCAACGTGCTGAGACGACCGAAACAGCTCTGAAAGAGATTTCAATAGAGTTGAACGGGTTAAAGGGCCGGGTGTCTCAAATGGTAGCTGCTATCTTTGGTAAGCTGTCTGACTAACTCTTGTGTGCTGTTTGCAAATCCGGAGTCTAATCTGCCAACTAACTTTGCGTGTAAAATTTATGCAGGTCCTCGAAGCAAAAATCTGAGCCAAGACCCGTTTATTAAACTGAAGGCAGTATATACTTTGGTTGAATAACTGTATATTGGCGCACAGCGGGCTCTGGCCGCCATCTCTCCTGCTAATCAAGGACCCAACCGACTTAGCGACGTCCTGAAGAAACTGTCCATCCTTCATGTCAGGTTTCAAGAAGTAAAACGCGCCTGCACGCGAGCCAGAGCTTTGACTGCCCTGAGTCGCTCCAAGGCTTGGGTGCCAGACCAAGACCCGGCGGACGTGGCCAGAGGCTATCCCACCATGAAGGAAGACGGGTCTCCTTTTGATCAGGATGACTTCATGGCTTGCGTGCGCGGAGTCCGGCCTCAAGCAACTACCCTTGGAGATGATACCAATGTTGATAAGTACCAGCCGGGTTTTGATAGTGAGAATAATAAGATAGCCACTCCCTCATCAAGGTAACAGATTTGATCCCACAGGTGAGAGAAGATACATTTGCCCCGGAAGTTGACCCGGTCGGCCTGATCGACGACGAAGCCGAATTTGTCGCCGTGAACGGTTTTGATTGGTCAAAACCCAACTTCCAGCAAACAGAAGGTGGTGAACCGGCGAGGGAGGAACAATGATCATCTTCATGGGCTTATAAAGCCTTGTAATAACTTAGTTGTGAAAATATTGTATGCTTTGCTTATGCCGTCGCGCATAAAACACCTTTTATGGGAGTCTGTTTCCTGATGCCAATGTATGCATCATAATTAATGTTTGTTTCTGCAATGTTTGAACTCTGTTCCTGTAAATACAAGGAAAAGACTGGCTTGGCGGCTTAGAACCAAACAGGTTAAAACACCCAATTTATAGCCAATACGTTTACCACATTAAGAACCAGAGACAGATATAAATAAAGGACAAGGACTAACTCTTTAGTTAATGCGTATAAGTAATAACCATACCTTGTCCCTTTTGATCCTTAGACCGCCGGTTTAATTAACCAGGCTGATGAATTTGATAATTCAATCTTTATGAGAAGCCAATGCTTTTTTTGAATACTCAATGATTACTATACCTTGATAGGTTGCATCTTTTGATCTGTAAGCCGCCAGTGTGAATGACCCGGGCGGCTGTTTTGTCAAATAGTCGAGCCCGTGAAGAAGACCAGGCTAATTGTTTGTAATATTGAAACAACAAAAAGTGAAAAGCAAGTAACAGATAATAAGCATGATTTAACCCTGTATTCAAAAGGTTGGGGGTTCCTGATTCGAATACGATCAGTAAACTGGACCAAAGGGGATAAGCTAAGGTTCGAATACGACCATATAGCCCCCAGTGGCTTTGGCATTGCGCCGATCAAGAGCTTACCGACAGCTATGTTCTCTTTGGTTCGAATACGACCTATGTTTGAACAGGAAGCCCCCAAATGACCTTGATGGGTTTTTAACAACCCTGATTCGAATACGATCCAAGTCGGACCCAAAAGGGGTTAAGCTATGATTCAGATACGATCAAGAAGCCCACAAGTGAGTTTGGCTTTGAGCCGATCAAGAGGGTTACGACAGCTATGTTCTCTTTGGTTCGAATATGACCTATGTTTGAACAGGAAGCCCCCAAGTGATCATGAGATTGCAGCTAGATTTGGATAAGATGGACCAAAAAAGGTTAAACTTGATTCAAATATGATCAGCTCCTTAATAGTCATTTGAAAGATAAGAAATAACAAAGATGCATAATCTTTGAAAAGAAAAGAGACCGATGGTCTTACTTTATTGCTTAACATGGTATATACAATGTTAAAGTATGTACATGATGAGAGCCGGCGGCTCAGGTGTAGTATGGCCGAAGTTGAGCAATATTCCACGGCCGGCGGGTCTCTTCCTCCGACTTACATGAGTCTTGGTGCTCTCGAACGTCAATGAGGTAATATGACCCGTTGTTTAAGTTCTTACTGACCACAAAGGGTCCTTCCCAAGGTGGAGATAACTTGTGTGCATCTGACAGATCCTGAATGAGCCGGAGCACCAAGTCGCCTTCCTGAAATTCCTCGATTTAACCCGGCGGCTATGATAACGACGTAGGTCCTGTTGATAAATTGCTGACCAGGCTGCCGCTAAGTCTCTTTCTTCATCCAGCAAGTAAAGTGCATCTTGTCTGGCTTGTTCATTATTGGCTTCAACATAAGCCGCCACACGGGGCGAGTCATGACGGATGTCACTAGGCAACACTTCTTCTGCTCCATAAACCATGAAGAAAGGTGTGTAACCTGTAGACCTGTTGGGTGTGGTGTTGATACTCCACAGCACCTAGGGTAACTCCTCTACCCAACAACACGGCGTTCGCTGTAAGGGAACCATAAGCCGGGGTTTGAGTCCTTTCAAAATGTCCGGATTGGCTCTCTCAGCTTGACCATTAGATTGAGGATGAGCTACAGAAGAAACATCAAGCCGGATGTGCTCTCATTGACAAAACTCCTCCATAGCCCCTTGGGACAGATTAGTGCCATTGTTAATGATAATACTGTGTGGAAAACCAAAACGGAAGATCACCTTTTTCATGAACTGAACCGCCGTGGCTGCGTCACACTTACTCACAGGCTCCGCCTCAACCCACTTGGTGAATTTGTCAACTGCCACCAGGAGATGTGTCTTTTTATCCTTAGATCTTTTGAAAGGTCCCACCATGTCAAGCCCCCAGACCGCAAATGGCCAAGTAATTGGAATCATCCGGAGCTCTTGAGCCGGCACATGCGCTCGTCATGCAAATTTTTGACATCCATCACATCTAATGACTAGATCTTTTGCATCAGCGTGAACCGTCAACCAGTAAAAACCATAACGAAACGCCTTGGCCACCAAAGATTTTGACCCGGCGTGATGACCACAATCACCTTCATGGATCTCACAAAGGATTTCTTGACCTTCTTCGGGAGAAACACACCGCTGAAATGCTCCGAAAACACTGCGATGATATAACTCTCCATCTGAAATCGTCATTGACTTAGACCGTCGAGTTATCTGTCGAGCCAGGGTCTCATCCGCTGGCAACTCTCCCCGGGTCATGTAAGCCAAAAACGGCACTATCCAATCTGGGATGATGTGAAGAGCCACCACCAACTGCGCCTCCGGGTCAGGAATAGCTAAATCTTCTTCTGTGGGCAACTTGTCAGAGTGGTTATGCAAAATATCGAAAAAGGTGTTAGGTGGCACTGGCTTACGGCGAGACCCCAGCTGGCTTAGGGCATCAGCCGCTTCGTTCTTTCGACGATCAATGTGCTACACCTGATAACCTTTAAAATGCCCTGCAACAGCATCAACCTCCCGACGATAAGCTGCCATGAGAGGGTCCTTGGAATCCCACTTGCCAGATACCTGTTGAGCCACTAGATCCGAGTCACCAAGACATCTGACTCGGCTCAAACTCTTCTCTTTCGCCACTCGAAGACCATGGAGCAAGGCTTCATACTCTGCTGCGTTGTTGCTGCACGGAAACATCAACCGTAACACATAACAAAATTTCTCACCTCGTGGGGAAGTTAACACAACTCCAGCCCCCGAGCCTTCCAACTGTCTGGACCCATCAAAATGAATAGTCCAATACGTGTTGTCTGGTTTCTCTTCTGGCATCTGCATCTCCGTCCAGTCATTGATGAAGTCAACCAGTGCTTGACATTTGATCATAGTACGCGGCACATACTTCAATCCATGAGACCCAAGCTCAATTGCCCACTTGGCAACTCGTCCAGTGGCTTCTCTATTTTGAATGATGTCTCCCAAAGGAGCAGAGCTGACCACCGTAATCGGGTGACCCTGATATCGTTTTTGCCAATGCGGATATCGTTGCTTGCATTCAATCAACACCTCACTGATATAGTAAACCGGCCGTTGAACCGGATGTTCCTTGCCAGCCTCCTTGCGCTCCACCACAATAGCCACATTAACAGCCCGTGAATTGGCGGCCACATATAATAATAGCGGCTCTTTTTCAACTGGAGTAGCAAGAACCGGCGGCTCATCAAGCTGTGCCTTCAGATCCTCAAAAGCAGTATTTGCAGCATCACTCCAAATAAAATCATCTGTTTTCTTCATCATCTGATACAAAGGCATTGCCTTCTCTCCTAACCGGCTTATGAACCGGCTCAAGGCCGCAACACGACCCGTCGGCCGCTGAACGTCATTGATGCACGTTAGTTTGGCTAAAGACGTAATTGCTTTGATTTTCTCCGGGTTAGCTTCAATACCTCGGTTGGACACCAAAAAACCCAAGAGCTTGCCAGCTAGGACTTCAAAAACACACTTGGCCGGGTTAAGCATCATTTTGTAGATCCGGAGATTATCGAAAGTCTCTTTCAGATATGTGACCAAGGTTTCCTCCTTCCTGGATTTTACCACTATATCATCCACGTAAGCATGAACATTGCGCCCAATTTGATCGTGAAGACAATTTTGCACACACTGCTGGTAAGTCACCTGGGCACTCTTAAGCCCAAAGGGCATAGACACATAGCAAAAAGCACCAAAAGGAGTAATAAAGGCTGTCTTCTCCTGATCCATGACTGCCATCTTAATCTGACGATAACCGGAATAAGAATCCAAGAAACTCAAACGTGCACAAACTGCCGTAGCATCAATGATTTGATCAATACGGGGGAGAGCAAAAGGATCAGTCGGACAAGCTTTGTTCAGATCGGTGTAATCTACACACATACGCCAGGTGCCATTCTTTTTGAGTACGAGCACCGGGTTAGCTAACCACTCTGGGTGAAAGACCTCTACGATGAACCCGGCCGCCAAGAGTCGGGCCACCTCTTTTCCAATGGCCTTGCGCCTTTCCTCATTGAACCATCACAGAAACTGTCTAACATGTTTGAACTTTGGATCAATATTAAGAGTGTGCTCAGAGAGTTCCCTCGGGACACCCGACATGTCTGAAGGTTGCCATGCAAAGATGTCCCAGTTCTCACGAATGAACTCGATGAGCGTGCTTTCCTATTTCGGATCCAAGTTTGCGCTGATGATGAACTGTTTGGATGAGTCGCCAGGCACAAAGTAAACCATCTTAGTGTCATCAACTGGTTTGAATTTCAACACCGGCTCATGCTCTATTGTTGGTTTCTTTAATGACGTCATGTCTGCCGGGTCAACATGATCCTTGTAAAAATTTAACTCCTCTGTTGCACAAACAGATTCAGCATAGGTAGCATCACCTTCTTCACACTCCAAGGCTATCTTCTGGCTCCCATGTACTGTAATGGTGCCCTTATGACCCGACATCTTGAGCTTTAAATACACGTAACACGGCCGAGCCATGAACTTGGCATAAGCCGGCCGCCCAAATAGAGCATGATATGGGCTCTTGATCTTAACCACCTCAAAGGTTAATTTTTCCGCTCTGGAGTCATACTCATCCCCAAAGGCTACTTCCAGCTCAATCTTACCAACTGGGTATGCTGACTTACCAGGTACCACACCGTGAAAGGCAATGTTGGATTGTTTAAGATTTTTATCAGTCAATCCCATCCGGCGGAACGTCTCATAATAGAGGATGTTGATGCTGCTACCTCCATCCATAAGTACCTTAGTAAACTTGTATCCACCAACCTGAGGTGCCACTACCAAGGCCAAGTGACCCGGATTATCAACCCGGGGCGGGTGATCCTCTCTTCTCCACACAATAGGCTGTTCGGACCAACATAGATAACGTGGAATCGCCGACTCAACGGCATTGACGGCCCTCTTGTGAAGTTTCTGGTCCCTCTTATATAAACTAGTGGTAAATACATGGTATTGTCCACTACTCAGCTGCTTCGGGTTGCTCTGATAACCGGATTGCTGCTGTTGATTACCTTGGTCGGGTTGCTGATTATATCCTCCTTGGTGACTAGGATAACCTTGACCGTGAAAACCTCCTCTGCCTGAACCGGTGCCCGGGCCGTGAAAACCGCCTCCTCCTGAACCGCCACCTAGGTCGTGACCTCCATCAAACGTGTTTGAATTTTTAAACGCCTTCATGATCGTACAATATTTCCACAAGTGGGTGGCTGGCTTCTCCCGGGTGACGTGCTTTGGACAAGGTTCATTTTACAACTGCTCAAGGGTGGGACCTGACCCGCCCGATCGAGGGGGCTGTCTGCCCTTGCGTCGTTGATTACCACCCTATGCATTAGTGTTAGCAAAAAAATCATCAGCCTTACATTTATTACTTCCCTGATTCGCCGGGTTATGCTGGCGACCCTTGTCATTGTCGTTCTTCTTTCCCTTCGTTGCCTTTTCTTCGTCAGACACCCGGTCCTTGGTAGTATCAGAATCAACATACTTGACGAGAGCCACCATCAACATTCCCATGTCATTACAGTCACGCTTGAGCTGCCCCAGCTTCTGCTTTAGAGGTTCAAAACGACATTTTTTCTCCAACATTAAAACTGCTGAGCCGGCATCCATCTTATCAGATGAATGTATTATCTCCTTGACCCGGCGTACCCAGTGGGTTGTGGATTCACCATCCTTTTGCTTGCAATTGGTCAGGTCCACAATCGACATAGGTTGTTTACACGTGTCCTTAAAGTTCTGAATGAACCGGGCTTTCAACTCCGCCCATGAGCCGATAGAATTGGGTGGCAATCCCTTTAACCAAGTACGAGTTGTTCCATCTAACATCATGGTGAAATACTTGGCCATTGCAGCTTCACTGACCTCCAACAATTCCATAGCCATCTTGTAACTCTCAATCCAAGCCCCCGGCTATAGGTCAGCCGTGTAATTAGGCACTTTACGAGGCCCCTTGAAGTCCTTTGGCAAACGCTCATTGCGTATGGCCGACACCAAGAAAGGCACGCCTCCGCTTCTTATGGCCACTCCTGCCTCAACCGAGGTTGCTGGATAAGCCGGAAAGGTTTGATGAGCCACCTGATCTACTGCCATTTGAGCTGCTTGTTCTGCCTCTTGACGAATCCTTTCCTGACCCACCAAGTTAAGGGCTCCAGCCCATGCCGGCTCATGCCTGTATGGCCGGTTGTGGCGTTGAGCATTGCTTGACATATCTGTGGACTCCATATGCCTACTGTAACTCGAGCTCCGGCTTGGGCGAGGAGTTGAGTGGATCCTGTCTCGACTGTAGGAGTACGCATCCTCCTGCGCCAGAGCCGTTTGAAGTTCTCTGACCCTCCATGTTTCAATTGCTGCTGGTGAGGCGCCTTCCATTGGGAGAGCCGCCAAACGAGCTGACGCTGCGATGAGGTTTTCCAAAGGGTTGGCGAAGCGACCTTGTGGTGTTGGCACGTAATGAGGTGGAGCGGTAATTATACGAGGTGGCTCTGTGGCACGTGGCTGAACCGGTGCGCCGGGTGTCGTGATCCGGTTTGCCTCCGGCGGGTTGCTCCCCCGGCCCCGGGTGTATGGAACAGGTTCCTCGGATCAAGCGTCAGAGGCAGACGTGATTGAGTTTTCTGATGCCTCCTCCTCATGACTTTGTTTGATGCGTTAAGGTCCACCGAGAGCCAGAAATTCTCCGCTTGAAGTTGTTGAGCACGAGCATCCAAAGCCGCTCGTTTTGCCGCCATCCGGGTTTCCTCTGCGTCTAGATTATCCTTAGCTTGCACCATCTCCTCATGCACGCATGCCACCTCTGCATCGTGCTAGGATTTATCCGCCGGCTCTACCACGACGGTTAACAGAGTTGTCAGTTTATCCATGAGATCCATTAGAATATGAGCCGGGGGGTGCGCGGGGTCGCCTGACCCGGCTGCAGCCGACCCGGTAGCCGTTGCTGCCGCTGTGGTAGAATTCTGCGCGGGCTGTGTCCCTGCCATGAAGACTCCGGCCCAATTCGGCGGCTCAAGGGGGTCTAGAATACTACTGCCATCGGAACAGCCCCGGAGCATGTCGTCTTGTAACTGGTACAAAGAGTCTGTCTCACCCGTTGATGATGCAGTGTCAGAATAGACGACCGTCTCACCGCCCTCCACCGATCCTTCAGAGTATTCACCGCCGTGGATGTATCCTACGAAGGCATGCTTCACGACATATTGAACACGGGCGGTCCTTGCACGCTGAGCCGTTTCGATGAGGTTGGTGTGGACGTCCGGCTCAGGGCCCGACTCGCCGATCCGGCCGATGAAAACGTGAATTCCGCCGAAGGGAACCCGGTACCCATACTCGATTGAGCCGTCCTCGGGGCCCCGGCCTTCATCGTCGATGTGGAGCTTGCCGCGACGACTCTTGGTCATCTGGCCCACAGCGTATCGCTTGAGCCCTTCAAAGCTGCCCTTCAAGAACTCAAATCCACCGTGCGCTGTGCCAACTGTCGTGGAATTGCCACGACATATGTCCTAGAGCAAGGACTTAGTCGTAGGGCCATCGCACCAGGAAGCTTAAAGGGGTTAATCGGGACAAAGGACACGAGAGAGTTTTTATACTAGTTCGGCCCCTTACAATGAAGGTAAAAGCCTACGTCTAGTTGGGTTTGGTATTGCTAGGGTTTCGATCTCCAAGAGGCTCATCTCACCGGCTCGGTTATCGATTTGTTATCTCTTGCCCTAAGCCGCCACTGGGTCATCCCCTTATATACATGGGTTGACGCCTGGTGGCCTACAGAGTCTCGGCCGGCTCATAATCGTGTCCGGCTCGGTGACTTTATTTACATGCCTTTCTTTACAAGTCTTTCCTTACATATGGCGGTTCATAATATCAGCCCTTAAACCGCCTTCAGGCTCTTGGGCCTTCTATAATACTTAATAAACTACAATCTTGGATGTTTACTGGGCTTCTTGCGTAACCCGCCATTGGGGTTGACCCGGCCCCTCCTGGGCGGGTCTCAGCTGATAGTAATATCCCCAACAGGAGGTAAAATTTTCAAACAACAAACATTATATTACATAACGACTTTGTTTCATAATACATGAAGGGATAACATGAATGACTTCATTCAAAGATAATGTCTTTTGAACAATGGCCCTCTACAATGCGGGATCCCTTCAGGACATCATCAAAATACCGCTCGGGCGTGCGGTGCTCCTTGCCTGCGGGCGGTCCCTCGGTCGCGAGCTTGACGGCGTCCATCTTCGCCCACTGCACCTTGACACTGGCGAAGGCCATCCACGCACCTTCAATGCAGACCGACTGCTTGATGGCGTCAAGACGAGGGCATGCATTGACCAACCGCTTCACGAGCCCGAAGTAGCTGCTGGGTATGGCTTCGGCAGGCCATAGACGGATTATCAAATCCTTCATGGCCAGTTCGGCCACCCTATGCAGTTCGGTCAAGTGTTTCAGCTGATCGCTAAAGGGCACCGGATGCTTTGGCACAAGGTATTGTGACCAGAACAGCTTCTCTGTTGAGCTCCCCTCTTCGGCTCGGAAGAATTCTGTAGCATCGGCAAGACTACGCGGTAGATCCACAAACGCCCCTGGAGAACTCCAAATCTGGGTCAGTAAGAGGAACCTTTTCTTCACATACTTGCTCTGCATAATAAAGGCCTTAACCGCCGCGATTTTTTTGGCCTCCTGGATTTCCTTGAGGGCGCCCTGGGCTACAACCCGGGCATCGTGTGCGCTTTGGCGGGCCTTGGCAAGTTCGGACTCTTGGTCCGCAATATTGCGCTCCAAGGACTCGTATTTCTTCACGGCATCCTGGAGCTACTGCTGGACCTCACCAACCCTGGCCTCGTGTTTTTCGCGAGCGGCTTGTTCTTTTGCCGCTCTCTCCTAGGCTTCGGCCGGCGCCTTCTTGAGGGTCTCCACCTCGGTCGCCACTCCTACAAAATATCATGGCACTATGGTCAACACAAATCATTCATTCTTTCTAAATCGACACAAGGTCATTGCATACCTTGATGGTCCTCCAGCTGTTTTTTCACACGGCCGAGCTCTTCCTCGGTCCGCTCCAGACTCTGCTTCAGTCCGGAGACCTCAGCAGCATGAGAGGTCGGAGCCAGCAAAGACGCCTGCTTATTCACATAGACACATATGGTTAGTCTCCTGCGAAAATTATTTGATCCTCTGTCCGGCCTTTCTTTTCGAACACCGGACAGTGTCTCAGTGCTATTGTCTATACTATCACATTCCTTTTGCATAAATTGTGTTTTCATACCTCAAAGCTTGTTAGAAGGCTTGTGCAGGCTTCGATCAGTCCACTCTTTGCGGACTGAATCCTCTCAACCACTGTACCCATGAGGGTACGGTGTTCCTCAATAATGGAAGCACTTCGCAACGCTTCCAGTAGAGTATTCGGTGCCTCTGGATGGACAGAGGTCACCAGTGGGATCGGTGCACCTCCTTCCTTCGAAGGAGGTTGCTTGCCGAATTCTGGAGCCATATAGGTCTCCGGAAATGTGCTTGGCTGGGCCCCGGATTTGATATGGCCCCCATCACCAGTCTCCATGGGGATTGCTCCCCCATGTGTCCGGCGGCCGAGGGTTCACCCTCTGGTGCCACCCTGACGGCCTCCTACGTCTCTCCCTGGCCTAGGGAGGTCCTTCAGGTCAGCACCTCGGTGTCATCCATGGCATTGGGAGAAGAGGCCACCGGAATGGACCCGCTGCCCATCACCTTCGGATCCAGCGAATTCCTCGAAGATGAGGATCGCTGGAGGTCCAAACGAGTAGGACTTTAGCTCATAATTCAACATGTTAAAACCACGAAGTAAAGGAGCTGGATATATGTGTGTGTCTTTGAGTACTAACGATTCGGCCAGGGGCTTATCCCTGGGGCGCCACTCGGAGCTGTTATCGATGTCCCACGCGGAGTTGTCCGCGGGGGAGACCTTCCCCTTCTTGGACGCCTCTGCCTCCAGATGCGTGGAGGCCGCCCTTTTCTTCACCCCCCCCCTCCGGGGGAGAGTTGCTTTCCTCCTCCTGCTCCTCATCCTCGCTGTGGGAGGAGTGGGTCTTGGCGTCTTCGGACGTCACGTCCGAAGTGCCCTTACGGCGGAGACCACTCCTGGTTTCTTGGCCTTCTTCTTGGCCTTCTTCTCCAGCGCTTGGTAGGGCGCCGAAACCAGCATCTTCGTCAAAAGAGGGATTGATGGGTTTTCGGGCAGCGGAGCGGGACACTGGATCCGCTCCGCCTTCTTTGTCCAGCCGTGAAAAAATAAATGGGGAAGCTTAGTCGTCTTCCTTGAGTATGCAAGTAAAGGATACACCTTGAAATATGAAAAACTTACTGAACTGGCGGGATGGGCCAGGTCGTGCCCGCGGTCCTCGGTCGTCGCCAGCTGTAACGCCCCGGATGTAATTTACCATATTTGTACTCCAACTCTTGCCATTTTCGGCTCTAAGTTATGATATTCCCTCGTGGTTGGGTTTTCCCTTCGTTTGGATTTTTGTCCATGTGATGCATTGCATATCATGTCATCATGTGCATCGCATTTGCATACATGTTCGTCTCATGCATCCGAGCATTTTCCCCATTGTCTGTTTTGCATTCCGGCACGCCTATGTCCTCCGGCGTCTCCTTTTGCCTCTTTTCGTGTGCGGGTGTTAAACGTTCTCGGATTGGACCAAGACTTGCTAAGCGGCCTTGGTACACTACCGGTAGACCGCCTGTCAAGTTTTGTGCCATTTGGAGTCCGTTTGATACTCCAACGGTTAATCGATGAACCGTGAAGGCCTCGTGTGTGGTGCAGCCCAACACCCCTCCAAAGTGGCCCAAAACCCATCTAAACCCCCTCCATCCTCTTGGTCGTTCGATCACGACTGCGTGGCCGAAAACTGCACTACATTTGGACTCTCCTAGCTCCTTCTATGTATAAATAGGTGCCCCTCCTCCAGGTGCAACCCTAAGGAATAGCCCCTGCCGCCGCCGGACGTGTCCTTTCTGCCGGACATGCCCGTGCCGCCGCCCGCGGCCAACCAGCACCCGCCGTGTGGCGCGCCTCCGCCCCCAACCGCGTCGGCCTGCCGAGCCCGCGATGGGCCCTGCCCCCGGCCCACGCGCCCGCCGCCGCCTGCTCCAGCGCCCGCGCCCCGCGCTGCCCACCTCCGCCGCCCGCGCCCGCGCCCTTCGCCGCTGGCCGCCGTGCGCCGCCGCCCCGCTCGCCGACCACCACCGTCGCCTCCCGCGGTCTCTGCTGACCTCGCCGCCCGCCGGACCGGCAACCCCGCGCCCGTCTCCGCCGTCCCCTACAGCTCCGGCCGTCGTTCCCCTCCCCTCTGGTGGCTTCTCCGGTGACCTCGCCGACGAACCTCGAAGTCTGTGCCCGAGAACCCTAGATCCAGATCTGCTTCGGAGGTTGACTTTTCGTCCAAGTCACTTTTCTATTATTTTTTCAAGCATTCTTCATCATGCCATATCTCCGCATCCGTAGCTCCGTTTTGAGCGTGCCATATATCAAAATGTTCGTTAGATTGTCCTCTTCATTTTATTCCATTGCACCGTGCTTGTTTGAGTCCATTTTGATGCCTAAAATGTTGTTGCAAGAGTGCTATAAAATGTTAGTTCCTAATTCTTATCAGATTATGAACATTTGTCATTTTTTCCATGATTATTGTGTGCCTCCTATGAACTTGAGCCCTACATGTGTTTTGGGCTATGCCATGCCATCTTTACAGGGGTGTATGCCATGTATTTTTGTGATCAATGTGGTGATTAGCAAAAGCATGCAAAGTAGCTCTCGTGATGTTGCTGATTTTAGGGACTTAGAATTCTTCTAAGTCATTTCCCTGATGTTATTTTTATGACATGTATTCATGTTGCTACAGAGTGATCCATGCCTCTTTTCCCTCTTGCTGGGTGTATGCTTAGTTTGTCATGCAATGCCTTGTGGTGAGTGCATCGAGCTCGCAAACATGCGTTCGTAACTCTGCTTATGCCATGTCCAGTTTTCTGCTAAGTCTGAATCTGTTAATGAAACTTGCTATGATTACATGGGTGCCATCATGTTTTCTGATCCTTTTTGGCTTATGGTCAGTAAGGGACTTTTGTTATATGCTTTGAGTAGATTCATGACATGCCTTGCTTTGTTATGTCCTGATCCTGTAGCATGTTGATATCTTGCTCTAAACATTGCTTCCTGATGTTAATTCCTAGCATGTTGTTATTTTCACTAAGACTGTGATGCTGTTATCTTTTGCACTTTTTCCATGCTTGTTTGAGCATGCTATTTTGTGATTTAGCCATAGCTCAGTGTTCATCTTTTGTCAAGCATCTTGAGTGGATCACTGCCATGTTCTTTGTTGCTATGTTAGAGCGCAATAGCTTATTTTCTTGTTGCATTTTAGATGGCATCATGCTGTTAATCGCATAATTGTGCCATTATTGTTTTGCTTGCCATTTGCAACTGTGCATCCGTTTCTGGTGATCTTCATATCGATTTCGACCGAAATCAACTCATATTTCTAGCGGCACTCTTGGTTTGCCAAGTTGAGGCCTGGTTCAATCTTTCCCTTCTGAAGCACGCATATGCATTGCATATTACATCCCGCATATCATGCCATGTTTTGCATCATGTTGCTTGCGCATTGCACCGTGGTTATTTGTGTTTCCCTTGCTTGTGTTCTTGCCTAGGGTAGAGCCGGGAGACGAGTTCATGATCGAGGAACCCGTTGAGTACGCTTACGAGGATCAAGCTTATGTCAACTCGAAGAACTTTGCAGGCAAGATGACCATACCCTCGAAATCACTTCTATCTTTGCTTGCTAGTTGCTCGCTCTATTGCTATCCCTATGCCGCGATACCTACCACATGCTTTATCATGCCTCCCATATTGCCATGTCAAACCTCTAACCCAACTTGTCCTAGCAAACCGTTGTTTGGCTATGTTACCGCTTTGCTCAGCCAGTCTTATAGCGTTGCTAGTTGCATGTGAAGATTGGAGTTTGTTCCTTGTTGGAACATGATTATTATTGGGATATCATTATTATATCTTGTTTACTTTAATGCACCTATATACTTGGTAAAGGGTGGAAGGCTCGGCCTTATGCCTGGTGTTTTCTTTGCCGCCCTAGTTTTCGTCATGCCAGTGTTATGTTCCTTGATTTTTTGTTCCTTACGTGATTGGGTTATAATGGGAACCCCTTGACAGTTCGCCTTGAATAAAACTCCTCCAGCAAGGCCCAACCTTGGTTTTACCATTTGCCACCTAGCCTTTTTCCCTTGGGTTTCGCGGACTCAAGGGTCATCTTTATTTT
>NC_041384.1:590412053-590433085 GCF_002162155.2 Triticum dicoccoides | reverse complement strand
TTCTCTAAGTGTTGGTCCAAACTGGGCGATGTCCGGCATCCCCTTGGCAACCAGGGTCTATGCCAACCCGACGTCTTGCCCATCCGGTGTTCCCTGAGAATGAGATATGTGCAGCTCCTATCGGGATTTGTCGGCACATTTGGGCGGCTTTGCTGGTCTTGTTTTACCATTGTCGAGATGTCTTGTAACCGGGATTCCAAATCTGATCCGGTCGTCCTGGGAGAAGGAATATCCTTCGTTGATCGTGAGAGCTTGTGATGGGCTAAGTTGGGACACCCTTGTAGGGATTTGAACTTTAGAAAGTCGTGCCCACGGTTATGGGCAGATGGGAATTTGTTAATATCCGGTTGTAGAAAACCTGACACTTCACTTAAATTAAATTGTATCAACAGAGTGTGTAACCGTGATGGTCTCTTTTCGGCGGAGTCCAGGAAGAGAACACGGTCTCGTGTTATGCTTGAACGTAAGTAGTTTTAGGATCACTTCTTGATCTTTGTAGCTTCTCGATCGTGCTTTGCCTTCTCTTCTCGCTCTCATTTGCGTATGTTAGCCACCATATATGCTAGTGCTTGCTGCAGCTCCACCTCACTACCTTTTCCTACCCAGTAGCTTAAATAGTCTTCATCGCGAGGGTGTGAGATTGTTGAGTCCCCGTGACTCACAGATTACTTCCAAAACCAGATGCAGGTGCCGATGATGCCATTCCAAGGGATGCAACCAAACTCAAGTGGGAGTTCGACGAGGACTCAGGACATTACTACGTTTCCTTTCCAGACAATCAGTAGTGGATCCCAGTTAGGGTGATCGGGGATCTTATGCATTTGGGGTTGTCTTTATTTTGGTTCCGTAGTCAGACCTTGATTGTATTCTGGATGATGTAATGATATATTTATGTATTGTGTGAAGTGGCGATTGTAAGCCAGCTCTGTACCTCTTTCTTACTTAGTACATGGGATGTGTAAAGATTACCCCTCTTGCGACATGCCTACAATGAGGTTATGCCTCTAAATCGTGCTCCGACACGTGGGAGATATAGCCGCATCATGGGTGTTAGAAGTTGGTAATCAGAGCCTTCCCCGACTTAAGAGCCCCCTGCTTGATCAAATCGCTGGTGTTATTGAGTCTAGAAAAATGTTTTGAGTCTTTTAGGATTATATATATTGGACAGTAGGATTCTTTTTCCTCCTTAGTCCCTTCGTCGCTCTGGTGAGGCATCCTGACGTAGAGTTTTGACTCTTCTCTTCTCAAATTTCACTAATTTTTTTAGGATCACGCGGGTATCTTGGAATCGTTCCGATGGTTTTGTGACGAGAACATTGTTTTTGGTGCCTCCTGACATTTAGGGGTTGTGGTAATGTCCTGGGGAGTTAAGCTCCGAGGTGTTGTCGTCACAATTTTATTGTTGCAGTTCTGGAATACCTGAGTTTCACCGACATCGAAAATCTCTTTTATGCAGTTGTTGGTGAGATAACCTCGACGCCACCCAGTACTGGGGCAGGAGTTCGGGAGTATTGTCGTAACTCGTATGACGGATGCTTTTCGAAGGTTGAGGTAAATGATTTCCGAAGGTTTCTCGGTTATGTGTTGAAGGATGGATACAGCTGGATGTAGGATTTGCTAGTTTTGGGTGAGATATTATGCTTCCCCTGTATCCCCAACACCTGATTGCATAACCGGAAAGTTTTGGGAGTTTTATAGGTAGGAATTCATGTAGCTCTAGTATTTCTTCCGGCAGATATTTGGTTTGTAATTGGGTAATCCTTACCAATTATTTGTTCATATCCATACCTTGTTGTTTTATTCATCTACCTCTATCTAAGTGGCTTCTCAATTTATGGAAGTGTGATCATTTAATTTGGAATTCATTCGTTCATTTTTGTTCAAATGTTAAGGCTATATGTTGCAATTTTGATCCATTTGATTAAACTTGAATATATGTCTTCCAAGATGCTAACGGATGTCACCCTCTTCAGGATGGCTCCTCCAACGCGTCAGAATCTGGAACCTCCGCCACCACCTCCACCTCCGGAGGCATGGCAAGCTATGATGGCCGCTACCAACGCCAACACGCAGATGATTATGCAACTCTTGCAAGAGCGCAACCAAGGAAATCAAGGCCATGGCAACAATCAATCTCAGTTTGCTACCCTCAACCAGTTCCTCGCAAACCAGCCAAAGTCCTTCAGTAACTGTGTCGAGGCCACAGACGCTGATGATTGGCTCGTGGATATCTGCAAACATTTTGAGTGTACCAACGTCAGGCCTGAGGACTTTGCAAGTTTGCTTCGTTCCTACTCAAAGACCAAGCTGTTGAGTGGTATCAACAATACAAAGATTCTAGAGGAGGTCGTGTGATTACCTGGGATGATTTCCGCCAAGACTTCAAAGTTCACCACATTCCTCAGAGTGTTGTTGAGAGTAAGCGTGATGAATTCCGCAATCTGAAGCAAGGCAGCTTGTCTGTTTACCAATACAACATCCTGTTACAAAGGCTCGCTCACTTCGCCAAGCAAGATGTCCCTGACGAGAAGAGCATGATTTACCAATTCAGAGGTGGCCTCTGAGAAGATCTGCAAGTAGCTCTCGTGCTTTTTGAGCCGAAAAAGTATGATGAGTTCTACAACATGGCGCTAAAGCAAGAGGCTACTCAGCTCAAGTGCGATGCTTACAAGAATAGAGTCAGGGATGCAACTCCTTCTTCTTCATCTCAATTGGCAGCTAAGCAGCAAAAGTACTGGTTGCCTCCTCCTCCTCCGTTCCGTCAGCCTTATCAGCAGAAGAGCAAAGGTGGCAATGGATCTTCCCACCCACCCAACCCAGGCTTTCAGAACAAAGCTTCGTCTCATGCTCCAAGGTCAAGTGCTCCGTATCACTGTCCGCTCTCAGAGGTTACGTGCAATAAGTGTCAGCAGAAGGGTCACTATGCAAACAAATGCTTCAACCAGAGGCGTCTTCCGCCTCCTCCTCCCGTGAGATCTGCCAGCAATGCAGTGGTCAAGCATAATCCCAAGTCTGCAAAGGTCAACATGATGAATGCAGCTCAGGCAGAGGACTCTTCAGAAGTGATCATGGGTAACCTTCCTGTTAATGATATTCCTGCAGGAGTTCTTTTTGATACTGGTGCATCTTTGTCATTCATATCGAAGCCTTTTTCATCCATGCACGATTTGCATATTGTTGATTTGCCTAAGCCGATAGCAGTTTCCTCTCCGGGTTTGTTCATGAACACCAAAATGATGGCTCCGGATGTTTCTATCAAGATGGGAGATTATAAATTTCTGTCCTCTCCAATGGTCCTTGGTAACTCGGATATTGATCTAATTCTCGGCATGGATTGGATTTCTAAGCACAAGGCTCAACTTGATTGTGCTGCCAGGCAGATTCAATTGACACACTCGTCTGAGGATGTGATCATCTATGCAGCTCGTGACGATACCATTCGACTGTTTTCTCTCAACGAGAAGGGCGACTTGAATGCCATCTCTTAGATTCCAGTCGTTTGTGAATATCAAGACGTCTTTCCAAAAGAGCTTCCAGGAATGCCTCCTCACCGGCCAGTTGAATTCGTCATTGATCTTGAGCCTGGCACGGAACCTGTTTGCAAACGTCCTTACAAGCTTGGACCATAAGAGTTGAAGAAGCTGAAGAAACAACTCGATATACAAGAGCGTATGGGTCTGATCCGATCGAGTTCTTCTCCATGGGGTTGTGGTGTTCTTTTTGTCAAGAAGAAGGATGGCACGGACCGACTCTGTGTTGACTACCGTCCATTGAACAAGAAGACCATAAAGAACAAGTACCCACTTCCCAACATCAACGTGCTTTTCGAACAACTCAAAGGTGCTCAAGTATTCTCCAAGATTGACCTCCGTATGGGCTACCATCAGATTCGCATTCCTGAACAAGACATCCCCAAGACAACATTCAGAACAAGCTATGGTTCCTATGAATACACTGTCTTGTCTTTCGGCCTTGTCAATGCTCCTCCAACATTCTCTCGCATGATGAACTTCATCTTCAGCCCTTACACAAATGACTTCGTCTTGGTCTATCTCGATGATATTTTGGTCTTTTGCAAGAACAAAGAGGATCATGCCAATCACTTGAGATTGGTGCTGGACAAACTCAGAGAACATCAGTTCTATGTGAAGTTTTCAAAGTGCGAGTTTTGGCTTGATGAGGTTCTCTACCTTGGGCATATCATATCCACCAAGGCCATAGCTATTATCCTGAGAAGGTGTCGGCAATTGTGAATTGGGAACCGCCTCAGAATGTGAAGCAGCTCCGCAGCTTTCTTGGGCTCGCATGCTATTGTCAAAGATTCATTGAGAATTTTTCTAAGATCGCGAAGCCTCTTTCCAACCTCCTCCAGAAGCATGTGAAGTATGTTTGGACGCCTGAATGTGACATCGCTTTCGACACCCTCAAAGAGAAGTTAGTCACAGCTCCAGTTCTGACTCCTCCTGATGAATCCAAACCATTTGAGGTTTTCTGTGATGCTTCCCTTAAAGGTCTTGGTGTTGTGTTAATGCAAGAGAAGAAAGTTGTGGCCTATACCTCTCGCCAGTTGAAGCCCAACGAAAAGAATTAACCCACTCATGACCTCGAGTTGGCGGCAGTTGTCCATGCTCTTTTAACATGGAGACATCTCTTGTTGGGAAGGAAAGTGGACATCTTCACTGATCATAAGAGTCTCAAGTACATCTTCACTCAACACAACCTCAACCTCAGGCAGACTCGTTGGGTCGAAATGATTCAAGAGTATATTCCGAGTATTGAATATACTCCAGGCAAAGGCAATGTCATTGCAGACGCTTTGAGTAGGAAGGCTTACTGCAACAGTTTGATTCTCAAGCCCTTCCAACCGGATCTTTGTGAAGCTTTCCGCAAACTTAATCTCCAAGTTGTTCCTCAAGGATTCCTTGCCAACCTCCAAGTCTATCCTATTTTGGAAGATCAGATTCGTGAGGCTCAACTTCTTGATGCAATGGTGAAGAAGGTGAAGATTGGGATTGCCAAGAGCCAACCCAAGTACAGGTGTTATCGCCTTGATGACAAAGATACTCTATTCTTCGAGGATCGAATTGTTGTTCCTAAGGGTGACCTTCGTAATGTCATTATGAATGAGGCTCACAATTCACTCCTTTCTATTCATCCTAGAAGTACAAAGATGTACCATGACCTCAAGCAGTCGTATTGGTGGACTCGAATGAAGCAAGAGATTGCTCAGTTCGTGAATGAATGTGATGTCTGCAGAAGAGTGAAAGCAGAACACCAATGGCCAGCTGGTCTCCTCCAACCTCTTGCCATTCCAGAATGGAAGTTTGACAATATTGAGATGGACTTCGTGACTGGATTTCCCAAGTCCAAGCGTGTCAGGACCCCGATTCCATGTCACATCGATCTAGCCGGTAACACCTCATATCACATTGCGGCCTCACGCACGGTATCCCCACGGGTGTCGCCTTACCATGGCACGGGACCGCTTGCAACTCCTGGATAGAGTACAAGGGTTATTAAGAAGCCGAGAGGGTCAATTAAGGATCCCAATGCATGGTAGTAGCCGATTCTTAAAATCACACATACAGATCTTAGTTCTTAGGGATTGCCTCAATGAAACAACCCACCATGTACTCCTACATGGCCTCTCATCGATACCTTTACCAAATCATGTTCAACACATCCCTCACATTACCGACATAATCATTTCACTCTAGCCCATCACCCAGATGAACCAGACCTGACACAACTCTAAGCATAGCAGGCATAGCAAGGTAGGAAACACATACATGGCTCAATCAACTCCTACACATGTTAGTGGGTTTCATCTAGTTACTGTGGCAATGACGGGTCATGCAGAGGATAAGGGTTCAACTACCACAGCACACAACAGTTTGAAATGTTGTTGCCTTAATGCAGTAAAGGAGAGCAGAGGCAGGAACATGGGATTGTATCGATATGATCAAATGGGCTGCTTGCCTGATGGAGTGGTAGTAGGGTACTGCCCTTCAGTTGGATACTCGGAGATATCCTCGGAGGCAGAACCTACCATGAAGTACACACAGAACATAATCAACACATGACAATATGTAGCAATATGATGCATGCCATGACATGGCAAAATGATGTGTCCTGCCTAATGCAATGTGAAACAAGTTGAAATGGGTCCATTTGAACCAAAGATTCAAATGGAAGTTAAAGTTCTTATGGATAATAAGTGTGTTAGCTTGTTTCACCTAAACAGCAAGGTTAAAGTGGTTTGTCATGCATGAAACCATTATAGATGGATAGATTTAATTTTTCTGATCATTTTTCATATATAATTTGTTTGATTTGGAGCTATGGTTGATTTTCTATTATTTTTAGAAGTTTTGGCTATTTTCTGGAATTTCCTATATAAAAATAAATCCAGAAAATGAATAATTGTGTCAGCACTGCGTCACTATGACGTCAGCGAGTAAAAGGCGCTAGGCCAGTCAAACCTGACTGGTGGGCCCTGTTTGTCAGTGTCTCAGCTAACTAACATGATTAAGTTAACACTAACTAACTGTCAGTGGGGCCTGGGCCCAAATGTCAGTGACCTAATCTAACTAAAATTAGTTAGCACTAATCCTAAACTAATTAACAAGTCGGCCCCACCTGTCATAGGCTCAGGGGGGAGTCAACCTGGGCCCACATGGGTCAGGCGTGGTCAACTCGCCGGTCAGCGGGTCAAAGCATGCCGGCGTTTAGCCGCCGGCGAGGCCAGACGCGGCGGCGCACTGCGGGATTTGCCCACAGGGCATCATTTGCTGCGTGGAGAGCAGCTACGGGCAGCTGGTGCTCGCCCGCATCCAGCCGTGGTGATGGCTTGTCCGGGGAGTGGCCGGAGCATCGCCGGCGATGAGCTTGGCGCAGGCCGAAGCTCGGGTCAGCTCGTGCGCATGGCTGCAGTGGCCTAGGCAGCGTGGCGCTTGCACCTACAACATCTACGTGATGCAGTGAGTGTGACGGGCACAAGCCCGTGACCAAAAGGTCACCGGAGCATCGCCGGTGAAGTGGTCAGGCGGCGGTGCATTCGGACGAAAAAGACACGGCGGCTACAAAGCTCTAGCGACGAAGCGGAGAGAAGGGGGAGGAGCAGTAGCTCACTGGGAAGCCGCAGATAAGGTCAGCGTGCTCGGGGAAGGCTCGATGCGGTCGGAACGGCGACGGGGATCTCGGCGGCCCGAGGTTGAAGACGACAGCGACGGGGACGATGCAGGGGCTCCGGCGTCGTGCTTCTTGGCTAGTCGACATAGTCGATGACGGCGAACCGTCCGGACACGGTGAGAGGGCACGGGGATGGCGTTGGACGTGGCTGCGGCGAGCGGCGGCGACGGTGACGTCTCAGGCGACGTCGGGGAGGGCGAGAGAGAGGAACCAGAGGGAAGAGCGAATGTCTGCGAGGTCGGGGAGAGAGAGGGGGGTCGTCCCACGTTGACAGCTCGACGAGGGGAGCGGCGAGCCAGCGGGAAGCTGCGTGGCGTGCATGCTGTGCTTGCCGTCGAGCAGCTGCTTGCCTGCCTGGCCAAGCCAAGTAGCTAGCTGGAGCGTTGGCTGGGCTGGGCCGACAGGTGGGCCTGCTGGGGTGGGCGCCAGGTAAGCTTTCTCTTTCTCTCTTTTCCTGTTTGTTTTCTTTTCTATTTTTCTGTAACTTTAGGGATTTATTAAAAATACTTAGGCACTTACTAAAATCCCAAAAATAATTGTGGGCTCTGTTGGGATTATTCCTAATGGCCCTCACTTAACTCCAGAATTATTTGGGCATTTAAAATATTTTATAGCATTTAAATGCCCAAATTCAAATACTTATGATTTAATTCAAAGAATCCAGAATGTCCTAGAAAAGAGTGCACCATTTTTGCCAGGGGTTTTAACCCAATCCAGAAATGATGAACATTTTGTGAAGGCATTTTGGGTTCATTGAAATTAATTTTAGTAAACCCTAGTTGTTTCCAGGGGGGTGCTGGGGGTTCTGTCATCCCCATTTCAAGTTTATGTAAAAGTAGACATGATGCAACACTCTAATGCATGAACCAGCTAGGGTGTGACAACTCACCCCCACTAAAAAGAATCTCATCCCGAGATTTAGGATCCTTCGGGAAGAAGGTGGGGTACTCGAGTCGAAGACGATCCTTCCTTTCCCAAGTGGCTTCTTTCTCAGAATGGTGTGACCATTGAACCTTGAGAAACTTGATATTATGTCGTCGAGTGGTACGCTCGGCTTGATCAAGGATACGAATGGGATATTCCCGATATGAGAGGTTATCTTGTAGATCAAGCATTTTGTGGTCCACTCCACAGATAGGATCCGCGAAGCAACGCTTGAGTTGAGAAACGTGGAAGACATCGTTAACTATGGAAAGATGCAAAGGTAGTTCCAATTGGTAGGCAACTTCTCCTCGTTTGGCAAGAATGCGAAAGGATCCAATAAAACGAGGAGCCAATTTGCCTTTGATACCAAAATGATGGGTTCCCTTTAACGGAGTAACCCGAAGGTAAGCCTTCTCGCCAACTTCATAAGTCATGAGCTTATGTTTACGATCATATTGGCTCTTTTGACGATATTGGGCTGTTTTCAATTTCTCACGAACAACGCGAACCTGCTCTTCTGCTTCCTGAATCATATCCGGGCCAAAGAGTTGTCTTTCCCCGGTTTCTGACCAGTTAAGAGGCGTTTGACATTTTCGTCCATAGAGAACTTCGAAAGGAGCTTTGCCCAAGCTAGCTTGATAACTATTGTTATAAGCAAACTCCGTGAATGGAAGGCATTTCTCCCAACCCATTCCGAATGAGATGACAGAAGCTCGGAGCATATCTTCCAAAATTTGATTGACTCGCTCTACTTGACCACTTGATTGAGGATGGAAGGTGGTGCTAAAAGAGAGACGAGTTCCCATAGCATTTTGGAAACTTTCCCAAAATCGAGAGGTGAAGAGACTCCCACGGTCTGAGTTAATTTCCAATGGGACACCATGAAGAGACACTATTCGGGAGATGTATAATTCAGCTAGCTGGCTAGCGGTGATACTCTCACGAACAGGTAGGAAATGGGCTACTTTGGAAAGACGGTCGATCACGACGAAGATGGCATTATTCCCTCTCTTGGTCCTGGGAAACCCAGTGATGAAATCCATACTGATTTTATCCCATTTCCACTTAGGAATAGCCAAAGGTTGAAGGGTGCCAGCAGGCCGTTGGTGCTCTACTTTAACACGACGACAGACGTCGCAACTAGTAATGTATTAAGCAATCTCTCTCTTCATCCTAGTCCACCAAAACCTCTAGTGTAGGTCTTGATACATTTTAGTACTAGCGGGATGAATGGTGAGAGGGGATTCATGAGCTTCCTTAAGAATCAACTGGCATAGATGTTGTTTCTTGGGAACCACCAAGCGGTTCTCGAAGAAGACAACACCTTGCTCATCCATGGAAAAACATCTAGCAACTCTGCTAGCGATGTTTTCCTTAATTCGGGATATGCCCTTATCATACCGCTGGGCGGTTATGATTTGATCCATAAGGTTAGGCTTCGCCACCAGGGTGGATATGAATCCTCGAGGAACAATGTGAAGATTAAGCTTACGAAATTCCTCATGGAGAAGTGGTTGACTTTGTTGTAACATCAGGTTGTTACAATAAGATTTACAACTTAGCGCATCAGCCATGACATTGGCTTTGCCTGGGGTGTAAGTTATTCCTAAGTCGTAATCCGAGATCAACTCGACCCAATGTTGTTGCCTGAGATTCAAATCCGTTGGGTGAAGATATATTTCAAACTTTGGTGATCGGTGAAGATCTTGCAACGATTACCGAGAAGGTAATGTCGCCAAGTTTTGAGTGCATGGACTACAGCTGCAAGCTCTAGATCATGTGTGGGATAATTTTCCTCATGGGGGTGTAATTGCCGTGAGGCATAGGCAATTACCTGATGATCTTGCATGAGTATGCAACCTAGTCCTTGTCGCGAGGCGTCGCAATAGATAATAAAGTCCTTGGAAAAATCTAGTGGTACCAGTACGGGAGCAGATGTCAGGCGTCTTTTCAGTTCCTGAAAGCTGAACTCGCACTGTGGGGTCCACTTGAACTTTATATCTTTCTTGAGGAGTTCAGTTAGAGGTTTAGCAACCTTGGAGAAATTCTCGACGAAGCGGCGGCAGTAGCTCGCTAAACCAAGGAAGCTCCGAACTTGCTTGACCGTCTCAGGTGGAGTCCAATCAAGGACGGCTTGAGCTCGCTCGGGATTGACAACAATACCCTTACCAGAGATTACATGGCCTAGATAGGTCACTTCTGGCAACCAAAATTCACACTTGGAGAATTTGGCATAAAGGCGATGCTCTCGAAGTTTCGTCAATACCAGCCTTAGATGTTCGGCATGTTCCTCTTCATTCTTGGAGTAGATGAGTATGTCATTGAGGTATACTACGATGAATTTATCCAAATACTCCATGAAGACCGAGTTCATTAACCGAGAGAAGGTGGCTGGGGCATTGGTTAAACCGAAGGACATAATGGTGTACTCGTATTGGCCATAACGAGTAACAAAGGCCGTTTTGGGAATGTCCCCAGTTCTGATTTTGATTTGATGGTAGCCCAACCTCAAATCCATCTTGGAAAAGACTGAGGATCCAGCGAGCTGGTCATACAGATCGTTGATCCTGGGAAGCGGATACTTGTTCTTGATAGTGACCAACTTGATAGGTCGGTAATCTACAACCATCCGATCCGTTCCATCCTTCTTCTTGACGAAGAGGACGGGGCAAGCCCAAGGAGAGCAACTAGGACAGATGAAACCCCTTTTCAAGGACTCATCGAGTTGGTTCTTAAGCTCAGCTAGTTCTAAGGGTGCCATCTTATAGGGTCTTCTAGAAATTGGAACGGTTCCTGGAACAAGGTCTATAACGAACTCGACATCCCTGTCAGGTGGAACACCTGGTAGTTCTTCTGGAAAGACATCCGGAAAGTCTCGGACTACCGGAATATCCTCAAGGTCTGGAAGGGGGTTGGCATTTAGGGAGTAAAGCTGGCGCTTGGCCACTCGAGTTAAAACATTGACTGTCTTGCCCGATGGGTGAGTAAGTTGAACGGTTCTAGTGGCACAATCAATCTTAGCATAATGAGCTGACATCCATTCCATACCCAAGATGATGTTTATGTCCGAGGACTTGAGAGCTATTAAGGATGCAAGTAAGACAAGTCTATTGACAAGAATTTCGTTCCCATGGCTTACTCTAGAAGTTTGCCATCTAGAGCCAAGGGTTTGAATTTCCATGGTAGTGGGCATGTCACAGAATGTTGTGTTATGCAATCGAGCATAGTTCTCGGATATAAATGAATGAGACGCTCCAGTATCGAAAAGAACAGATGCCGGATGGCAATTAACAAGGAGCATACCAAGGACGATGTTAGGATCCTCATGAGCCTCCTCAGCTGAGACATAGTTGACGTGGCCACGTGCAGTGATGACCGGCTTGGCGTAGAATGTCTTTCCCGCTCGCTTACCACGACGAACGGACTTTCCAGACTGATTGGGGTTGTTGTTCTGGGGACACTCTCGACTGTAGTGACCCGGCTCTCCACACTTGAAACATGTCACAACATTGGGGTGTGGAGCAGCATTAGCAGCGGGGCCACCATAGGGCTTGGACGGTGCAAACTGCTGGTTGGGACGAGGCGCCTCAAAGGATGGCCTCGAAATGAACCTGGGTGGCAGTGTCGTGCTTGGAATCCACACCCGGCACTTCTGAGATCCAGAGCCGGATGAAGAGCCAAAATCACGAGAGTGCTTGTGTGAAGCGTCATAGTCACACTGGCCTGTCTCAGCACTGATGGCTTTATTGACCAACTTCTTAAAGGAGGTGCACTCGTGCAGACGAAGATCGCGGCGAAGCTCAGGGCTAAGTCCCTTGCGGAACCTTGCCTGCTTCTTAGCGTTGGTGGATACCTCTTCAAGAGCATATCGTGCCAGATTCCCAAATTCACGACTATATGCATCCACAATCAGTCTTCCTTGGGTGAAATTGCAGAACTCTTCCCTCTTGCGATCTATGAGACCTTCCGGGATGTGATGCTCATGGAAAGCCTCACTGAATTCAGCCCAAGTAGTGATTTGGCCGACCGGGCGCATAGCTTCAAAATTTTCCCACCAAAGGCTAGCAGGGCCTTCGAGGTGATCGGCAGCATAAGTAACCTTATCAGCTTCGGCTACGTTGGCAGAACGTAGCTTGTGGGTGATGCTGCGAAGCCAGTCATCCGCGTCGAGGGGCTCGACGGAATGGTTAAACTT
Source organism: Triticum dicoccoides (assembly GCF_002162155.2). Taxonomy (NCBI): domain Eukaryota; kingdom Viridiplantae; phylum Streptophyta; class Magnoliopsida; order Poales; family Poaceae; genus Triticum; species Triticum dicoccoides. The sequence continues at coordinate 590,420,775 of NC_041384.1, read as the reverse complement.
TGGTGGGTACAGCTTGATGAAGTCATTGATTGACACCAAGTCATTTCCCTAATGGCATGCAGTGTTCTGCTCAATCCTCTCCAGCAAGCAGTTAGTCTCACGCTTGTTTCTTTCCGCCTCCAACATCACTTCGGCCAGAGAAGGCGGGTGAGGCAGATTTTCACCCCTAACTGCACTGGCTTCCCCCTACTCCGGGTCAGCAGGGTTGCTGTGGGTGTTGACCATCCTAAGAGAAAACAAGACAATGGTTTAGATAAGGATAGCACAAACTTAGCAAGGAAGTGCATAATGTAATGGATAACATGGGATGCTAAGACGTTCATTGCACGACATTGTAATATAGAAACTGCCATATATATACCATTCGTCATACACACCGTACATAGTTTAGTACAAGCTGTCACGACCGGTTTTCTGGGTAATAAATTTCCAAAAAAGACCGTCGTGCTCATCAGCCCCAGGATTACTGTTAGGTGATGAGGCTCCAACTTGATACAGAAGCTCCAAGCAAAAATACAAAATATGTAGTACAAGACCATTCTGGCCTATGGGTACAACAAATGATTTCTAGTGGTTGATGGCGGAAGCGGGTTGTGAAACATCTGTGTCTGTGGGACTCCATTCCCCACGGGAACAGCTGACCAGGTTAAATTCCTATCTTCGCGAGGCTGCTATCTCCATTGAGTGGTTTCCGGGGCTGGCATCGCGTCGCTCCTCTCCGAGCAAGAAAAATCTGGCCAAGACAATAGCCAGGGACAAGCCAGTGAGTACTTTGAATGTACTCGCAAACATTATGAACACAGGTATAATATAACAATGATGTGCTGAAAAATATTTTATGCTCATGACGTCAGTCGAAAATAGTAAATAAATTTCTGATGCGTGCCTGTGGCTATTTATAAAATTGCAATAACATAGTAGTATTAAAATTTATGAAATAAATAACAAGCAATGCCACAGTCGGGCGTCTTAGCGACACCACATAAAGGGCTCTAAAAGAAATGCCACAGTCAGGCGTATGAGCGACACCACATAAAGGGCTTTAAAAGAAATACCACAGTCGGGCGTCTGGGCGACGCCACATTAAGGGCTTTAAAAATAATGCCACAGTCGGGCGTCTGAGCGACACCACATAAAGGGCTTTAAAAGAAATGCCACAGTCGGGCGTCTGGGCGACGCCACATAAAGGGCTTTAAAAAGAATGCCACAGTCGGGCGTCTGAGCGACACCACATAAAGGGCTTTAAAAAGAAATGCCACAGTCGGGCGTCTGAGCGACGCCACATAAAGGGCTTTAAAAAGGAATGCCACAGTCGGGCGTCTGAGCGACGCCACATAAAGGGCTTTAAAAGAAATGCCACAGTAGGGCGTCTGAGCGACGCCACATAAAGGGCTTTAAAAGAAACAATCATAATGAATATCCCTGGAGGTAGAACCATCCCAGAGATACTCGATAATAACAATAATATCACGGGTTAGTTAACAATAATAATAATCATAGATATCACAAGTCGCGAGTAGTAATTCCATTTCCTGGTTAACCGTTTCACCTCCGAAGACCGACACTAAGACCGACACCTGACCCATCCCAGACTGAAATCCTTAACCATGGACACGGCTATTCGAATAGGTTTATTCTCTGCAGAGGGTGTACTCTTTACCCACGAGTAACGGATTTCTTTAGTCCATCGGGACTAATTCCATCTACGGTCTTTTTGTTGAAAACACACCTAACTTGCACACACCAGCTTAACTCACACGTGTCTGGCATCACCCATGACACATGTCAAGCAACTCTAAGTGGGGAGGATACAACCTCGCGTAGCATGGGATCAAATTTATATCGCGCGCTCTAAGGGGTGGCCTCCCCTCTCGGTCCCAACCGGAAACACCCATGCCCCCGGACTAGGTGGCATGCCTACCAGCTACAACCGGTATCTTCCACCATGGCCTCTCTGTACGGTGTGTGCTAGCAAGAGGTTGACAACTTACTGAACCGTACTCTACTTGCTGTAGAGACGAGTGGTAGTACGAAACAAGTATGGGGTTTACTGGAACAAGACTCGATCTACGGTCGACTCAGGAGGTTTAAGTATCCCCTGCATGATTAGTATAACAAATATATTTCATCCAACAGAGTCACCACTCATATCACCTTACCATGCCATATCAGACAGAACCGTCCCGACGGAGACCGGCGACAAACTCATACCTACCCAAGGCAGAGGTTTTTCCCGGTTTCCTGCCGGTATGCATGCAAGGCTCATGAGGGTGATTATCATCACAAGTGTGTCCATTACCATCAGCAAGAAAATCAATAACATGTACCCATGCATATGATCACATCACATGAAATAACAAGTCCTTCGAAATGCGGTGGTGTTATAAATGCATCAATGATCACACCAAAAATATTATGCCGGGATTCAGAATGCTTGCCTTCAATGTTGTGGAGGGGTGAGGTGCTCCCCAAAACTTTTGAAAGCTTCTTCTCTCTCCCCAAAATCCTATTTGAAAATATATTTGAATTAACACACAAAATAAAAACAGCACCAAAAGTTGTTCTGAATTTTTTTCAAATAAATCTTAAAATAAACTAGACCAAATTTAAGGAAGGTAGGAAAAAGAATCAACTCATTTGGAGTTATATTTAAAAAGTTATAGCCAGTCAAAGTTCTGGTCAAAATCTGTTTTATAAATAAAAACAGAAAAGAAAACGGTTCGGAAGGGAATACGTTTTTGGAGCGGGGAAAGCGTACTGGGGAAAAATACGCCTTCACTTAACCGACGTGGATAGGCGCAGGGTCACTGACAGTGGGTCCAAGGGGCCCACTGGTCAGGTTTGACCAGTCTATCCCTCCCTCCTCTTCTTCTGCCCGAACGGAGGCGAGGCAACGGCGATCGTCACCGGCGAACGGCGGCTCCCCGTGGGGCTCAGAGAGCGGGGATGGATCCGCCACTCCAGGGCGGTCCTCCCAATGGTCGCCAGGTAGGTGGGGACGGAGGGAGCTGCCGGCGGCGAGCTTCTCGGCGGAGGTGGCCTCGGGAGCAAGGTGATTTTTCTCCCGCGGTGTGTCCCGATCAAAATTGAGTAGTGGGGATGGCTCACGGGAAGATGAAGAAGCTCTTGGTGGAGAGAACGGAGAGTGGGAGGCCCTGGTGGTGCCGAATTGGCCGGGGCAGTGGTGGCAGCTGCCGTTGCCGGATATGGGGAAGAAGACCTTCCCCGAGTCGATTTGCTGCCATGGGAGAACTAGGGGAGCATTCTAAGGCTTCCTGCGTGCACGGGGTGGCTCGGGGGGCTCCTTTTATAGCTCGTCGAGGTCGGTTCCGCGGCGGCCGGATAAGCTCTCCGGCGAACCGCCTCGCTGTAGCTTGCAGGGCAACATGGCGTGGCTGGGGATGACGGCAAGAGCTAGTGGACGAGAGTGCACTGCTCCAGGGGCAGGTGGCGAGTGGGGAGTGGCTTGGGCGGCACCGACATGGCCAGAGGCTGTCGGGCGGCGGCGGCGGCTAGCGCTTGGCTTGCCGGGCGTGGCGAGGGGTGGCTTGGCGCGTAGCTGAGAGAAGGGGAGCGCGTGGCGAGGTTCTGCAGAGCGGGCCAAAGCCGTGGGGGCCAGCGTGTCGGCTCGGCCGCGTGGCTGCAATACGCGCGCTCTGGGCGCGTCCAGTGCATGCACTGAATGTGCTCGACGAAATGCCATGGCACTCCAGAGCGCTTGGTTGGAGCTGCGATTTAGCAGGGTGGGGTTATAGTCTAAGGCAAAACCATTGGACAAGCTGGTATGATCCAAGGTGCAAGGTCATAATGCAAAGACAAAATCATGTCAAAACTGGCCATGCACATCAGGTGTTTGACAAAATGCCAAGGGCACTTAGGCATTTCTTGGAGTGGCCAAAATCTCCAGATCAGTGTCTCTGTGGATGAAAGAGAGAGTGGTGATGTTAGTTGGACAAAAAGAAGAAACTTGTTAGTGCAAGTTTTACAAAACTTCAATTCTGGACAGGAAATAAATGACATTATTTCATGAACCAAAAATGATCCAAAAGGTGCATGCTCCTGGACTTAAGGGTTTAACATGGGGGACTACAAGTAGGAGAAATAATCAAGGGCTAAAGAGCAAGCAAAAACATGGTTGCTGCACAAACCAACAAGTTGGTCCAGAATGAAGATGAAGTTGATTCACTCAAATTTTTCAAAGAACATAATTAGGTTTTTGCACAAAGAGGAATAATAGGCTCCTACTGACCTCCCTTAATTTTGGTAGAAGTTTTAAATGAATATTTAAATAGGTTGCAGTGCAAAATGCACTCTGGACCAGAGAAGAAAAATTGAGTGCAGGGCTCAAAATATTTCATGAAGGAAATATAATTTAGCATAAAAGTGATTTAAAAACATAACCTGACATCTCCAAATTTTTGTGGAAATTTTAAGTGAATCTATCAAATGGTTGTAGTTCAAATATGGCCATTTAACCTTGAAAAACTATTTTCCAGAAAGTAAAGATCAAGCAATTAATTTAGTTAATTAGTTACACTGATAAAAGAAAAGTTTTTTCTCTTAAGAGGTTAAACAAGTCTAATAACATACTTGAAAAATTTTCTCTTTGGGAAAAACTCATCATAACAGGGAAGGAAATGAGTCAAAAATCAAAATGGAGCTCAGAAATCCAAAGTTTTAATTCCTGGCAAAAAAATTTATTTCATAAAAACAAGGCCAAATTTTTGGGGTGTCACAGATACTACCCCCCTTAAGAAAAATCTCGTCCTCGAGATTTGTCAAAAGCGGTGCAATAATGATGTGGCTACAGTGAGAGGGCAATAAGTGGTGAAAAACCACAGTGTGAAAAACTGGGGTTGCGCGGAAAATTCTACGGTCCGGGACAAAAACGGGCGATTTCTACGCTGGATATAAATTTAGGATAACTCCTATATTTAGATATACGCTGATTGTACCCGAGAGCACAGTGCTCTCTCTGGCCGAGAGGTGGACCCGGGGCCCACTGTCAGTCTCCTCTTCTTCTCCCTCTGGCCCTTTCTTCTTCCTCTCTCCCGCGCGCTTTCTCGCGCTTTCTCCACCGGTGATGCCTAATGCGTAGGGTATCTAGGCCGTACCGTGGTAGTGCTCGGTGTGCTAGCTGCCGGTGCAGCGTGCACTCACCTCGCGGGCCAGCGCGCTGTCGGCACTGCTCGCGGATTCGACTCCGAACACTGGCGATCGGCGACGAGCGGAGTTGGTGGACTTCGCCCACCGTACACCGAGCTCGAGCTATAAAAACGGCCGGGGTGACTCTCTCTTCTTCCTCACATCTGGTCTCACTTCTCCTCTTCCTTCTTTCTCCATTACTGCTTACAGAAGCTTGGGTGAGGCTCTAATGGCGGAGGCGATGCCGGACTGGTTTGTGATCCTGATATGCGGAGGGCTGGCGACGCTGCTGGGGCTCTCTGTGCTCCTGTGCGCGATGATCTTCGACGAGTATCGTGATGCTGCGGCTCGGGTGTTGGCTCTCCGCGGTGGTGGTGATCATGAGGAGTAGATGGAGTGTGCCGGGTGCTAACTGTTGTTAGGGGGTGATTAGCTGGATGTAACACCGTTGCAAAGTTTTGCAAACAGTGTATGTGTCCAAATGATTATGGTTGTGAGCCTGCTCGTGGTGCTGAGTGAAATTAAATAATCCACGTCGTGAGAAAGGGCAGGTGTAGCAACTCAGGGAAAAGAAATCTTGCTCCAGGATTTTGCGAGGGAAAAACAGTTAATTTAAAGGAGCATAAACCACAACAAAAACTACACACATTAGTAGAAGCCAAATAATTGACTTGCCGCACAAACTCAGGGTATCACGCATAAGTCACATACGTAAATAAATGCTGCAAGGAACAAAATACAATAGTGACGTCTAAAAAGAAAACGGTAACTGGACGGGGTCCTGATAAAATGTCTCTGGTAAAGGAATACATTCCTCTTCAATCGGAGGCAGTGGATTGACCAGTCGATGTATGCATCTCTCCGGGTCGGGTCTCAGTGGTCTGCCGATGGCAATCTGAGGATTTAAATCTGTGAGGCTCTGGAGATAATCCATCACTCGCTGGTTTAAATGCTCTTGAGCAATGATGTACTGGATAAGGTTGGCCAGAACTGGGTCTCTCTCAATACGCCCACCGGGAAAAGACGTTACTTCTCCGGGAGCTGCACGACTCGGAAAGTAATAATATCCTCGTTCGCGGGCATAGGGTACTGCGGATCGAAGATGAGCAATCACTTCTTTCGCAGCAGCTTCTATGGCCAAGTGTGGGGTTGGCATAGATTTCCCCACGAAGGAAACTTCTATTGGATCTTGGTTGGGGTCTACAGGAGGAATGTGTACTGCTGCCCAATATTCCGAGGTGGATGGGGTGATCCTTGATTTGAACAGCTCGTACTGGGGTGGCTGGGTAGAACCCATGGTACTGCGGGTAAAATCCCACAATATTTTGACAAAGCTACCTGGGGTTGCATCTGGGGTTCTCAGATGAATGCTGGGGCTCGGCATGACAGGAAGAAGCGTGAGTGTTGTGCGCAAAGTGAGGGTTGCTGGGTAAGGTCACAAGGTGGCCCTTATATAGCAATGGAGCCGGATCGTTTTACCGTGGTGAAAGGTAATAAATTTGCCAGCTTGGCTCCAAAGGTCAGGTCAGTGTCAGAGATACACATATCTCAAAAAAAACGCGTTACTGTGGTTGTCGTCGGGTTGGTTTTGGTAGTTGTGCCCGGAAAAATATGCAGCTATGCGTTGGCCAAATACGCAAGGCTACTATTAAGACAGAGGCACAACGACATGCTGCGTTAATATACACGGTCGCGTGATTACAAAGCGAGGATACATTGAAACATGGTGCTACTCATACGGCTCAGTCTACCTCGTTTATGTCTAAACGGGCGTGCCTGGTGGATGTCGAGGCTTCTCCACAAGTCTCTCTGCCGGGATTAGTCGGAGATGGCGGGGGAACTGCAGGGTCGGTGTAGTGATGATGACCATCGTGGGGATTGTTGGCCACAACCCCGTTGGAGTGTGTTCCCAATATGCGACGAAGCACTTCCGGGGTTATCGCAGCACCTTGGCTGATGGCTGGAGCAGACCTTGGGGTCTCGATCGGTTGTCCAAACAGCACGACTGGGTTGTCGGCGTTGGGCTCGTTTTCTTCTCTCGCCGGGGCTCGACGAACCAGCTCTCCACGAGCTGCGATTAGATCAATAGTGATCTGGTCGAACAGCGCCTCTAGTGCTCTTACATAACGCACTAGGTGCAACAATGCGGGGTCCGTCTCGTGATCTCCGTTGGCAACTTGGGGTGGTCTACCATATCCTTCACGTCTGGGGTAGTAGTGGAACGAGCTACAGTTAACTCTGGGCGACAAGTGCCTGAGATGAACTATAGCCTCTCGAGCGGCTAGCTGGATGGCTTCTGGCTCAAAGGAAGTTGTTCTTCCGGTGAACCGGTAGGGGCGTTCGGGTGCTAGACTCCTACCGTAAATGTGCACAGTGGCCCAGAATTGACGGTCTTCACCGCTCATGGGTCCTTGATACACAACATATTCTGGTGGCTCCTCTAACGCATAGGCATGACGGGTGAGGTTTGCGAGGATTGTCACAAAACCTCCGAGGTTGGTTGCTGTGGTTTCATTGTGCACGATAGGTCCAGGCATTGTGGCTCGGTTTGGGGTAGCGGTTGTGCTGTGCTGGTTGGGTGCTAGCGCGCCTTTTTATAGGAAAAGGGAGCGGAGTCTTCCTTCGCACGCTTGTGAGAAAGGACTATTTAGGGGCCGGTCACTAGCGCATGAGTGACAGGTTAGGTTGATAGGTTGGGCACCGACTGCCAAAAGGTGTTGGGGTCACTGTGTGGCTATCTAGCACGAGAAGTATGGCTGGGGTTTTGCTAAGGTCTGGTGGGTTGGTTTACCTAAGTTTATTGACCTGGCTAGGATAGGATTAGCCAATGGTCAGCCTGGCTCTGATACCAAGTCTGTCACGACCGGTTTTCCGGGTAATAAATTTCCAGAAAAGACCGTCGTGCTCATCAGCCCCAGGATTACTGTTAGCTGATGAGGCTCCAACTTGATACAGAAGCTCCAAGCAAAAATACAAAATATGTAGTACAAGACCATTCTGGCCTGTGGGTACAACAAGTGATTTCTAGTGGTTGATGGCGGAAGCGGGTTGTGAAACATCTGTGTCTATGGGACTCCATTCCCCACGGGAACAGCTGACCAGGTTAAATTCCTATCTTCGCGAGGCTGCTATCTCCATTGAGTGGTTTCCGGGGCTGGCATCGCGTCGCTCCTCTCCGAGCAAGAAAAATCTGGCCAAGACAATAGCCAGGGACAAGCCAGTGAGTACTTTGAATGTACTCGCAAACATTATGAACACAGGTATAATATAACAATGATGTGCTGAAAAATATTTTATGCTCATGAGGTCAGTCGAAAATAGTAAATAAATTTCTGATGCGTGCCTGCGGCTATTTATAAAATTGCAATAACATAGTAGTATTAAATTTTATGAAATAAATAACAAGCAATGCCACAGTCGGGCGTCTTAGCGACACCACATAAAGGGCTCTAAAAGAAATGCCACAGTCGGGCGTCTGAGCGACACCACATAAAGGGCTTTAAAAGAAATACCACAGTCGGGCGTCTGGGCGACGCCACATTAAGGGCTTTAAAAATAATGCCACAGTCGGGCGTCT
>NC_041384.1:590381727-590411824 GCF_002162155.2 Triticum dicoccoides | reverse complement strand
TAAAAAGAATGCCACAGTCGGGCGTCTGAGCGACACCACATAAAGGGCTTTAAAAAGAAATGCCACAGTCGGGCGTCTGAGCGACGCCACATAAAGGGCTTTAAAAAGGAATGCCACAGTCGGGCGTCTGAGCGATGCCACATAAAGGGCTTTAAAAGAAATGCCACAGTAGGGCGTCTGAGCGACGCCACATAAAGGGCTTTAAAAGAAACAATCATAATGAATATCCTTGGAGGTAGAACCATCCCAGAGATACTCGATAATAACAATAATATCACGGGTTAGTTAACAATAATAATAATCATAGATATCACAAGTCGCGAGTAGTAATTCCATTTCCTGGTTAACCGTTTCACCTCCGAAGACCGACACTAAGACCGACACCTGACCCATCCCAGACTGAAATCCTTAACCATGGACACGGCTATTCGAATAGGTTTATTCTCTGCAGAGGGTGTACTCTTTACCCACGAGTAACGGATTTCTTTAGTCCATCGGGACTAATTCCATCTATGGTCTTTTTGTTGAAAACACACCTAACTTGCACACACCAGCTTAACTCACACGTGTCTGGCATCACCCATGACACCTGTCAAGCAACTCTAAGTGGGGAGGCTAAAACCTCGCGTAGCATGGGATCAAATTTATATCGCGCGCTCTAAGGGGTGGCCTCCCCTCTCGGTCCCAACCGGAAACACCCATGCCCCCGGACCAGGTGGCCTGCCTACCAGCTACAACCGGTATCTTCCACCATGGCCTCTCTGTACGGTGTGTGCTAGCAAGAGGTTGACAACTTACTGAACCGTACTCTACTTGCTGTAGAGACGAGTGGTAGTACGAAACAAGTATGGGGTTTACTGGAACAATACTCGATCTACGGTCGACTCAGGAGGTTTAAGTATCCCCTGCATGATTAGTATTACAAATATATTTCATCCAACAGAGTCACCACTCATATCACCTTACCATGCCATATCAGACAGAACCGTCCCGACGGAGACCGGCGACAAACTCATACCTACCCAAGGCAGAGGTTTTTCCCGGTTTCCTGCCGGTATGCATGCAAGGCTCATGAGGGTGATTATCATCACAAGTGTGTCCATTACCATCAGCAAGAAAATCAATAACATGTACCCATGCATATGATCACATCACATGAAATAACAAGTCCTTCGAAATGCGGTGGTGTTATAAATGCATCAATGATCACACCAAAAATATTATGCCGGGATTCAGAATGCTTGCCTTCAATGTTGTGGAGGGGTGAGGTGCTCCCCAAAACTTTTGAAAGCTTCTTCTCTCTCCCCAAAATCCTATTTGAAAATATATTTGAATTAACACACAAAATAAAAACAGCACCAAAAGTTGTTCTGAATTTTTTTCAAATAAATCTTAAAATAAACTAGACCAAATTTAAGGAAGGTAGGAAGAAGAATCAACTCATTTGGAGTTATATTTAAAAAGTTATAGCCAGTCAAAGTTCTGGTCAAAATCTGTTTTATAAATAAAAACAGAAAAGAAAACGGTTCGGAAGGGAATACGTTTTTGGAGCGGGGAAAGCGTACTGGGGAAAAATATGCCTTCACTTAACCAACGTGGATAGGCGCAGGGTCACTGACAGTGGGTCCAAGGGGCCCACTGGTCAGGTTTGACCAGTCTATCCCTCCCTCCTCTTCTTCTGCCCGAACGGAGGCGAGGCAACGGCGATCGTCGCCGGCGAACGGCGGCTCCCCGCGGGGCTCAGAGAGCAGGGATGGATCTGCCACTCCAGGGTGGTCCTCCCGATGGTCGCCAGGTAGGTGGGGACGGAGGGAGCTGCCGGCGGCGAGCTTCTCGGCGGAGGTGGCCTCGGGAGCAAGGTGATTTTTCTCCCGCGGTGTGTCCCGATCAAAATTGAGTAGTGGGGATGGCTCACGGGAAGATGAGGAAGCTCTTGGTGGAGAGAACGGAGAGTGGGAGGCCCTGGTGGTGCCGAATTGGTCGGGGCAGTGGTGGCGGCTACCGTTGCCGGAGATGGGGAAGAAGACCTTCCCCGAGTCGATTTGCTGCCATGGGAGAACTAGGGGAGCATTCTAAGGCTTCCTGCGTGCACGGGGTGGCTCGGGGGCCTCCTTTTATAGCTCGTCGAGGTCGGTTCCGCGGCGGCCGGATAAGCTCTCCGGCGAACCGCCTCGCTGTAGCTTGCAGGGCAACGTGGCGTGGCTGGGGATGACGGCAAGAGCTAGTGGACGAGAGTGCACTGCTCCAGGGGCAGGTGGCGAGTGGGGAGTGGCTTGGGCGGCACCGACATGGCCAGAGGCTATCGGGCGGCGGCGGCGGCTAGCGCTTGGCTTGCCGGGCGTGGCGAGGGGTGGCTTAGCACGTAGCTGAGAGAAGGGGAGCGCGTGGCGAGGTTCTGCAGAGCGGGCCAAAGCCGTGGGGGCCAGCGTGTCGGCTTGGCCGCGTGGCTGCAATACGCGCGCTCTGGGCGCGTCCAGTGCACGCACTGAATGTGCTCGACGAAATGCCATGGCACTCCAGAGCGCTTGGTTTGAGCTGGGATTTAGCAGGGTGGGGTTATAGTCTAAGGCAAAACCATTGGACAAGCTGGTATGATCCAAGGTGCAAGGTCATAATGCAAAGACAAAATCATGTCAAAACTGGCCATGCACATCAGGTGTTTGACAAAATGCCAAGGGCACTTAGGCATTTCTTGGAGTGGCCAAAATCTCCAGATCAGTGTCTCTGTGGATGAAAGAGAGAGTGGTGATGTTAGTTGGACAAAAAGAAGAAACTTGTTAGTGCAAGTTTTACAAAACTTCAATTCTGGACAGGAAATAAATGACATTATTTCATGAACCAAAAATGATCCAAAAGGTGCATGCTCCTGGACTTAAGGGTTTAACATGGGGGACTACAAGTAGGAGAAATAATCAAGGGCTAAAGAGCAAGCAAAAACATGGTTGCTGCACAAACCAACAAGTTGGTCCAGAATGAAGATGAAGTTGATTCACTCAAATTTTTCAAAGAACATAATTAGGTTTTTGCACAAAGAGGAATAATAGGCTCCTACTGACCTCCCTTAATTTTGGTAGAAGTTTTAAATGAATATTTAAATAGGTTGCAGTGCAAAATGCACTCTGGACCAGAGAAGAAAAATTGAGTGCAGGGCTCAAAATATTTCATGGAGGAAATATAATTTAGCATAAAAGTGATTTAAAAACATAACCTGACATCTCCAAATTTTTGTGGAAATTTTAAGTGAATCTATCAAATGGTTGTAGTTCAAATATGGCCATTTAACCTTGAAAAACTATTTTCCAGAAAGTAAAGATCAAGCAATTAATTTAGTTAATTAGTTACACTGATAAAAGAAAAGTTTTTTCTCTTGAGAGGTTAAACAAGTCCAATAACATACTTGAAAAATTTTCTCTTTGGGAAAAACTCATCATAACAGGGAAGGAAATGAGTCAAAAATCAAAATGGAGCTCAGAAATCCAAAGTTTTAATTCCTGGCAAAAAAATTTATTTCATAAAAACAAGGCCAAATTTTTGGGGTGTCACACAAGCCCAGGCTAGAGTACAACTACGGTGAAAGACATTACATCTCATCGAAGGCATTCCAAGCTCCTATACATTATTTTTCTACACCTCCGGAGCGTGATACACACGAAGTCGTATCCCAAGGTCACACAGGAATGTGGAGAATACAACTATTATAGTACTAGTGATACTACTACTAGATCAGACGGCTCCGTAGTAATCCTCATAGAAGTCGCCACTAAGGCCTGGAAGTGGAACATGATCATCTGGGAATAGACATTCCTGCGGAGCCTGCGGACCATAGGGACTCGGATGTGGCCTTGGTCCCACAGGTGGTGGTAGGCGTGGGACCACGAGGAGGGGTGATGCCTCCTACATCGCGCCACTCCATACAATCTGGCAATCCAGACCGTACAGGTTACAGATCCCTCATGTCCATGTATCCTTCCTGCAGCGCAGGTGCAAACCGAGTCAAAGTGGACCAATGATCAGAACGAGTGTGGAAAAGCTCCATATACAAGGCCCGATTTTCGCGGTCCTTATCCTCGAGCATCTCGGCAGTGGTGCAGAGTAGTGACTCCTCATGTGTAGAGTCATAGTACAAGGCCTGATAGTACCCCTGTTGTAATGCCCTCGATGCGGCTATATCTCCCACGTGTCGAAGCACGACTTAGAGGCATAACCGCATTGAAAGCAATGTCGCAAGTGAGGTAATCTTCGCAAACAACCCATGAAATACAATAAGGGAAAACAGATACATAGTTGGCTTACAATCGTCACTTCACACAGTTACATGAATAAAGCATTACATCAACCAAAAACAATCAAGGTCCGACTCCGGAACCAAAATAAAAGAAGAACCCCAAATGCGACAAAGGTCCCCGATCGACCCCAACTGGGCTCCACTACTGATCAACTAGAACGAAACAACACAAAGGACAAGGTCTTCATCGAGCTCCTCCTGAGCTTGGTTGCGTCATCTGCACAGACTCATCGGCACCTGCAAGCTGGTTTTGGAAGTATCTGTGAGTCACGGGGACTCAGCAATCTCACACCCTCGCGATCAAGACTATTTAAGCTTATGGGTAAGGTAAAGGTATGAGGTGGAGCAGCAGCAAGCGACTAGCATATATGGTGTCTAACATACGCAGACAAGAGCGAGAAGAGAAGGCAAAGCACGGTCGATAAAAGTATGATCAAGAAGTGATCCTAGAACAACCTACGTCAAGCATAACTCCAACACCGTGTTCACTTCCCGGACACCGCCGGAAAGAGACCATCATGGTAACACAGGTTGTTGATTCATTTTAATTAAAGTCAAGTTCAAGTTTTCTACAACCGGACATTAACAAATTCCCATCTGCCCATAACCGCGGGCACGGCTTTCGAAAGTTCAAAACCCTACAGGGGTGTCCCAACTTAGCCCATCAAAATCTCTCACGGTCAACGAAGGAATAGACCCCCTGCCGAGACATTCCGATCAGACTCGGTATCCCGGTACAACAAGACATTTCAACAGGGTAAAACTAAACCAGCAACACCGCCCGAATGTGCCGACAAATCCCGACAGGAGCTGCACATATCTCTTTCTCAGGGCACACCGGATTGTCTAAACTTCCGGTAGGCCAGCCCAGAGTTGCCCCTGGTGGCCACCGGCGGCTGACAAGTTGGACCAACACTCAGAGGAGCACTGGCCTGGGGGCGTAAAATAAAGATGACCCTTGGGCGTGCGACCCCCAAGGGAAAAGAAAAAGGCTGGGTGGCGAATGGTAAAACCAATGTTGGGCATTGCTGGAAGAGTTTTACTCAAGGCGAACTGTCAAGGGGTTCCCATTATAGCCCAACCGCGTAAGGGACGCAAAATCCGGGAACATAACACCGATATGATGGAAACTAGGGCGGCAAGAGTGGAACAAAACACCAGGCATAAGGTCGAGCCTTCCACCCTTTACCAAGTATATAGATGCATTAATTAAATAAGATATATTGTGATATCCCAACAAGTAAACATGTTCCAACCAGGAACAACATCTCCATGTTCCAACAAGGAACATAACTTCAATCTTCACCTGCAACTAACAACGCTATAAGAGGGGCTGAGCAAAGCGGTAACATAGCCAATCAACGGTTTGCTAGGACAAGGTGGGTTAGAGGCTTGGTTCAACAATATAGGAGGCATGATAAGCAAGTGGTAGGTATCGCATCATAGGCATAGCAAAAGAGCAAGCAACTAAGCAAGCAAAGATAGAAGTGATTTCGAGGGTATGACCATCTTGCCTGAGATCCCGCAAGGAAGTAGAACGAGTCCATGAAAAAGACAAACGGACGTAGACGAATGGGTCCTCACAACGCGACATTATCGGAACCAACCCGAAGAAGCAAACACCGGAAAAGAAGCACACAACATAGTAAATAACCAACACCTCAACATGGCGTGATGCACAAACAATTATGATGCATGTCCGGTTTAATGAAGCATGGCATGGCAAAATGCACAAACCATCCTACAAATTAAGTGGAGCTCATTATGCAACGAAGTTGCATATTGAAGAAAACACCACATGACTTATTTAGTTCTCTCTCGTTTATGTACCCAACAATATTAAATGTTGATTAACATGGCAAGGGGTGAAGCACAACAAAACTACCTATCTAGGCAGGTTTAAATGAGGCCGGAAACAACGAACAACAATTCCGGTAAAGCCCCATATGCATATTTTAAGGTTTGGTACTGTTCTGCCCTAAACCATATTTTATAGTTGTTAAACATGCAAAGTGATGCCACCAAGTTAAACTAGACATTTTTCTACCCCATTTACATATAAATTTTATTAAAACCGGAGTTACGGTTATTTAGTTATGAATTAAATCATTTTAATCATGGCATAGGAGATAATTTAATCAAACAACATTTTAAACATTTTAAGCATGGATGAAAGTGACATATTATGAATCTAGGCAAAATTCTAAGCAAGTTTCATATATAACTTATTTAGATCCGATGCACGATTCATGAGTTATTATATGCATGAAGTTTAGGGGGCTTTCTGGAAAATAGGCAAACTCTGGATAATAGGTAAATTTCGCAGACAGGGAAAAACACTATACGGGCCAAAACTAGGCGTGCAGAGCATGGCCCAACAGCAAGGAAAAAAAAGGAAGGCGCTCAGGGGGGTGGCCTCACCCAGTGGGCTTCGGCCCGGTCCAAGGAGGAGCAAGACGGGCTGCAGGAGGGGTGCGCTGGGCCTTGCGACGCGGGAGCCCATGCACGTGCGGGCAGAGGAGGCACGTAGGGCGAGGGGCTCGTCCTCCTCTTGCACGGGAAGGCAGCGACGACGGTTCTGGCGGTCAACGACGACATGGAATGGCGGATCCGCTTGGGGAGGCGAAAGGGAGGTCAGATCTGCGGTGGTGGAGCTCGGATCCGGGGTGCTTGGTGCGGATCTGGCCAACGATGACTACGATGCGGAGCTCCGGCGATGGTTGAACATGGCAGCGGCGGGCCTGCGAGGAAGGAAAACTGAGGGGGTTAGGCAGAGAGATAAAGAAGGGAAAGGAGACATGGCGCGGCAGCGGATCTGCCTGGGGTCGGGGCTCTCCTGGCAGAGGTTCTCGTCGGCGGCCACGCTCCGGCGACGTTGGCAGGGAGGCAGCGACGAGGGCGAATGGGAGGTCGGGGCTCTCCTTGCGGGAACGGCGGTGCG
Organism: Triticum dicoccoides; assembly: GCF_002162155.2. Lineage (NCBI taxonomy): Eukaryota > Viridiplantae > Streptophyta > Magnoliopsida > Poales > Poaceae > Triticum > Triticum dicoccoides. The sequence goes on along the minus strand of NC_041384.1, from coordinate 590,404,598 downwards.
GAGCGAGCGCTTCGGCCCAGAACGGCCCGGGGCGGGCCTCGGATGGGCCTAGCAGGACCGAGTTGATGTGGGGCGCGGGGAGGCGACGTGGCGGCTTGCCACTGGCCACGGGCGACGCTGAATGGCGGCGCAGCCAATGGCCATGCGCCAAGTGGCAGGGACGAGGTGGCCGGCGGCAGAATTTGAGGAGAGGAGGTGGGAGGCGGCTGGTTGAGGATTGGGGCGCGGATTTCAAGGGGAAGGAAGGAGAAGGCCAAAAATGGCATGTGGGTGTGCTTAAATAGGGTAGGGGCTAGGGTTTGGTGGGTTTGATGCCGTTTTTGGATCCTCGGATCGCGATCGGACGGCTCCGGACGGAGGGGGAGTAGGAGGGTTGCTGGTGGGCTGTGCAAAAGGCCTCGGGCTGCGGGGAGAGAAGAGAGAGAGAGAGGCCCGACAATAGTTTTCGGAGACCGAAAACGTCCGACGATTTGACCGACTATACTGTCGATATAGTTATTCGTTGGGGCGTCAAACGGACTCCGAATGCAATGAAATGTGGCAGGCAGGCTATCTACACTATAATAAGACCTCACGCCAACTTTCAACCCATTCCGAGAACATTTTCCGGCCACTTATAAAATACTATTCCGGACATGCCGCGAGCGCGCGCAAGTGTGGTTGGACTCAGAACGGACAACGGAAGGAACGGGGAGACCCGGACGGATGCAAGTTTTGAAAACATGATGATGCAATGCACATGGTGACATGACAAGATGCAACACGCAAGCGAATGACAAGGTTACAACAGCGAATAACTAGATGACACCTGGCACATCGGTCTTGGGGCATCACAACACTCCACCACTACGAGAGGATCTCGTCCCGAGATCTAGAATGGCACCGGAGGGAAAATGGAAGAGAACGAGAAGAGGTAAAACTAAGTTGCTCCTTTTAGAAAGGAGTGAAACCACGAACCTTGAATAAGGTTAAGCCATTTCGAGAAAAGAATACAACGGCGATGAATGAAGTTGAAAACACTCCGTTAGAAAAGAGGGACAAGGAAGAACAACTTCGAGTAGCACTCTGGTTGAGAAGTTATGCAAGACTTGATACGATGAAAAGAACTTGAGCAGAGGACACGACACTCCGGTTAAACAAGATAGAGAAGGGATAAGACTGATATAATTTGGACAGCACATCGACTGTAAATGGAAGAAATTGAACATGATCTTGACAAAACGAGATGACGGGTGAAAAGAACAACATCGCAATGCCTCCGGAAGAAAAGAATAGAAGATAGATAATTGAAATAAAAGAATGGAGAAGAAAATGCCATCTTATGCCACAAAAGAGCTTGAGAAGGCATCCTTAGGAGACGGGTCGAGCGGAATTGTTGGAACACCAACAACGAAAAGAATACGCTTGATATGGTCTTATGGAATACATCTCAAATTATGAGGTGATAACCTGCCACTCACGGGAAAAAGAATTGGATTGGTATGAATAAGGAGACGATAAAATATTTCACTGGGAGGATAAAGAAGAACCTGGGTCCTTTATAAGCACCATAGATAGCAACAATGCTTAGGGAAAGTTTTAGGTGAAATATAACCCAAGATAACTCCAATGACGAGATAGATGGATTTAAGATATCTCAATCTTGACAACATGTGAATAATGAACCACATAGGGAAATCATCAAGAATGACATAACACCACTTCAAATGACACGATCGAAAGAATTGCACTCCGGATATCAAGATGAAGAAATCTTGAACTCCTTAGAAAAGAATGTCGATGAAATCTTCGAAAAGGAATTAAATCCTTGATGAATCCATCATGTAGAACCTCCAAGAAGAAACTCCGGTAACAAAAGAATAAAAAGAAAGAGAAATTGAAAACACAAGGTGAACCCTTGCAATGATTTAGATGGATATCCGTGATAATTAGAGCTTGGAACTCCGGAAGGAAAGACAAAGCATCTCAAACCAAGAATGTGGTATGATGAACCACTCCGGAAAACAGGAATTAATCACTTGGATGGAACAAGAATAAGAATTATGTTATGCGTAACCTTCAACAATTTAATTGCTGACAAGCAACGAATTTGGCATACTACTTATCCTCGTAACAAGATTCAGAGAGATATAGCGCAAACTTGAGAAAGTCTTCAACGAACCACCAGTAGGATTGAAACAACGAATAAATTGATAAGGAAGACAAATCTTGAACAAACCACCGTAAGAATTGAAAATGAACGAAGAAAAGATAAAGAAACATGGGGAAGAATTTAGCAAATGAACGAAGATGCTTGAGAGAATTTATATACATGAGAACAAAGAGATCACAAGCTGATAAAAGAGTACTTGAATGATGCACCGGTATGATTTGGAGAACAAGAGTTGAAAGTTGGAATGAATAATATTTGAAAAGATGGCCTTCGGAGGAAAAAAAATGGAAAACAACTCATGAAATGCTACAGGGTGGGTGAAAAGAATTCTGACAATCAAAACAATTATGAGAGGATGGCAACAAATTAGAACCATGGATCTTGAAGAGACTGGAACAAGATTAAAGAGAAACTCTTCTTCGGTCTTCAAAATCCGAGAATGACGACGAGAAACACCACCATGAATTGTTTAGATACTCCAGAAGAATCAAAACAAAGAGGTTGAGCCAATGGCGAAAAAAAAATCCTACAGATCTTGGAGAAAAAACATGAGACTGATGATAACTCATTCTTACGTCAAACTTTGAAAAGAAATATGAGGATAGCTCCGGGAAAATAAGAAGAGTCAGGTAAGATCCTGGAAAAAGACCTGTGGGTTAGGGCCCACTCAAAAGAAACACCGTTGAGCGATTACTTGAAAAGAGATATTGCACCTGTTTAATTAAATGGCTTGGATAAGATAACAACCTCGAACTAGGTTGAACGGATCTTGGATGACAAGACGAGCCTTTTGAGAAAGCTTGAGCACGCCGGAACAAAAGAATAACAAGCGGTGAAAGATTAAGAGGTGCACCGGCATGAGGAAGTATTGAAATGAGGAAAAGATATGATCAACAAAGCTTGACTTGAAACCACCGGAGAAGAAAACAAGTGAAGAGTGACGAACTTGAAGCTCCATTAGAATCTTCCTGAGAATCACCGGATAAGGATATTGATTGAAAAGAATGGAGAGACTTCACATCAGTAAAATGGATACTTGATTAAGAAATCTGAGTTGTTGAAGAAAAACAAGGGAGGGAGGGCGGGAAAAACAAAGGCAACTTGGAGACGGATGAAACAAACACCATTGAGAAAGCTGAGATTGAATCTTGCGAATGTTGAAGTAATCGGATCCACTTGAAGACAAGCACACCAGTTGAACAAGATAGGCATAACAATCTCGATTATCAAGGAGGATTATTATTCACATCGGAATATGAGAACACCACTTGGAAAAGGTAAAGAATCAACATTTGACTTCGAAGCAACTCGAATACCACAACTCAAAACAAAAAAACAAAGGATTGGCTTGTAGAATAAGCCAGAACAAACATATGACTGAGACTTCGTCCAAAGTTTTCGTGGTGGGGCCTACACGGGCTCGATCGTACAGCACCATCATGTACAAGGCAGTTCACATGACATACGAAGCGTCCCCGAGTCGGCATAGCCAAGGACTCTTTAAGACACAACGAGACCACTGTAAAACCAACCGTGAATAGGCGGACCACTAGACATTGAACCCCAATTTCAAATCATACATCTGTCGGAAAGATATCCTAAGAGCTACTTGAATTCCCACTTATGAAACTCCCGAACCTTTCCGGTTATGCAATCAGGTGTTGGGGATACAGGGGAAGCATAATATCTCACCCAAAACTAGCAAATCCTACATCCAGCTGTATCCATCCTTCAACACATAACCAAGAAACCTTCAGAAATAATCTACCTCAACCTTCGAAAAGCATCCGTTATACAAGTTCTGGCGATACTCCCGAACTCCCGCCCCAGTACTGGGTGGCGTCGAGGTTATCTCACCAGCGAACTGCATAAAAGAGATTTTCGATGTCGGCGTACTAGACTCAGGTATTCCAGAACTGCAATGATAAAATTATGACGACAACACCTCAGAGCTCAACTCCCCGGGACACTTCCACAAAACCCCTGACAGGAGGCCAAGACAATGTTCTCGTCATAAAACCATCGGAACGATTCCAAGATACCCGCATGATCCTAAAACTTTTTTTTAGTGAGATTTGAGAAGAGAAGAGTCAAAATTCTACGTCAGGATGCCTTACCAGAGCGATGAGGAGACTGGGAAGTAAAAAAGAATTCCTAAACTCTCCGATATATAATTCCTAAATGACTCAAAACATTTTTCTAGACACAACTCGGCCGCTAAAATCGATCAAGCAATGGGGCTCCTAAGGTCGGGGAAGGCTCTGATACCAACTTGTAAAACCCTCGATGCGGCTATATCTCCCACGTGTCGAAGCACGACTTAGAGGCATAACCGCATTGAAAGCAATGTCGCAAGTGAGGTAATCTTCGCAAACAACCCATGAAATACAATAAGGGAAAAGAGATACATAGTTGGCTTACAATCGTCACTTCACACAATTACATGAATAAATCATTACATCAACCAAAAACAATCAAGGTCCGACTCCGGAACCAAAATAAAAGAAGAACCCCAAATGCGACAAAGGTCCCCGATCGACCCCAACTGGGCTCCACTACTGATCAACTAGAATGAAACAACACAAAGGACAAGGTCTTCATCGAGCTCCTCCTGAGCTTGGTTGCGTCATCTGCACGGACTCATCGGCACCTGCAAGCTGGTTTTGGAAGTATCTGTGAGTCACAGGGACTCAGCAATCTCGCACCCTCGCGATCAAGACTATTTAAGCTTATGGGTAAGGTAAAGGTATGAGGTGGAGCAGCAGCAAGCGACTAGCACATATGGTGTCTAACATACGCAGATGAGAGCGAGAAGAGAAGGCAAAGCACGGTCGATAAAAGTATGATCAAGAAGTGATCCTAGAACAACCTACGTCAAGCATAACTCCAACACCGTGTTCACTTCCCGGACACCGCCAGAAAGAGACCATCATGGTACCACACGCTGTTGATTCATTTTAATTAAAGTCAAGTTCAAGTTATCTACAACCGGACATTAACAAATTCCCATCTGCCCATAACCGCGGGCACGGCTTTCAAAAGTTCAAAACCCTGCAGGGGTGTCCCAACTTAGCCCATCACAAGCTCTCACGGTCAACGAAGGAATAGACCTCCTCCCGAGACATTCCGATCAGACTCGGTATCCCGGTACAACAAGACATTTCGACAAGGTAAAACTAAACCAGCAACACTGCCCGAATGTGCCGACAAATCCTGATAGGAGCTGCACATATCTCTTTCTCAGGGCACACCGGATTGTCTAAACTTCCGGTAGGCCAGCCCAGAGTTGCCCCTGGTGGCCACCGGCGGCTGACAAGTTGGACCAACACTCAGAGGAGCACTGCCCCGGTGGGGGGGGGTAAAATAAAGATGACCCTTGGGCGCGCGACCCCCAAGGGAAAAGAAAAATGCTGGGTGGCGAATGGTAAAACCAATGTTGGGCATTGCTGGAAGAGTTTTACTCAAGGAGAACTTTCAAGGGGTTCCCATTATAGCCCAACCGCATAAGGGACCTAAAATCCGGGAACAAAACACCGATATGACGGAAACTAGGGCGGCAAGAGTGGAACAAAACACCAGGCATAAGGCCGAGCCTTCCACCCTTTACCAAGTATATAGATGCATTAATTAAATAAGATATATTGTGATATCCCAACAAGTAAACATGTTCCAACCAGGAACAACATCTCCATGTTCCAACAAGGAACAAAACTTCAATCTTCACCTGCAACTAATAACGCTATAAGAGGGGCTGAGCAAAGCGGTAACATAGCCAATCAACGATTTTCTAGGACAAGGTGGGTTAGAGGCTTGGTTCAACAATATAGGAGGCATGATAAGCAAGTGGTAGGTATCACAGCATAGGCATAGCAAAAGAGCGAGCAACTAAGCAAGCAAAGATAGAAGTGATTTCGAGGGTATGACCATCTTGCCTGAGATCCCGCAAGGAAGAAGAACGAGTCCATGAAGAAGCCAAACGGACGTAGACGAACGGGTCCTCACAACGCGACATTATCGGAACCAACCCGAAGAAGCAAACACCGAAAAAGAAGCACACAACATAGTAAACAACCAACACCTCAACATGGCGTGATGCACAAACAATTATGATGCATGTCCGGTTTAATGAAGCATGGCATGGCAAAATGCACAAACCATCCTACAAATTAAGTGGAGCTCATTATGCAACGAAGTTGCATATTGAAGAAAACACCACATGACTTATTTAGTTCTCTCTCGTTTATGTACCCAACAATATTAAATGTTGATTAACATGGCAAGGGGTGAAGCACAACAAAACTACCTATCTAGGCAGGTTTAAATGAGGTCGGAAACAACGAACAACAATTCCGGTAAAGCCCCATATGCATATTTTAAGGTTTGGTACTGTTCTGCCCTAAACCATATTTTATAGTTGTTAAACATGCAAAGTGATGCCACCAAGTTAAACTAGACATTTTTCTACCCCATTTACATATAAAGTTTATTAAAATCGAGTTACAGTTATTTAGTTATGAATTAAATCATTTTAATCATGGCATAGGAGCAAATTTAATCAAACAACATTTTAAACATTTTAAACAAGGATGAAAGTGACATATTATGAATCTAGACAAAATTCTAAGCAAGTTTCATATATAACTTATTTAGATCCGATGTACGATTCACGAATTATTATATGCATGAAGTTTAGGGGGCTTTCTGTAAAACAGGCAAACTCTGGATAATAGGTAAATTTCGCAGACAGGGAAAAACACTATACGGGCCGAAACTGGGCGTGCAGAGCATGGCCCAACAGCAAGGAAAAAAAGGAAGGCGCTCAGGGGGGTGGCCTCACCCAGTGGGCTTCAGCCCGGTCCAAGGAGGAGCAACACGGGCTGCAGGAGGGGTGCGCTGGGCCTTGCGACGCGGGAGCCCATGCACGTGCGGGCAGAGGAGGCACGTAGGGCGAGGGGCTCGTCCTCCTCTTGCACGGGAAGGCAGCGACGGCGGTTTCGGCGGTCAACGATGACATGGGATGGCGGATCCGCTTGGGGAGGCGAAAGGGAGGTCAGATCTGCGGTGGTGGAGCTCGCATCCGGGGCGCCTGGCCTGGATCTGGCCAACAACGACGACGATGCGGAGCTCCGGCGATGGTTGAACATGGCGGCGGCGGGCCTGCGGGGAAGGAAAACTGAGGGGGTTAGGCAGAGAGATAAAGAAGGGAAAGGAGACATGGCGCGACAGCGGATCTGCCTGGGGTCGGGGCTCTCCTGGCGGAGGTTCTCGTCAGCGGCCACGCTCCGGCGATGTTGGCAGGGAGGCAGCAACGAGGGAGAATGGGAGGTCGGGGCTCTCCTTGCGGGAACAGCGGCACGGTGCAAGCGCTTCGGCCCAGAACGGCCCGGGGCGGGCCTCGGATGGGCCTAGCAGGACCGAGGCAATGTGGGGCGCGGGGAGGCGACGTGGCGGCTTGCCACTGGCCACAGGCGGCGCTGAGTGGCGGCGCAGCCAATGGCCACGCGCCAAGTGGCAGGGACGAGGTGGCCAGTGGCAGAATTTGAGGAGAGGAGGTGGGAGGCGGCTGGTTGAGGATTGGGGCGCGGATTTCAAGGGGAAAGAAGGAGAAGGCCAAAATGGCATGTGGGTGTGCTTAAATAGGGTAGGGGCTAGGGTTTGGTGGGTTTGATGCCATTTTTGGATCCTCGGATCGCAATCGGACGGCTCCGGACGGAGGGGGAGTAGGAGGGTTGCTGGTGGGCTGTGCAAAAGGCCTCGGGCTGCGGGGAGAGAAGAGAGAGAGAGGCCTGACAATAGTTTTCGGAGACCGAAAACGTCTGACGATTTGACCGACTATACTGTCGATATAGTTATCCGTTGGGGCGTCAAACGGACTCCGAATGCGATGAAATTTGGCAGGCAGGCTATCTACACTATAATAAGACCACACGCCAACTTTCAACCCATTCCGAGAACATTTTCCGGCCACTTATAAAATACTATTCCGGACATGCCGCGAGCGCGTGCAAGTGTGGTTGGACTCAGAACGGACAACGGAAGGAATGGGGAGACCCGGACAGATGCAAGTTTTGAAAACACGATGATGCAATGCACATGATGACATGACAAGATGCAACACGCAAGCGAATGACAAGGCAACAACAGCGAATAACTAGATGACACCTGGCACATCGGTCCCGGGCGTCACACCTGTGCTCCGGGAAGTGAGGCTGGCATGTATCGGAAATCGATGTTCTGTAGCAAGGCAGTCCTGGCTCGAATGATAGTCATCATTGAATAGGCTGCATCCTGCACAGACATCTCAATAGTGACCCCAAGTCCATAGGAACAGTGAAGGGGCTCAGTGGCTCCATGATAAGAGGTATATATCCTGACGGTACAGAGGTACTGGCTCTGGTTGAAGTCTCTGAACTGCTCCTCGACGGTATATTCCGGATACCACCGATAGCCTGACTCAACCATCACTTGAACGAACATGGCCGTGTGGCCGGGCACATCAAGGCACCGGGTCAGACAAACCACTTTGTTCTGCAAACGGGTGGCCATCTGAAAGCACAGAATAATGCAAAGGCATTAGAATTTTCTAGGGGAAATCGGACAGCATAACAGCTGTAAATGCTTAGAAAAAGATTTGAGACATCCACAACAGTTTGCAATACCACTCAACAACATCATATCAAGGTTCTGATTCAACTGGCAACATACTAAAAGTAGTAGAAACTGTACTGAGGCTTGTAACAACAATCCTATAAGCTACTACCGATTAGTAACACGTGAACCTGATAGAAGAAGACAGCCTAGTCCTTAACCCACGTTGAATGAGAAGAGAATGACTCAGATCAGAGGGCATAAGGTAAAGGAGTAAAAGAGCCTTACGTTCCCTCCCACAATCAATTCCCCTACATATAACTAAAGCATTTCTAGACTCGACATCGACCAGTTTGGCTCAACGAACCTACAGGCAGTCCAGCTCTGATGCTAACACTGTCAGGACCCCGATTCCAAGTCACATCGATCTAGCCGGTAACACCTCATATCACATTGCAGCCTCACGCACGGTATCCCCACGGGTCTCGCCTTACCATTGCCCGGGACCGTTTGCGCCTTTTGGCTCACGTATATGATAGTGTCGCTAGCATCCATATGACAGAGAACCCGGGCCGACATGGCTAGTCGTGAACCCAAAGCGGCACAGACCTATGGAGACAGGCATACATGAATCACATCGAGCATGTCGGTCATCAGCGTGTGAATCCGGGCTGTAGCACTGGGCTAACAGGACTCCGAGGAACCCGGGCTGTAGCAGGCTAGGCAGGACTCCGGATGTCACCGCGTGACATTTCCCCGAAGGGACAGACATAGGAACGCAGTGAAACACATGCCGGCCAGTCAAGTGTCCTGAGTAGTAGTGTTGCGCTAGCAGGACTCCGGTGAACCGGGATGTAGCGGACTACTATGGCTCGAGGAACACTAGACTACATTTCCCCATAAGAAAGGCTGCCAAGGATAAACAACTAGATTGTCGGATCCCACACATACCAAGCATTTCAATCATACACACAATATGCTCGATATGTGTAAATACAACATGGCATCACAACAAAACTCTACAACTCAAGTACTTTATTTAAAGGCTCCAGAGAGCCATACATAACATGTTCATACAGGTAGGGGTCACATGACCCGACACTCAAGTCATATAAGCATACAAGCACATGCGGAAGCAAATAGTCTGAGTATAGACACTAGAAAGCAAGAAGGCTTCCCGAAGCCTGTCTATCTACATAGGGCCCTCCATGGCCAGGATCACCACCTGGGTGGCAAGTCACTCATCGACGTCCAGATCTACATAAAACCCATCGGAGGGGGCGGTGTTATCGTCTGAAAACAGTAATTAAGAAAACATGAGTACAAAGGTACTCAGCAAGTCTTACATCAGAACCTACTATACATGCTCATTCTCAAGAGGGTGGTGGATTTATTGCAGCAAGCCAGCTTTGACTCTTGGCTAAGCTATCCTACGAGACTCCACTAGTAAAATAGTTTTCGCACACAATTCCACTAATCACCAACACAATACTCCATCGGGGATCCTCCCTCGTCATCCTATGAGAGGGCCATCCTCGGTACTCACACTTATCTTGAGTCTTTTAGTAGTATCCATTAACTTGTCTACGAACTGTATAGGCAACCAAGTAGTCCTTTACCACGGACGCGGCTATTCGAATAGATGATGTTAACCTTGCAGGGGTGTACTTCTTCATACACGCTCTCACCACTTACCGCCGTTTACATGACATGTACTCGGTAACCTTCAAGCGGAAGCCCAACGAGGGTGTCGGCCATGGCCTACCTAAACACTCAAGTCTCTAGTCCAGGTTTATCGCCTATCCAGGTTCCATCCGCAGGGATTCCAGCCGAGGATTCCACATACGGCCTCGAACTATGTGAACAGGGTCCCAAGACGCCAAACGGGCGCCCGGCATACCCGGCCACGGTGTATCTACCGCAACATAGCCCACCCCTAGGGTCAGTGCTACGCACGACCGCCAACACATAACCTACAAACACCATAAACTATTTGCAACTCCTGGACAGAGTACTAGGGTGATTAAGATGCCGAGAGGGTCAATTAAGGATCCCAATGCATGGTAGTAGCTGATTCTTAAAATCACACATACAGATCTCAGTTCTTAGGGACGGCCTCAATGAAATAACCCACCATGTACTCCTACATGGCCTCTCATCGATACCTTTACCAAATCATGTTCAACACATCCCTCACATTACCGACATAATCATTTCACTCTAGCCCATCACCCAGATGAACCAGACCTGACACAACTCTAAGCATAGCAGGCATAGCAAGGTAGGAAACACATACATGGCTCAATCAACTCCTACACATGCTAGTGGGTTTCATCTAGTTACTGTGGCAATGACAGGTCATGCAGAGGATAAGGGTTCAACTACCGCAGCACACAGCAGTTTGAAACGTTGTTGTCTTAATGTAGTAAAGGAGAGCAGAGGCGGGAACATGGGATTGTATCGATATGATCAAATGGGCTGCTTTCCTGATGGAGTGGTAGTAGGGTACTGCCCTTCAGTTGGATACTCGGAGATATCCTCGGAGGGCAGAACCTATCACGAAGGACACATAGAACATAATCAACACATGACAATATGCAGCAATATGATGCATGCTATGACATGGCAAAATGATGTATCCTGCCTAATACAATGTGAAACAAGTTGAAATGGGTCCATTTGAACCAAAGATTCAAATGGAAGTTAAAGTTCTTATGCATAAACAGCAAGGTTAAAGTGGTTTGTCATGCATGAAACCATTACAGATGGATAGATTGAATTTTTCTGATCATTTTTCATATATAATTTGTTTGATTTGGAGCTATGGTTGATTTTCTATGATTTTTAGAAGTTTTGGCTATTTTCTGGAATTCCCTATATAAAAGTAAATCCAGAAAATGAATAATTGTGTTAGCACTGCGTCACTGTGACGTGAGCGAGTCAAAGGTGCCAGGGCCAGTCAAACCTGACTGGTGGGCCCTGTCTGTCAGTGTCTCAGCTAACTAACAGGATTAAGTTAACACTAACTAATTGTCAGTGGGGCCTGGGCCCACATGTCAGTGACCTAATCTAACTAAAATTAGTTAGCACTAATCCTAAACTAATTAACAGGTCGGCCCCACCTGTCATAGGCTCAGGGGGGAGTCAACCTGGGCCCACATGGGTCAGGCGTGGTCAACTCGCCGGTCAGCCGGTCAGCGGATTTGCCCACAGGGAATCATTTGCTCCGCGGAGAGCAGCTACAGGCAGCTGGTGCTCACCCGCATCCAGCCGTGGTGATGGCTTGGCCGGGGAGTGGCCGGAGCATCGCTGGCGACGAGCTTGGCGGAGGCCGAAGCTCGGGTCAGCTCGTGCACGTGGCTGCAGTGGCCTAGGCGGCGTGGCGCTTGCACCTACAACATCTACGCGATGCAGTGAGTGTGACGGGCACAAGCCCGTGACCAAAACGTCACCAGAGCATCGCCTGTGACGTGGTCAGGCGGCGGTTGTCAAGACCCCGACTCGATGTCACATCGATCTAGCCGGTAACACCTCATATCACTTTGCGGCCTCACGCACGGTATCCTCACGGGTGTCGCCTTACCTTTGCCCGGGACCGTTTGCGCCTTTTGGCTCACGTATATGATAGTGTCGCTAGCATCCATATGATAAAGAGCACGGGCTGACATGACTAGTCGTAAACCCAAAGTGGCACAGACTTACAGGGACAGGCATTCATGACCCAGCTTCGAACGTGTCGGTCATCAGCAAGTGGGTCCGGGCTGTAGCACTGGGCTAGCAGGACTCCGGTAAACCGGGCTGTAGCGGGCTAACAGGACTCCGGTACTCAAAGCGTGACATTTCCCCGAAGGGACAGACACAGGAACGAAGAAGGACACATGCCGGCCAGCCTAAGTGTTCTAGAGCAGTAGCAAGCTACCATGGCTCAGCGGTAACACTAGGAGACATTTCCCGGTAAGAGAGGCTACTAAAGATAAACAACTAGATAGTCAGATCCCACACATACCAAGCATTTCAATCATACACACAATATGCTCGATATGTGCAAATACAACGAAGCATCACAACATGACTCTATGACACAAGTACTTTATTTAAGGCTCAGAGAGCCATACATGACATACACAAAGGTACGGGTCTCACGACCCAACATACAAGTCATACAGTCATACAAACCAGCAGCGGAAGTAACTTGTCTGAGTACAGACAACTAGTAAAATAAAAGAGGCTTGGGAAGCCTAGCTATACTACAAGGTCCTTCACAAGCTCAGGGTCACCACCTGGGTCTTGCAGCCTACTCGTTGATGTCAACGTCTACATAGAACCCATCAGAAGGGGTTGCAGTGTCTTCTGTAAAAATGTAAATTATAGCAACATGAGTACAAAGGTACTCAGCAAGACTTACATCAGATCCTACATACATGCTTAGTATCAAGAAGGGTTGGTGGAGTTATTGCAGCAAGCCAGCTTTGACTCTTCGCTAGACTATCCTACGAGACTCCAACTTGAAATGGTTTTGCGCACACGAGTCCTCTACTCACCAATTCAATACACTACCGAGGATCCGCCTCCGTCTTCCTACGGAAGAGCCATCCTCGGCACTCACACTTATCTTGAGGCTTTTAACAGTTTCCATTTACCTGTCTATGAACTGTATAAGCAACCAAGTAGTCCTTTACCGCGGACGCGGCTATTCGAATAGATCATGTTAACCCTGCAGGGGTGTACTTCTTCATACACGCTCTCACCACTTACCGTCGTTTACACGACATGTACTCGGCAACCTTCAAGCGGAAGCCCAACGTGGGTGTCGGCCACGACCTACCTAATCACCTAAGCCTCCAGTCCAGGTTTATCACCTATCCAGGTTCCATCCGCAGGGAGTCCGGCCGAGGTTTCCCATACGGCCCCGAACGATGTGAACAGGGTTCCCGAGATACCTAACGGGTATTCGGTACACCGTGCCACGTACCTACCGCATCACAGCCCACCCCTACGGTCAGCGCTGTCCACGGCCTCCAGTAGGCTACAAACACCAGAAACTACTTGCAACTCCTGGACGGAGAACTAGGGTGAATAAGAAGCCGAGAGGGTCCATTGGTTTCGGGCCCAATGCATGGTAGTAGCTGATTGTTAAATCACACATACAGATCTCAGTGCTTAAGGTCGGCTTCAATGAAACAACCCACCATGTACTCCTACATGGCCTCTCATCGATACCTTTACCAAATCGTGTTCACCACACCACTCTCATTACCGACATAAACATTTCACTCTAGCCCATCACCCAGATGAACCAGACCTGACACGACTCTAAGCATAGCAGGCATGGCAAGGTAGGAACAACACATACATATGGCTCAAACAACTCCTACACATGCTAGTGGGTTTCATCTAGTTACTGTGGCAATGACAGGTCATGCAGAGGAAATGGGTTCAACTACCGTAGCACACAGCAGTTTGAAACGCGTTGTCTTAATGTAGTAAAAAAGAGCAGGAGCGAGAACATGGGATTGTATCGATATGATCAATGGTTGGTTGCTTGCCTGATGGTTCGATGCACTGATACGGTTCTTCGTTAGGGTAATCACGGTACTCTTCGGGGACAGAACCTGCCGCAGAGAGCACCGATTCACAAACATTACCAAACAGTATGCAACAATATGATGCATGCATGAGACATGGCAAAATGAGTGTATTGGGCTAATGCAACTAAAACCAGAAGGGTTTGAACAAATTTGAATCAAGGATTCAAATTTCAAATTCAAATATGGCCTTTTAAAGTGCTTTTCCTTGTTTTGCTTAAAACATCAATTTAACTTGTTTGATCATGCATGAAAATAGTACAGATGGATAGATTGGATTTTTCTGATCATTTTTCATATATAATTTGTCCAATTTGGAGTTACAGAATAAAAGTTATGAATTTTTGAAGTTTAAATAATATTCTGGAATTTCCTGATTTAAATTAAATCCAGAAAATCAATTACTGCGTCAGCCTGACGTCAGTGTGACGTCAGCAGGTCAACGGAACTGGTCCAGGTCAAACCTGACAGTGGGTCCCGCATGTCAGGGTGATTATTTTAATTAAAATTTAATTAAAACTAATCCTGTTTAATTAACAGGGTTGGGCCCCACCTGTCATTGACTCAGGGGAGTCAACCAGGGCCCACCCGTGGTCAAACCCGGGTCGGCTGCACCGGCGTTTAGCCGCCGGCGAGCCCGACGCGGCGGCGGGAGTGGTTTTGGCTATTCCGGCCACCAAATGGGCCGCGGAGATCACCGGAGTGGAGCTGAGGACAAACCGCAGCTCTTGGCGGAGTCCGTTGGGGTCGGGGTGGCCGGAGTTGGCGCCGGCGACGACCTTGGCGGCCACCGGGGTTCGGCCGAAGACGAACTTGATGCTAGAGGGTTTGGTGAGGCTCGTGGAGTAGCTAGCTAGGTGCTGCGGAACTTGGTGAGTAAGATGGACACCATCTTGTGGCCGGAGGATGACCGGGAGCACGTCGGCGACGAGCTCCACGGCGGTGGGTGCGGTTGAGCTCCGGGAGGTTGCTACACGGCTCGGGAGCAAGAACGGAAGGAAGGGGAAGATGGCTAAGCTCACAGTGAGTGCGACGGAGTCCTTGGTGCGGCCGGAGATGGACCGGAGCGACGACGGCGTTGAAGGGGATCTCCGGCGACGGTGAGCTCGGGCGAGGTCGGTGCGGTGGTCTCGGGCGTTGCGAGCGCTCGGGGCTCGGCTGCTCGATGAAGTGGACAGCGGCGGAGCTCCTGGACACGGTGAGACGGCGTGGGGTGGTCGGAGGGCGTGGCTACGGCGAGGGGGTGGCGGCGATGGCGTCGGCCATGGCTGGGGCGTGCGAGGAGGAGGAGCTGGAGAGGAGAGGGGGTGTCTGGGGGGTTCGGGGGAGAGAGAGAGACCGATCCACGACGTCACCTGGCGAGGGGAACGGCGAGGCGGCGAGCAGGTGCGTGGCGCACGCCACGGTCGCCGTCGGGCACCTGCCTGCCTGCCTGGCCGGCAAGCAGCTCGCTGGAGCGGTGCTGGGCTGGGCCGGCAGGTGGGCCGGGGGCAGGCGCCAGGTAAGCTTTCCCCCTTTTTTTCTGTTTCTGTTTTTATTTAATATATCTGCAACTTTGTTGAATTTAATAAAATACCTAGGCAACTTCAAAAATCACCAAATCACTCCTGGTCCATAGTTGGATTATTTCCAACATGAAACATTTTAGTTTGGAGGTATTTGAGCATTTAAATATTTTATATAATTTTAAATGCCCAAATTCAAATATTTATGAATTAATTCAAAAACCCTAAGATGGCCTAGGAAAATGTGCACCACTTTTGGCAGAGGTTCTGAACCAAGACAAAAATGATGGGCATTTTAGAAGGGCATTTCAGGTTCATTGAAAATTATTTTAGTAAACCCTAGTTGGTTTCAGAGAGGACTGGGGGTTCTGTCATCCCCATTTCAAGTTTCTGATGAAAGAGTAAACATGATGCAACACTCTAATGCATGACTAGCTAGGGTGTGACAACTCACCCCCACTCAAAAGAATCTCGTCCCGAGATCTGGGTTCCTCCGGGAAGAAGGCGGGGTACTCGAGTCGAAGACGATCCTCCCTTTCCCAAGTTGCTTCATCCTCAGAATGGTGCGACCATTGAACCTTGAGAAACTTGATATTATGACGTCGAGTGGTACGTTCGGCCTGATCGAGGATACGAATGGGGTACTCTCGATATGTAAGATTATCTTGGAGATCAAGCGTTTCGTAGTCCACTCCATGGATAGGATCCGAGAAGCAACGCCTGAGTTGAGAAACGTGGAAGACATCGTGGACTCTGGAGAGATGCGGAGGTAGTTCCAGCTGGTAGGCAACTTCTCCTCGTTTGGCGAGAATGCGAAAAGGTCCAATGTAACGAGGAGCTAATTTGCCTTTGATACCGAAACGATGGGTTCCCTTCAGAGGGGTGACCCGAAGATAAGCCTTCTCGTCAACCTCGAAAGTCATAGCCTTATGTTTTCGGTCATATTGACTCTTTTGACGGGATTGAGCTGTTTTCAACTTTTCACGAACGATACGAACTTGTTCTTCTGCTTCCTGAATCATATCCGGGCCAAAGAATTGTCTTTCCCCGGTCTCTGACCAGTTAAGGGGTGTTCGACACCGTCGTCCATAGAGAACTTCAAAAGGGGCTTTACCCAAGCTAGATTGATAGCTGTTGTTATAAGCGAATTCGGCAAATGGAAGGCACTTCTCCCAATCCATTCCGAATGAGATAACAGAGGCTCGAAGCATGTCTTCTAGAATCTGGTTGACGCGTTCCACTTGACCGCTCGACTGAGGGTGGAAGGCGGTGCTAAAGGAGAGACGAGTTCCCATAGCATTTTGGAAACTTTCCCAAAATCGAGAGGTGAAAAGACTTCCTCGATCCGAGTTAATTTCCAAAGGAACACCATGGAGGGACACTATTCGGGAGATGTATAAGTCTGCCAGCTGACTAGCGGTTATACTCTCACGGACAGGTAGGAAATGGGCTACTTTGGAAAGACGATCGACCACGACGAAAATAGCATTATTCCCTCTCTTGGTCCTGGGAAAACCGGTAATGAAATCCATGCCAATTTTATCCCATTTCCATTCAGGAATAGCTAGGGGTTGAAGGGTGCCAGCAGGCCGTTGATGCTCTGCTTTTACACGACGACAGACGTCGCAATTAGCAATATACTGAGCAATTTCTCTCTTCATCCTAGTCCACCAGAACCTCTGGCGTAGGTCCTGATACATCTTAGTGCTACCGGGATGAATGGTGAGAGGAGATTCATGAGCTTCCTTAAGGATCAATCGCCTCAGGTTTCGCACTTTGGGAACCACTAGTCGATTTCCGAAGTATACGACCCCTTGATCGTTAATGGAGAAGCAATTCGCAATTCCTTTCTGAATGTTTCTCTTGATGCGGGAGATTCCCGGATCTACCTTCTGTGCTTTGATAATCTGATCCGTAAGGGTAGGTTTTGCCACCAAGGTGGAAAGAAAACCTTGAGATACAATGTGAAGGTTAAGCTTCCGAAATTCCTCATGGAGAAGCGGTTGACTTTGTTGTAGCATCAGATTGTTACAATAAGATTTACGACTTAGCGCATCAGCCATGACGTTGGCTTTCCCTGGGGTGTAGGTTATCCCTAAGTCGAAGTCTGTGATCAATTCAACCCAACGTCTTTGCCTGAGATTTAGATCCGGTTGGGTGAAAATGTACTTCAGGCTTTGGTGATCAGTGAATATTTCGCAACGGTTACCGAGTAGGTAATGTCGCCAGGTTTTAAGTGCATAGACTACGGCTGCAAGCTCTAGATCATGAGTGGGATAATTCTCCTCATGTGGGTGCAATTGCCGTGAAGCGTAGGCAATTACGTGTCGATCTTGCATGAGAATGCAACCTAGTCCTTGTCGCGAGGCGTCGCAGTAGATAACAAAATCCTTGGAGAAGTCTGGCGGTACCAGTACGGGAGCAGAGGTCAGGCGTCTTTTCAGTTCCTGAAAGCTGTGCTCACATTGTGGAGTCCACTCGAACTTCTTATCTTTCTTGAGGAGTTCGGTTAGAGGTTTGGCAACTTTGGAGAAGTTCTCGACAAAGCGACGACAATAGCTCGCTAAGCCCAGAAAACTCCGAACTTGCTTGACCGATTCAGGTGGAGTCCAATTAAGGACGGCTTGAACTCGCTCAGGGTTAACAGTAATACCTTTACCAGATATTACATGACCCAAATAGGTCACTTCTGACAACCAGAATTCACATTTAGAAAATTTGGCATAAAGGCGATGCTCTCGAAGTTTCTGCAACACTAGCCTTAGATGTTCGGCATGTTCTTCCTCGTTCTTGGAGTAGATGAGTATATCATCGAGGTAAACCACGACGAATTTATCCAAATACTCCATGAAGATTGAGTTCATTAACCGAGAAAAGGTGGCTGGAGCGTTGGTTAATCCGAAGGACATGACGGTGTACTCGTATTGGCCATAACGAGTAACAAAGGCCGTTTTAGGAATGTCCCCGTTTCTGATTTTGATTTGATGGTAGCCCAACCTCAAATCCATCTTGGAGAAGACTGAGGATCCAGCGAGCTGATCATACAGGTCGTTGATCCTGGGAAGCGGATATTTGTTCTTGATTGTGACCAAATTGACAGGTCGGTAATCTACAACCATCCGGTCCGTACCATCCTTCTTCTTGACGAATAGGACGGGGCAGGCCCACGGAGAAGAGCTAGGTCGGATGAAACCCTTTTTCAAGGACTCATCGAGTTGTTTCTTAAGTTCGGCTAGTTCTAGGGGTGCCATCTTATAAGGTCTTCTAGCAATCGGAACGGTTCCTGGAATGAGGTCTATTACGAACTCAACATCCCTGTCAGGCGGAACACCTGGCAATTCTTCTGGGAAGACATCCGGGAAGTCACGGACTACCGGAACGTCCTCAAGGTCTGGCAAAGGGCTGGCGTTAAGAGAATATAATTGTCGCTTGGCTATTCGGGTCAAGACATTGACTATCTTCCCCGAAGGATGGGTGAGTTGAACAGTCCTAGAGAAGCAATCAATTTGGGCATGATGAGCCGACATCCAGTCCATACCCAAAATGATATTAATATCTGAAGATTTAAGGGCTATCAAAGACGCGAGGAAAACAAGTCTGTCGACTTGGATTTCATTTCCATGGCTTACTCGAGAAGTTTGCCATTTGGATCCCGGAGTTTGAATTACCATAGAGGTTGGCATATCACCGAATGCGACGTTATGCAAACGAGCATAATTTTCAGATATAAAAGAATGAGAGGCTCCTGTATCGAAAAGAACAGATGCCGGGTGGCAATTAACAAGAAGCGTACCGAGAACGACGTTGGGATCCTCTTGAGATTCTTCGGCAGAAATACAATTGACATGGCCACGTGAAGCGGTGTCCGGCTTGGCGTGGAATATTTTTCCTGTCGGCTTGCCACGGCCAACAGCTTTAGCAGATTGATTGGGGTTGGTCTGGGGACACTCACGCATATAGTGGCCAGATTCCCCACACTTGAAACAAGTCACGGAACTGGTACGTGGAGGAGCATTGTTAGTTGGACCCCCATAGGGCTTGGCTGGAGCAGACTGTTGAACGGGGCGAGGCACCTGGAAGGATGGCCTCGGTGTAAACCTGGGTGGCAGGGCGGTGTTGGGTACCCACACGCGGCGCTTCTGAGGACCAGCACCGGATGAGGAACCCATATCACGGCCATGCTTGCGTGTTGCGTCATAGTCAGTCTGACCAGTTTCAGCACTGATGGCTTTGTTGACAAGTTTCTGAAAAGATGTGCACTCATGCAGACGGAGGTCGCGGCGAAGCTCAGGACTAAGGCCCTTACGGAACCTTGCTTGCTTCTTGGCGTCAGTAGAAACTTCCTCGGTTGCATATCGTGCGAGGTTACCAAACTCCCTGCTGTAAGCATCCACAGACAGTCGGCCTTGGGTGAAACTGCAAAATTCTTCACGTTTACGGTCCATGAGACCCTCCGGAATGTGATGTTCACGGAAAGCCTCACTGAACTCAGCCCAAGTAGTGACATGGCCCGCTGGACGCATAGCTCCATAATTCTCCCACCATAGACTGGCGGGGCCTTCAAGATGATATGCAGCAAAGGTGACCTTGTCAGCCTCCGCCACCAGCGCGGAACGCAGTTTGTGAGAGATACTGCGAAGCCAGTCATCAGCGTCGAGAGGCTCGACGGAGTGGTGGAACGTGGGTGGATGTAATTTGATAAAATCACCGAGTGACACCACGTTAGTCCTCTGATGGTGTGCCGTGTTCTGTTCAATACGCTCTAACAAACGGTTGGTCTCCCGCTTGTTTCTCTCAGCTTCCATCATAACCTCGGCTAGTGAAGGAGGATGAGGCAGATTTACATCCCTGGCTTCACTGCCTTCGGCCTGCTCTTGAGAAGCAGGGTTAGCGCGCGTGTTGACCATCCTAGGTAAACAAGACAATGATTTAGTCAGGGTGATAAAATTCCGACATAGGATAAAAATGCAAGGAATAACTCGAAATGCAAGATGATCATCCGTATGACATGGTAAAAACAGAACTGCTTCTTTTATTCCATCGTCATACACACCATACAGAGTTTAGTACAAGACCAAACAAAGTACTATTACGGTGAAAAGAGGATTACATCTCATCGGAGGCATTCCAAGCTCCTATACATTATTTTTCTACACCTCCGGAAGGAGTACAAACTAGGTCATATCCCACGAGTCACGCGGGACGATAGACGACACAGCTAGTGCGAACTAGTGATACTACCACTAACTCAGACCGATCCGTAGTAGTCCTCGTAAAAGTCACCTCCATAGCCTGGGAGCTCAACATGATCATCCGGAAACAGACGATCTCGCGGAGCTTGTGGACCATAGGGGCTAGGATGAGGCCTTGGACCAACAAACGGTGGCCTGCGGGGACCGCGAGGTGGGGTGATGCCTCCTACATCACGCCAAACCATCACGTCTGGCAGAGCGGATCTCACAGGATAGAGATCGCGCATATCTGAATATCCAGCTTGCACCGCCGGTGCGAACCGAGTCAAAGTGGCCCAGTGGTCAGCACGGGTATTGAAGAGCTCTAACCTCAAGGCCCGATTTTCACGGTCCTTATCCTCGAGCATCTCGGCAGTGGTGCGAGTCCGTGAATCCTCCTGGGTGGGGTCAGCATAGATAGCCTGGAGATACCCTTGTGCTCCCGGAAGTGATCCTGGCATATACCGGAAATCAGAGTCCCGAAATATACCAGATCTGACTCGCATAATGGTCATCATAGAGTAGGCGGCGTCCTGCACAGCCATCTCAATGGTAACTCCGAGTCCATAAGAGCAGTGAAGAGGCTCGGTGGATCCAGGATAAGATGGAAATATCCTGACAGTGCAGAGATACTGGCTTTGATTAAAGTCTCGGAATTGCTCTTCGACCGTGTACTCAGGATACCAGCGGTATCCAGCCTCAGTCATTACCCTGACCAACTTGGCAGTATGGCCGGGTACATCTAGGCATCGAGTCAGGCGAACCACTTGATTGAGGTCGCGAGTGTCCATCTGAAAGCACAATCATAATGCAAGGGCATTAGAATTTCTAGCAAAATTTCGGCAGCATAACAGCTGTAAATGCTCAAGAAGGATTTTGAGACATTTGACAAAGGATTACACACACACTCATCATCATCATAACAAGGTTCTGAATCCATTCTAACAACATAATGTGGTAGTAGAACTGAACTAGGCTTGTATCCATCAAACTTATAAGGTACTACTGATTAGTAACACGTGATCCTGATAGAGAGAATAGGTCCTAATTCCTTAACCCCTGGTGGAAGAATGGACTGACTCAGATCAGAATGTCATAAGATAAAGGAGTAAAAAGAGCCTTACGTTCCATCCCACAAACAATTCCCCTACATATAACTAAAGAATTTCTAGACTCAACATCGACCAGTTTGGCTTGGAGAACCTACAGGCAGTCCGGCTCTGATACCAACGTTGTCAAGACCCCGACTCGATGTCACATCGATCTAGCCGGTAACACCTCATATCACTTTGCGGCCTCACGCACGGTATCCTCACGGGTGTCGCCTTACCTTTGCCCGGGACCGTTTGCGCCTTTTGGCTCATGTATATGATAGTGTCGCTAGCATCCATATGATAAAGAGCCCGGGCTGACATGACTAGTCGTAAACCCAAAGTGGCACAGACTTACAGGGACAAGCATTCATGACCCAGCTTCGAACGTGTCGGTCATCAGCAAGTGGGTCCGGGCTGTAGCACTGGGCTAGCAGGACTCCGGTAAACCGGGCTGTAGCGGGCTAACAGGACTCCGGTACTCAAAGCGTGACATTTCCCCGAAGGGACAGACACAGGAACGAAGAAGGACACATGCCGGCCAGCCTAAGTGTTCCAGAGCAGTAGCAAGCTACCATGGCTCAGCGGTAACACTAGGAGACATTTCCCGGTAAGAGAGGCTACTAAAGATAAACAACTAGATAGTCAGATCCCACACATACCAAGCATTTCAATCATACACACAATATGCTCGATATGTGCAAATACAACGAAGCATC
>NC_041384.1:590378246-590381717 GCF_002162155.2 Triticum dicoccoides | reverse complement strand
TCAAGATGATATGCAGCAAAGGTGACCTTGTCAGCCTCCGCCACCAGCGCGGAACGCAGTTTGTGAGAGATACTGCGAAGCCAGTCATCAGCGTCGAGAGGCTCGACGGAGTGGTGGAACGTGGGTGGATGTAATTTGATAAAATCACCGAGTGACACCACGTTAGTCCTCTGATGGTGTGCCGTGTTCTGTTCAATACGCTCTAACAAACGGTTGGTCTCCCGCTTGTTTCTCTCAGCTTCCATCATAACCTCGGCTAGTGAAGGAGGATGAGGCAGATTTACATCCCTGGCTTCACTGCCTTCGGCCTGCTCTTGAGAAGCAGGGTTAGCGCGCGTGTTGACCATCCTAGGTAAACAAGACAATGATTTAGTCAGGGTGATAAAATTCCGACATAGGATAAAAATGCAAGGAATAACTCGAAATGCAAGATGATCATCCGTATGACATGGTAAAAACAGAACTGCTTCTTTTATTCCATCGTCATATACACCATACAGAGTTTAGTACAAGACCAAACAAAGTACTATTACGGTGAAAAGAGGATTACATCTCATCGGAGGCATTCCAAGCTCCTATACATTATTTTTCTACACCTCCGGAAGGAGTACAAACTAGGTCATATCCCACGAGTCACGCGGGACGATAGACGACATAGCTAGTGCGAACTAGTGATACTACCACTAACTCAGACCGATCCGTAGTAGTCCTCGTAAAAGTCACCTCCATAGCCTGGGAGCTCAACATGATCATCCGGAAACAGACGATCTCGCGGAGCTTGTGGACCATAGGGGCTAGGATGAGGCCTTGGACCAACAAACGGTGGCCTGCGGGGACCGCGAGGTGGGGTGATGCCTCCTACATCACGCCAAACCATCACGTCTGGCAGAGCGGATCTCACAGGATAGAGATCGCGCATATCTGAATATCCAGCTTGCACCGCCGGTGCGAACCGAGTCAAAGTGGCCCAGTGGTCAGCACGGGTATTGAAGAGCTCTAACCTCAAGGCCCGATTTTCACGGTCCTTATCCTCGAGCATCTCGGCAGTGGTGCGAGTCCGTGAATCCTCCTGGGTGGGGTCAGCATAGATAGCCTGGAGATACCCTTGTGCTCCCGGAAGTGATCCTGGCATATACCGGAAATCAGAGTCCCGAAATATACCAGATCTGACTCGCATAATGGTCATCATAGAGTAGGCGGCGTCCTGCACAGCCATCTCAATGGTAACTCCGAGTCCATAAGAGCAGTGAAGAGGCTCGGTGGATCCAGGATAAGATGGAAATATCCTGACAGTGCAGAGATACTGGCTTTGATTAAAGTCTCGGAATTGCTCTTCGACCGTGTACTCAGGATACCAGCGGTATCCAGCCTCAGTCATTACCCTGACCAACTTGGCAGTATGGCCGGGTACATCTAGGCATCGAGTCAGGCGAACCACTTGATTGAGGTCGCGAGTGTCCATCTGAAAGCACAATCATAATGCAAGGGCATTAGAATTTCTAGCAAAATTTCGGCAGCATAACAGCTGTAAATGCTCAAGAAGGATTTTGAGACATTTGACAAAGGATTACACACACACTCATCATCATCATAACAAGGTTCTGAATCCATTCTAACAACATAATGTGGTAGTAGAACTGAACTAGGCTTGTATCCATCAAACTTATAAGGTACTACTGATTAGTAACACGTGATCCTGATAGAGAGAATAGGTCCTAATTCCTTAACCCCTGGTGGAAGAATGGACTGACTCAGATCAGAATGTCATAAGATAAAGGAGTAAAAAGAGCCTTACGTTCCATCCCACAAACAATTCCCCTACATATAACTAAAGAATTTCTAGACTCAACATCGACCAGTTTGGCTTGGAGAACCTACAGGCAGTCCGGCTCTGATGCCAACGCTGTCAAGACCCCGACTCGATGTCACATCGATCTAGCCGGTAACACCTCATATCACTTTGCGGCCTCACGCACGGTATCCTCACGGGTGTCGCCTTACCCTTGCCCGGGACCGTTTGCGCCTTTTGGCTCACGTATATGATAGTGTCGCTAGCATCCATATGATAAAGAGCCCGGGCTGACATGACTAGTCGTAAACCCAAAGTGGCACAGACTTACAGGGACAGGCATTCATGACCCAGCTTCGAACGTGTCGGTCATCAGCAAGTGGGTCCGGGCTGTAGCACTGGGCTATCAGGACTCCGGTAAACCGGGCTGTAGCGGGCTAACAGGACTCCGGTACTCAAAGCGTGACATTTCCCCGAAGGGACAGACACAGGAACGAAGAAGGACACATGCCGGCCAGCCTAAGTGTTCCAGAGCAGTAGCAAGCTACCATGGCTCAGCGGTAACACTAGGAGACATTTCCCGGTAAGAGAGGCTACTAAAGATAAACAACTAGATAGTCAGATCCCACACATACCAAGCATTTCAATCATACACACAATATGCTCGATATGTGCAAATACAACGAAGCATCACAACATGACTCTATGACACAAGTACTTTATTTAAGGCTCAGAGAGCCATACATGACATACACAAAGGTACGGGTCTCACGACCCAACATACAAGTCATACAGTCATACAAACCAGCAGCGGAAGTAACTTGTCTGAGTACAGACAACTAGTAAAATAAAAGAGGCTTGGGAAGCCTAGCTATACTACAAGGTCCTTCACAAGCTCAGGGTCACCACCTGGGTCTTGCAGCCTACTCATTGATGTCAACGTCTACATAGAACCCATCAGAAGGGGTTGCAGCGTCTTCTGTAAAAATGTAAATTATAGCAACATGAGTACAAAGGTACTCAGCAAGACTTACATCAGATCCTACATACATGCTTAGTATCAAGAAGGGTTGGTGGAGTTATTGCAGCAAGCCAGCTTTGACTCTTGGCTAGACTATCCTACGAGACTCCAACTTGAAATGGTTTTGCGCACACGAGTCCTCTACTCACCAATTCAATACACTACCGAGGATCCGCCTCCGTCTTCCTACGGAAGAGCCATCCTTGGCACTCACACTTATCTTGAGGCTTTTAACAGTTTCCATTTACCTGTCTATGAACTGTATAAGCAACCAAGTAGTCCTTTACCGCGGACGCGGCTATTCGAATAGATCATGTTAACCCTGCAGGGGTGTACTTCTTCATACACGCTCTCACCACTTACCGTCGTTTACACGACATGTACTCGGCAACCTTCAAGCGGAAGCCCAACGTGGGTGTCGGCCACGACCTACCTAATCACCTAAGCCTCCAGTCCAGGTTTATCGCCTATCCAGGTTCCATCCGCAGGGAGTCCGGCCGAGGTTTCCCATACGGCCCCGAACGATGTGAACAGGGTTCCCGAGATACCTAACGGGTATTCGGTACACCGTGCCACGTACCTACCGCATCACAGCCCACCCCTACGGTCAGCGCTGTCCACGGCCTCCAGTAGGCTACAAACACCAGAAACTACTTGCAAC
>NC_041384.1:590373371-590376927 GCF_002162155.2 Triticum dicoccoides | reverse complement strand
GGTGCGGTGGTCTCGGGCGTTGCGAGCGCTCGGGGCTCGGCTGCTCGATGAAGTGGACAGCGGCGGAGCTCCTGGACACGGTGAGACGGCGTGGGGTGGTCGGAGGGCGTGGCTACGGCGAGGGGGTGGCGGCGATGGCGTCGGCCATGGCTGGGGCATGCGAGGGGGAGGAGCTGGAGAGGAGAGGGGGTGTCTGGGGGGTTCGGTGGAGAGAGGGAGGCCGATCCACGACGTCACCTGGCGAGGGGAGCGGCGAGGCGGCGAGCAGGTGCGTGGCGCACGCCGCGGTCGCTGTCGGGCACCTGCCTGCCTGCCTGGCCGGCAAGCAGCTCGCTGGAGCGGTGCTGGGCTGGGCCGGCAGGTGGGCTGGGGGCAGGCGCCAGGTAAGCTTTTCCCCTTTTTTTCTGTTTCTGTTTTTATTTAATATATCTGCAACTTTGTTGAATTTAATAAAATACCTAGGCAACTTCAAAAATCACCAAATCACTCCTGGTCCATAGTTGGATTATTTCCAACATGAAACATTTTAGTTTGGAGGTATTTGAGCATTTAAATATTTTATATAATTTTAAATGCCCAAATTCAAATATTTATGAATTAATTCAAAAACCCTAAGATGGCCTAGGAAAATGTGCACCACTTTTGGCAGAGGTTTTGAACCAAGACAAAAATGATGGGCATTTTAGAAGGGCATTTCAGGTTCATTGAAAATTATTTTAGTAAACCCTAGTTGGTTTCAGAGAGGACTGGGGGTTCTGTCATCCCCATTTCAAGTTTCTGATGAAAGAGTAAACATGATGCAACACTCTAATGCATGACTAGCTAGGGTGTGACAGCGGTGCGTTCGGACGGAAAAGGCATGGCGGCTACACAGCTCTAGCAACGAAGCGGAGAGAAGGGGGAGGAGCAGTAGCTCACTGGGAAGCCGCAGAGAAGGTCAGCGCGCTCGGGGAAGGCTTGGCGCGGTCGGAACGGCGATGGGGATCTTGGCGGCCCGAGGTTGAAGACGACGGCGGCGAGGACGATGTAGGGGCTCCGGCGTCGTGCGGCTTGGCTAGTCGACATAGTCGACAACGGTGAACCGTCCAGGCACGGTGAGAGGGCGTGGGGACGGCGTTGTACGTGGCTGCAGCGAGCGGCAGCGACGGTGACGTCTCGGGCGACGTCGGGGAGGGCAAGAGAGAGGAACCAGAGGGAAGAGCGAATGTCTGCGAGGTCGGGGAGAGAGGGGGGTCGTCCCACGTCGACAGCTCGACGAGGGGAGCAGCGAGGCGGCGGGCAGCTGCGTGGCGCGTATGCTGTGCTCGCCATCGAGCAGCTGCTTGCTTGCCTGCCTGGCCAAGCCAAGCAGCTCGCTGGAGCGTTGGCTGGGCTAGGCCGGCAGGTGGGCCTGCTGGGGTGGGCGCCAGGTAAGCTTTCTCTTTCTCTCTTTTCCTGTTTGTTTTCTTTTCTATTTTTCTGTAACTTTAGGGCTTTATTAAAAATACTTAGGCACTTACTAAAATCCTGAAAATAATTGTGGGCTCTGTTGGGATTATTCCTAACGGCCCTCACTTAACTCCAGAATTATTTGGGCATTTAATATATTTTATAGCATTTAAATGCCCAAATTCAAATACTTATGATTTAATTCAAAGAATCCAGAATGTCCTAGAAAAGAGTGCACCATTTTTGCCAGGGGTTTTAACCCAATCCAGAAATGATGAACATTATGTGAAGGCATTTTGGGTTCATTGAAAATAATTTTAGTAAACCCTAGTTGTTTCCAGGGGCGCTGGGGGTTCTGTCATTCCCATTTCAAGTTTCTGTAAAAGTAGACATGATGCAACACTCTAATGCATGAACCAGCTAGGGTGTGATAAAGCATGGCAATGATGCTATATTTGTTGTCATCGACAATCTCACTAAAGTGGCTCATTTTCTTCCTATCAAAGAATCTATCACAATAGCTCAGTTGGCAGACCTATATACCTCCAGGATTGTCTCGTTGCACGGCATTCCGTAGTTGATATCTTCAGATCATGGAAGCATCATTACCTCTAAATTCTGGGACTCCTTTCAGAAGGCCATGGGCACCAACATTCGCTTCAGCACAGCCTTTCATCCTCAAACTAGTGGCCAAGTCGAGCGAGTAAATCACATTCTTGAAGATATGCTCAGGG
Source organism: Triticum dicoccoides (assembly GCF_002162155.2). Lineage (NCBI taxonomy): Eukaryota > Viridiplantae > Streptophyta > Magnoliopsida > Poales > Poaceae > Triticum > Triticum dicoccoides. Next base: position 590,374,765 of record NC_041384.1, on the reverse strand, counting down.
CTTGTGTCATTTCTTTCGGTATGAAGTGGGAAGATTGTCTTCCATATGCGGATTTCTCCTACAACAACAACTTCCAAGCGAGTTCGGGCAAGGCCCCATTCGAGATTCTCTATGGCAGAAAGTGTCGTACTCCTCTTAATTGGTCAGAGACTGGTGCACGCCAACTTCTTGGCAATGACTTGATCATAGAGGCTGAAGAAATGTGCAAAGTCATTCGTGAAAATCTCAAGGCCGCGCAATCGCACCAGAAGAGTTACTATGATAGCAAGCATCATGACTTGGCTTTCGAGATCGGAGACCATGTCTACCTCCGCGTCTCTCCAATGAAAGGTACTCGTCGCTTCGGTATCAAAGGGAAGCTTGCCCCTAGATACGTGGGTCCTTTCAAGATCATTGGCAAAAGAGGCGGTCTCTCCTAACAACTTGAGCTTCCATCCAACTTTGCAAATGTGCACGACATGTTTCACGTGTCTCAGCTTCGCAAGTGTTTCAAGACTCCTGACCGCACCATCAACTTCGAAGAGATTGATCTCCAAGAAGACATGTCTTATCATGAGCATCCCATTGCTATTCTTGAAGAAACTGAGCGCAAGACTCGCAACAAGTCTATCAAATTCCTGAAAGTGAAGTGGTCACACCATTCTGACTGAGAGGCCAACTGGGAACGCGAGGAGCACCACCGTTCCGAATATCCGGAGTTTTTCCAGTCCTAGATCTCGGGACGAGATCCTTTCGAGTGGTGGAGTGTTGTAACGCCCCGGATGTAATTTACCATATTTGTACTCCAACTCTTGCCATTTTCGGCTCTAAGTTATGATATTCCCTCGTGGTTGGGTTTTGCCTTCGTTTGGCTTTTTGTCCATGTCATGCATTGCATATCATGTCATCATGTGCATTGCATTTGCATACGTGTTCGTCTCATGCATCCGAGCATTTTCCCCGTTGTCCGTTTTGCATTTCGGCACTCCTATGTCCTCCGACGTCTCCTTTTTGCCTCTTTTCGTGTGCGGGTGTTAAACATTCTCGAATTGGACCGAGACTTGCCAAGCGGCCTTAGTACACTACCATAGACCGCCTATCAAGTTTCGTGCTATTTGGAGTCCGTTTGATACACCAATGGTTAACCGACGAACCGTGAAGGCCTCGTGTGTGGTGCAGCCCAACACCCCTCCAAAGTGGACCAAAACCCATCTAAACCCCCTCCATCCTCTCGGTCATTCGATCATAATCGCGTGGCCGAAAACCGCACTCCATTTGGACTCTCCAATCTCCTTCTATGTATAAATAGGTGCCCCCTCCTCCAAATTCACGGTGAAACCCTAAGGAATAGCCCCTGCCGCCGCCGGACACGCCCGCGCCGCCACCCGCGCCGCCGCCCGCCACGTGGCGCGCCT
>NC_041384.1:590236954-590372656 GCF_002162155.2 Triticum dicoccoides | reverse complement strand
GTGGCGCGCCTCCGCCCCCAACCGCGCCGGCCCGCCGAGCCCGCGACGGGCCCGCGTGCCCGCCGCTGCCTGTCGCCAGCGCCCGCGCCCCGTGCCGCCCACCTCCGCCGCCCGCGCCCACGCCCTTCGCTGCCGGCCGCCGTGCACCGCCGCCCCGCTCGCCGGCCACCGCCGCCGCCTCCCGCGGTCTGCGCTGACCTAGCCGCCTGCCGGACCGGCGACCCCGCGCCCGTCTCCGCCATCCCCTACAGCTCTGGCCGTCGTTCCCCTCCTCTCCAGCGGCTTCTTCGGTGATCTCGCCGACGAACCTCGAAGTCTATGCCCGAGAATCCTAGATCCAGATCTGCTTCGGAGGTTGACTTTTCTCTAAGTCACTTTTCTTTTATTTTTTCAAGCATTCTTCATCATGTCATATCTCCGCATCCGTAACTCTATTTTGAGCTTGCCATATATCAAAATGTTCGTTACGTTGTCCTCTTCATTTTATTCCATTGCACCATGCTTGTTTGAGTCCATTTTGATGCCTAAAATCCTGTTGCAAGAGTGCTATAAAATGTTAGTTCCTGATTCGTATCAGGTTATGAGCATTTGTCATTTTTTTCCATGATTATTGTGTGCCTCCTATGAACTTGAGCCCTACATGTGTTTTGGGCTATGCCATGCCATATTTACAGGGGTGTATGCCATGTATTTTTGTGATCAATGTGGTTACTAGCACAAGCATGCAAAGTAGCTCTCATGATGTTGCTGATTTCAGGGACTTACAATTCTTCTAAGTCATTTCCCAGATGTTATTTTTATGACATGTATTCATGTTGCTATAGAGTGATACATGCCTCTTTTGATCATGTTCAGTAAGGATGATTTGAGCGTATGGTTTTGCTCTATCCATCCATGTCTTATTTTGCATTTATGGAATACCCTAGCATGACTCAATCTTGCTCTACCTTTTCTATAAAATGTTCCTGGCAGATTGTTTACGTGTTAATCAATTTTGCCAAGGTTGTTGTAGTTGATCCATGCATGCTATGAGATTGTTCTTGCCATGGTTAGCCTCTTGATCATGTCTTCTTACTGGGTGTATGCTTAGTTTGTAATGCAATGCCTTGTGGTGAGTGCATTGAGCTCACAAACATGCCTTCGTAACTCTGTTTATGCCATGTCCAGTTTTCCGCAAGTCTGAATCTATTAACGAAACTTGCTATGTTTACATGGGTGCCATCATGTTTCCTGATCCTTTTTGGCTTATGGTCAGTAAGGGACTTTGTTATAAGCTTTGAGTAGATGCATGCCATGCCTTGCTTTGCTATGTCCTGATCCTGTAGCATGTTGATATCTTGCTCTAAACATTGCTTCCTGATGTTAATTCATGGCATGTTATTTTCACTAAGTCTTTGATGCTATTATCTTTTGCACTTTTGCCATGCTTGTTTGAGCCTGCTATTTTGTGATTGAGCGGTAGCTCAGTGTTCATCTTTTGTCAAGCATATTGAGTGGATCACTGCCATGAGCTTTGTTGCTATGTTAGAGTGCAGTAGCTTATTTTCTTGTTGCATTTTAGATGGCATCGTGCTGTTAATCGCAGAATTGTGCCATTATTGTTTTGCTTGCCATTTGCAAACCGTACATCCATTTCCGGTGATCTTCATATCAATTTTGACCGAAATCAACTCATCTTTCCAGCGGCACTCTTGGTTTGCCAAGTTGAGGCCTGGTTCAATCTTTCCCTTCTGAAGCACGCATATGCATTGCATATTACAGCCCGCATATCATGCCATGTTTTGCATCATGTTGCTTGCGCATTGCACCGTGGTTGATTGTGTTTCCTTGCTTGTGTTCTTGCCTTGGGTAGAGCCGGGAGACGAGTTCGTGATCGAGGAACCCGTTTAGTACACTTATGAGGATCAAGCTTACGTCAACTCGGAGAACTTTGCAGGCAAGATGACCATACCCTCGAAATCACTTCTATCTTTGCTTGCTAGTTGCTCGCTCTATTGCTATGCCTATGCCGCGATACCTACCACATGATTTATTATGCCTCCTGTATTGCCATGTCAAACCTCTAACCCACCTTGTCCTAGCAAACCGTTGTTTGGCTATGTTACCGCTTTGCTCAGCCCCTCTTATAGCGTTGCTAGTTGCAGGTGAAGATTGGAGTTTGTTCCTTGTTGGAACATGATTATTATTGGGATATCATTATTATATCTTGTTTACTTTAATGCACCTATATACTTGGTAAAGGGTGGATGGCTCGGCCTTATGCCTGGTGTTTTGTTCCACTCTTGTCGCCCTAGTTTCCGTCATACCGGTGTTATGTTCCTTGATTTTGCGTTCCTTACGCGGTTGGGTTATAATGGGAACCCCTGGGCAGTTTGCCTTGAATAAAACTCCTCCAGCAAGGCCCAACCTTGGTTTTACCATTTGCCACCTAGCCTTTTTCCCTTGGGTTTCACGGACTCAAGGGTCATCTTTATTTTGAGCCCCCGGGCCAGTGCTTGTCTAAGTGTTGGTCCAAACTGGGCGATGTCCGGCGCCCCTTGGGCAACCAGGGTCTATGCGAACCCGACGTCTTGCCCATCCGGTGTGCCCTGAGAATGAGATATGTGCAGCTCCTATCGGTATTTGTAGGCATATTCGGGCGGCTTTGGTGGTCTTGTTTTACCATTGGCGAGATGTCTTGTAACCGGGATTCCGAGTCTGATCGGGTCGTCCTGGGAGAAGGAATATCCTTCGTTGACCGTGAGAGCTTGTGATGGGCTAAGTTGGGACACCCCTGCAGGGATTTGAACTTTCTAAAGCCGTGCCCACGGTTATGGGCAGATGGGAATTTGTTAATATCCGGTTGTAGAAAACCTGACACTTAACTTAAATTAAAATGTATCAACAGATAACCGTGATGGTCTCTTTTCGGCGGAGTCCGGGAAGAGAAGACGGTCTCATGTTATGCTTGAACGTAAGTAGTTTTAGGATCACTTCTTGATCTTTGTAGCTTCTCGACCGTGCTTTGCCTTCTCTTCTCGCTCTCATTTGCGTATGTTAGCCACCATATATGCTAGTGCTTCCTGCAGCTCCACCTCACTACCTTTTCCTACCCATGAACTTAAATAGTCTTGATCACGAGGGTGTGAGATTGTTGAGTCCCCGTGACTGACAGATTACTTCCAAAACCAGATGCAGGTGCCGATGATGCCATTCCAGGGGATGCGACCGAACTCAAGTGGGAGTTCGACGAGGACTCAGGACGTTACTACATTTCCTTTCCAGACGATCAGTAGTGGAGCCTAGTTGGGGTGATCGGGGATCTTATGCATTTGGGGTTGTCTTTATTTTGGTTCCGTAGTCGGACCTTGATTGTATTCTGGACGATGTAATGCTATATTTATGTATTGTGTGAAGTGGCGATTGTAAGCCAACTCTATACCTCTTTCTTACTCCGTACATGGGATTTGTAAAGATTACCCCTCTTGCGACATGCCTACAATGCGGTTATGCCTCTAAGTCGTGCTCCGACACGTGGGAGATATAGATGCATCGTGGGTGTTAGACCGACCACATCTCGTTGGCCTTAAAGAGCACCTTCTAGATGTCTTCGTGCGTAGTGCTGAAGAACTGTTGCAAGGTCTGGTGCTCGGCCGGATCGAACTCCCACAAATGGCAAGTCTGGCTTTGGCACGGAAGGATCCGGCGAACGAGCATCACCTGGATCACATTGACAAGCTTGATGTTCTTGTCTACCATGCTCCTCATGCACGTCTGGAGCGCTGTCAGCTTGTTCGACAAAGACCAGTCCAGGCCCTTCTCTAGCCAGGAGGTGAGCCGCGTTGGGGCTCCAGACTGGGATTCGGGAGCCGTGGTCCAGGTGGCGTCATGAGGCTCTATGACGTAGAACTACTGTTGTTGCCACCCTTTGACGATCTCCACGAAGGTACCTTTGAGCCATGTGACCCTGGGCATCTTGCTCACCATAGCACCTCCACACTCTGCGTGTTGACCACGCACCACCTTCGGCTTCACATTGAAGATCTTTAACCACAATCGGAAGTGGTGTTTGATGTGGAGGAAGGCCTCGCACACAACAATGAATGCCGAGATGTTGAGGAAGGAGTTGGGGGCCAGATCATGGAAATTCAGCCCATAGTAGAACATGAGTCCGCGGACGAATGGGTGGAGAGAGAATCCCAATCCACAAATGAAGTGGGGGATGAATACCACCCTCTCATGGGGGCTTCGGGGTGGGGATGATCTGCCCCTTTGCTAGAAGCTGGTGGGCGATTTCCTGGGCTAAGTACCCATCCTCCCGGAGCTTGGTGATGTCCTTCTCCTTGATGGACGAAACCATCCACTTGCCCTGCGCTCCAGATCCGGACATGGCTGGAGTGCATTTTTGAGGTGGAAAGGATGGAAGCTTGGGCTCTAGAGCTCGAGAATGGATGGGTAGAGAGGAAGAGGGCATGGGTGAAAAGGTGAAATCCTTATCCCTTTATAAAGGCTGCGAATATCAAGTGCCTCCCCACTCACCTTAAAACTCGCCTATTCCCCAAGGGCCATGCAGACGGCGCAGTTGGATTACCCATGCCTGTACTGATGAGAATCCCGCAATAAGGGGACATGATCTTTGCTTCGACAAGACGTGCCAATAAAACTGCGTCTTGAAACGTGGAGCGGGAGGCTAAAAAACGGTTCGAAATAAGGATCGGGTAGGGATATGATGTGACGTTACAAAAGCTATTAGTAGATTGGACTCATGAAATATTATGCTCTCTGCGGTTTTGTGTGGTATTTGCTTTGTAGATCCGGACACGTTTTCTGTGTTCGAAAGCTGTTTTGGAGTATTCGGAGGAGGAACCCGCCTTGCAATGCCGATGACAATCTGTGCACCGGACACATCGTCATTGATTCCTGGTTCAGGGGCTACTGAGGGAGTCCTAGATTAAGGGGTCCTCGGGCGTTCGGACTATGTAACATGGGCCGGACTAATGGGCTATGAAGATACAAGACAGAAGACTTCCTCCCGTGTCTGGATGGGACTCTCCTTTGCGTGGATGGCAAGCTTAGCGTCCGGATGTATTATTTCCTTTCTCTGTAACCAACTTTGTACAACCCTAGGCCCCTCCGGTGTCTATATAAACCGGAGGGTTTAGTCCGTAAAGGAAATCACAATCATACAGGCTAGCCATCTAGGGTTTAGCCATTACAATCTTGTGGTAGATCAACTCTTGTAATTCTCATATTCATCAAGATCAATCAAGCAGGACATAGGGTATTACCTCCATCAAGAGGGACTGAACCTGGGTAAAACATCGTGTCCCCTGCCTCCTGTTACCATCGACCCTAGATGCACAGTTCGGGACCCCCTACCCACCCAAGATCCGCTGGTTTTGACACCGACATACGTTCCATTGAAGAAGAAAAATTAAAAACAAACACACCAACACGTCATGGTCAAACTTTGATTCGTCCACACATGGTTCCTAACCCTCCACTAAGTGAACAACTACCAAACGCATCAAATTATCACGTGAGCTGCCTCCTCATCCAGAAATGAGCTCCACCATGTACCAGAGCATGTGTGTTAGGGAATGAGGAACAAAGTACGTGCATCCGTGCGTGTAATTTTTCTCTTCGTGCACGTACTCCATTTTTTGTGGGTGATTCGTCCACGTACTCGGGCTACGTTGGTGACCATTAGTGAGTCTCACTTATCTCTACATCTCAACATGTACATGTACATCTGCATCTATGTCTACACTACATCTACATCTACATCTACCTCTACTATAGTACAACAAGTTTTAAACATGAGACCAGCCATTTTCTTACATGACACGACCAGACTGTATCGCTTCTTGCTCCTCCCCTCTCTCAAAGTGCGTCCGGCATGCGATTGAGCCGTCGATTGAGGTCGGTTCGCTCACACTCGGTCCCACATGTTATAAATTTAAAAAGAATACTCTAACAAGTGGACCATTGAAAGAAGTATATTTTTCACCCTCAAATGTAAGTTGATGGACAAATAACCCCCCAAAGTCAATTTTGGTACGATTTTTACCCTCAAATATCTAAAACCGGGTATATCACCCCCTTGTGCGATTTTAGTGTTCACATGTTAGAGTTTAGGGTGTTTTGATTGTTTACTAGGAATTGACTAATTATTTACACTAATGAAATGGCAACGACACCACTGGAAGCCGCGGATATCATCAGAGATGTACCCAATGGACCCCGACCTTCCCTACGAGGAGAGGAGATCATGTGGGTGCCTTTCAAGCTCAAGAGGTCGTCGGGCTACCTCGTCGGCTCGTCGCCCACCTACCTCTGGTCCTCCCAGAGCCTCTATCATTGTCACGCAGCTCACGGTGGCGCTCATTTGCAGGTGGGCGCTGCTAGCTAGGAGACATAGTTGAGTTAATCGAGCCCTACGTGAAAATCAATTGTGTCCTTGGCCTAAGCTCCGCCACTACTAGAAGATAACTCCGATAGAGGAGGTTGATGAGAGGCAGCATCGTGCTACCTACATTGGTTGTTTGATTCATACGATATAATGCTATAAGATTTTTTCCCATGTAATCATGTGTTAATTGGCAATCTAGCATCCACCCAACTTTTTTTCACTTCCTTTGTTTTTCCTATGTCAAACACTCTGGTTTTTAGGGGAACATTATGTTAATGCTATGGGATTCAAGTGGACATGCTACTCCAATCCTTTATTTTTTGTTACGAAGAGAGTACTTGTTGCTGCAAGAGCATTGTGTTAATGATGTGCCGCTCCAAGAGCCGCCTATATTAATTAACCGTGCAACAGTTTATTTTGTAGTACTAGGTTAGTAGGTGACCTTGCGCTTGGCTCTTCTCCTCTTCCGGAAGTCGAACAATAATGATGGTACTACAGTAGTACTTCTGGCAATCTGACACCAAATGAACTGCTGCACGTCCACCGCTTGTAAGCAAAAGTTTTCCTTGTGCTGCTAGCCATCAAGCAATAATGATGGTGCTCGATCCCAGTGATAGAAAGGGAACCGACACGTATTGTATTGTTTCCATCGAGGATGAAAGGATGGGGTTTATACCATATTGCTTGAGTTTATCCCTCTACATCATGTCATCTTGCCTAGTGCGTTACTCTGTTCTTATGAACTTAATACTCTAGATGCATGCTGGATAGCGGTCGATGTCTGGAGTAATAGTAGTAGATGCAGAATCATTTCAGTCTACTTGATACGAACGTGATGCCTATGTTCATGATCATGCCTAGATATCATCATAACTATGCGCTTTTCTATCAATTGCTCACCAGTAATTTGTTCACCCACCGTAATATATGCTACCTTAAGAGAAGCCACTAGTGAAACCTATGGCCCCCGGGTCTACTTTACATCATATAAGTTTCCGATCTACAATTCTAGTTTACTATTTATTTTGCAATCTTTACTTTTCAATCTATACAACAAAAATACCAAAAATATTTATCTTATTATCTTTATTAGATCTCACTTTTGCAAGTGGTCGTGAAGGGATTGACAACCCCTTTATCGCGTTGGCTGCGAGGTTCTTGTTTGTTTGTGTAGGTACTAGGCGACTTGCGTGTAGTCTCCTACTGGATTGATACCTTGGTTCTCAAAAACCGAGGGAAATACTTACGCTACTTTGCTGCATCACCCTTTCCTCTTCAAGGGAAAACCAACGCATGCTCAAGAGGTAGCAAGAAGGATTTCTGGCACCGTTGCCGGGAGATCTATTCTCAAGCCAAGACATACCAAGTACCCATCACAAACTCTTATTCCTCACATTACATTATTTGCCATTTTCCTCTCGTTTTCCTTTCCCCACTTCACCCTTGCCGTTTTATTCGCCTCTTTTCCATTCACCCTTTTTCCGTTCGCTTTCTTTCACTTGCCTCTTGTGTGATTGTGTGTTGGATTGATTGTTTGTCACGATGGCTCAAGACAATACTAAATTATGTGACTTTACCAATACCAACAACAATGATTTTATTAGCACTTCGGTTGCTCCTCTTATCGATGCTGAATCTTGTGAAATTAATACTCCTTTGTTGAATCTTGTCATGAAAGATCAATTTTCTGGCCTTCCTAGTGAAGATGCCGCTACCCATATAAACAACTTTGTTGATTTACGTGATATGCAAAAGAAGAAAGATGTGGATAATGATATTGTTAAACTGAAGCTATTTCTGTTTTCTCTTAGAGATCATGCTAAAACTTGGTTCTCTTCTTTGCCTAAAAATAGTATTAATTCATGGAATAAGTGCAAAGATGCTTTTATCTCTAAGTATTTTCCTCCCACTAAGATCATCTCTCTTAGAAATGATATTATGAATTTTAATCAACTTGATCATGAGCATGTTGCACAAGCTTGGGAGAGGATGAAATTAATGATACGTAATTGCCCTACACATGGTTTGAATTTATGGATGATTATAAAAAAAATTATGCTTGATTGAATTTTGCTTCTAGAAATCTTTTAGATTCAGCCGCGGGAGGCACTTTTATGGAAATCACTTTAGGAGAAGCTACTAAACTCCTAGATAATATTAACGTTAATTATTCTCAATGGCACACCGAAAGATATACTAGTAAAAAAGTTCATGCGATAGAAGAGATTCATGTTTTGAGTGGAAAGATGGATGAACTTATGAAGTTGTTTGCTAATAAGAGTGTTTCTTCTGATCCTAATGATATGCCTTTGTCCACTTTGATTGAGAATAATAATGAATCCTTGGATGTGAATTTTGTTGGTAGGATCAACTTTGGTAATACCGCGTATAGAGGAAACTTTAATTCTAGGCCGTTCCCTAGTAATTCCTCTAATAATTATGGTAATTCATACAACAACTCTTATGGAAATTTTAATAAGATGCCCTCTGATTTTTAGACTAGTGTTAAAGAATTTATGAATTCGCAAAAGAATTTCTATGCTTTGATTGAAGAAAAATTGCTTAAGATCGATGAGTTGGCTAGGAACATGGATAGAATTTCTCTTGATGTTGATTCTTTGACACATAGATCTATTCCACCTAAGCATGATATCAATGAATCTCTCAAAGCCATGATAATTTCCATTGATGAGTGCAAATGAAGAGCCGCTAGGATGCGTGCTAAGAAAGATTGCTTTGTGAAAGCGTGTTCTTCTAGTTTTCATGTTAATAATGATGAAGATCTAAAAGTGATTGGTGTGTCTCCTATTAAATCTTTGTTTGCCAATATGAATCTTGATAAAGATGGGACTGGAGATGAGTCAACTTTAGTTAAAAGGCGTCCCAATGAGTCAGAGTTTTTAGATCTTGATGCAAAAATTAATAAAAGTGGGATTGAAGGGGTCAAAATTTTACATAGCAATGAACCCACTATTTTGGACTTCAAGGAATTTAATTATGATAATTGCTCTTTGATAGATTGTATTTCCTTGTTGCAATCCGTGCTAAATTCTCCTCATGCTTATGATCAAAATAAAACTTTTACCAAACACATCGTTGATGCTTTAATGCAATCCCATAATGAAAATCTTGAACTAGAAGTTTCTATCCCTAGAAAACTTTATGATGAGTGGGAACCTACTATTAAAATTAATATTAAAAATTATGAATGCTATGGTTTATGTGATTTGGGTGCTAGTGTTTCCACAATTCCAAAAACTTTGTGTGATGTGCTAGGTTTCCGTGAATTTGATGATTGTTCTTTAAATTTGCATATTGTGGATTCCACCATTAAGCAACCTATGGGAAGGATTAATGATGTTCTTATTGTTGCAAATAGGAACTATGTACCCGTAGATTTCATCGTTCTTGATATAGATTGCAATCCTACATGTCCTATTATTCTTGGTAGACAACCTTTCCTTAGAACGATTGGTGCAATTATTGACATGAAAGAAGGAAATATTAGATTCCAATTTCCATTAAGGAAAGGCATGGAACACTTTACTATAAAGAAAATTAAACTACCTTATGAATCTATTACGAGAGCCACATGTGGAGTGCATACCAAAGATGACAATACCTAGATCCATTCTTGCTTTTATGCGTAGCTAGGGGCGTTAAATGATAGCGCTTGTTGGGAGGCAACCCAATTTTATTTTTGTTCCTTGCTTTTTGTTACTGTTTAGTAATAAATAAATCTTCTATCCTCTGTTATGATTGTGTTTTTTATATTTTAATTAGTGTTTGTGCCAAGTAAAGCCTTTAAGATTTTCTTGGGTGATTGTTATTTGATCTTGCTGTAAAAAACAGAAAGTATGTGCTCACGAGAATAATTTTAATTTTTTACCAGAGAGCGATAAAATACTGATTCCAACTGCAGTAGATCTATATACAAGTTATTTAGGACATATTAATTTCTCAGGATTTTTGGATTTACAGAATTATTAGAAACTTCCAGATTGCTACACACTGTTCTGTTTTTGACAGATTCTGTTTCTCATGTGTTGTTTGCTTAATTTGATGAATCTATGGCTAGTATCGGGGGTATGAACCATAGAGAAGTTGGAATAAAGTAGGTTTAACACCAATATAAATAAAGAATGAGTTGATTACAGTAACTTAAAGTGGTGGTTTGTTTTCTTATACTAACGGAGCTCATGAGATTTTCTATTGAGTTTTGTGTTGTGAAGTTTTCAAGTTTTTGGGTTAAGATTTGATGGATTTTGGAATAAGTAGTGGCAAGAGCCTAAGCTTGGGGGTGCCCAAGGTACCCCAAGATAAAATTCGAGGACAACAAAAAGCCTAAGCTTGGGGATGCCCCGGAAGGCATCCCCTCTTTCGTCTTCGTCTATCGGTAACTTTACTTGAGGCTATATTTTTATTCACCACATGATATGTGTTTTGCTTGGAGCGTCTTGTATGATTTGAGTCTTTGCTTTTTAGTTTACCACAGTCATCCTTGCTATACACACCCTTTTGGAGAGACACACATGAATCAGAATTTATTAGAATACTCTATGTGCTTCACTTATATCTTTTGAGCTAGATAATTTTGCTCTAGTGCTTCACTTATATCTTTTTAGAGCATGGTGTTGGTTTTATTTTGTAGAAATTATTGATCTCTCATGCTTCACTTATATTATTTTGATAGTCTTTTAGAACAGCACAATAATTTGCTTTGGTTATGAAATTAGTCCTAATATGATAGGCATCCAAGAGGGGTATAATAAAAACTTTCATATAAAGTGCATTGATTACTATGAGAAGTTTGATACTTGATGATTGTTTTGAGATATGAAGATGGTAATATTCGGGTCATGCTAGTTAAGTAGTTGTGAATTTGAGTGATACTTGTGTTAAAGTTTGTGATTCCCGTAGCATGCATGTATGGTGAACCGTTATGTGATGAAGTCGGAGCATGATTTATTTATTGATTGTCTTCCTTATGAGTGGCGCTCGGGGACGAGCGATGGTCTTTTCCTACCAATCTATCCCCTAGGAGCATGCGCATAATACTTTGTTTCGATAACTAATAGATTTTTGCAATACGTATGTGAGTTCTTTATGACTAATGTTGAGTCCATGGATTATATGCACTCTCACCCTTCCACCATTGCTAGCCTCTCTAGTACCGCGCAACTTTTGCCGATACCATAAACCCACCATATACCTTCCTTAAAATAGCCACCATACCTACCTATTATGGAATTTCCATAGCCATTCCGAGATATATTGCCATGCAAATTTCCACCGTTCCGTTTATTATGACACGCTTCATCATTGTCATATTGCTTTGCGTGGTCATGTAGTTGACATCGTATTTGTGGCAAAGCCACCTTCTTGATTCTTTCAAACAAGTCATTCTTGATTCATTACACATCCCGGTACACCGCCGGAGGCATTCACATCAAGTCATATTTTGTTATAAGTATCGGGTTGTAATTCTTGAGTTGTAAGTAAATAAAATTGTGATGATCTTCATTATTAGAGCATTGTACCATGTGAGGAAAGGATGATGGAGACTATGATTCCCACGAAAGTTGGGATGAGATTCCAGATGAAAAAAAGAGGCCATAAAAAAGAGAAAAAAGGCCCAAATAAAAAAATGAGAGAAAAAGAGAGAAGGGGCAATGCCAGTATCCATTTTCCACACTTGTGCTTCAAAGTAGCACCATGATCTTCATGATAGAGAGTCTCCTATTTTGTCACTTTCATATACTAGTGGGACTTTTTCATTATAGAACTTGGCTTGTATATTCCAATGATGGGCTTCCTCAAAATGCCCTAGGTTTTCGTGAGCAAGCGAGTTGTATGCACACCCACTTAGTTTCTTTTGTTGAGCTTTCATACACTTATAGCTCTAGTGCATCCATTGCATGGCAATCCCTACTCACTCACATTGATATATATTGATGAGCATCTCCATAGCCCGTTGATACGCCTAGTTGATGTGAGACTATCTTCTCCTTTTTTGTCTTCTCCACAACCACCATTCTATTCCACCCATAGTGCTATGTCCATGGCTAACGCTCATGTATTGCATGAAGATTGAAAAAGTTTGAGAACATCAAAAGTATGAAACAATTGCTTGTCTTGTTATCGGGGTTGTGCATGATTTAAATATTTTGTGTGATGAAGATAGAGCATAGCCAGACTATATGATTTTGTAGGGATAACTTTCTTTGACCATGTTATTTTGAGAAGACATGATTACTTTATTAGTATGCTTGAAGTATTATTATTTTTATGTCAATATAAACTTTTGTCTCGAATCCTTCGGATCTGAATATTCATGCCACAATAAAAAAATTACATTGAAAATTATGCTAGGTAGCATTCCACATCAAAAATTCTGTTTTTATCATTTACCTACTCGAGGACGAGCAGGAATTAAGCTTGGGGATGCTGATACGTCTCCAACGTATCTACAATTTTTGATTGCTTCATGCTATTATATTATCTATTTTGGATGTTTAATGGGCTTTAATATGCACTTTTATATTATTTTTGGGACTAACCTATTAACCGAAGGCCGAGTGACAGTTGCTGTTTTTTGCCTAGTTCAGTGTTTCGCAGAAAAGGAATATCAAACGGAGTGAAACCTTCATGAGGATCTTTTTTGGAACAAACGAAATCCAAGAGACTTGGAGTGGAGGTCAAGGAAGCAATGAGGCGGCCACGAGGTAGGGCGCTGCGCCCAGGGGGGCAGGCGCGCCCCCACCCTCATGGGCCCCTCGTAGCTCGACCGACCTACTTCTTTCACGTATATATACTCTTATACCCTGAAAACATCGAGGGGAGCCGTGAAACCACTTTTCAACTGCCGCAACCTTCTGTACCCGTGAGATCCCATCTAGGGACCTTTTCCGGTGATCTGCCGGAGGGGGATTCGATCACGAAGGGCTTGTACATCAACACCATAGCCTCTCCGATGATGTGTGAGTAGTTTACCATAGACCTTCGGGTCCATAGTTATTAGCTAGATGGCTTCTTCTCTCTCTTTGGTTCTCAATACAAAGTTCTCCTTGATGTTCTTGGAGATCTATTCGATGTAATTCTTTTTGCGGTGTGTTTGTCGAGATCCGATGAATTGTAGTAGATGCAGAATCATTTCTATCTACTTGACACGGACGTGATGCCTATGTTCATGATCATGCCTAGATATCATCATAACTATGCGCTTTTCTATCAATTGCTCGGCAGTAATTTGTTCACCCACCGTAATATATGCTATCTTGAGAGAAGCCACTAGTGAAACATATGCCCCCCAGGTCTACTTTACATCATATAAGTTTCCAATCTACAATTCTAGTTTACTATTTATTTTGCAATCTTTACTTTTCAATCTATACAACAAAAATAACAAAAATATTTATCTTATTATCTTTATCAGGTCTCACTTTTGCAAGTGGCCGTGAAAGGATTGACAACCCCTTTATCACGTTGGCTGCGAGGTTCTTGTTTGTTTGTGCATGTACTAGGCGACTTGCATGTAGTCTTCTACTGGATTGATAACTTGGTTCTCAAAAACTGAGGGAAATACTTACGCTACTTTGCTACATCACCCTTTCCTCTTCAAGGGAAAAACCAACGCATGGTCAATAGGTAGCAGTGCTCCATTACCTCATCGGTGAAGCATAGGGGGTGTGCGGCGCCCTTATGTCGGGCCGTGTCGTGGCGCAGTTCGTATGAAGTCCGTATGCGGTTTTCGGCCGGGGCATGGTTATATTTGTTGTGCCGGGATTGGTAACCGTCTTCTTGCGCCGGGGCGTGCCCCCGCGATCCATAGATTGATCTAGTTTGACTTGTTTTATTTTCCAGGTCTTGCCGTAGGTCATATGTATACCCTTGAGCCATTGTTTCTCTGCTTTTATGGCAAGGTGGAGCGGGCTAGTGTTCGGCCTCAGTTGCCATTCTGCCCTGGCCACATGGTGGTCGGTTGGGTCCGTCAGCCGCGTTATGTGTAGTCGGTATGGGCTCCAGAGCCTTGTCATTGAATTGGGGTAGCAGTTTACGCTTCGGGTAAATCTTTGCTCGGCGTTCCAGGCCGTACTCTTTGACTGCCAAGAGATTAGTCTATCCGTTGTTGAGCAGATCTTGGTCAGCTTGCAGCTGTTGCTGTTTCTTTTGTAGGCTTCTAGTTGTGGCTATTAGCTGGCGCTTGAAGCGCTCTTGCTCCAGGGGTTCCTCTGGCACGATAAAATCTTCATCGCCGAGGCTCACGTCGTCTTCAGAGAGTGGCAGATAGTTGTTGTCCTCCGAGTCTTCATTCCCTGCTTGTTGGTCGGGATCAATTTGCACGTCCTCCCGATCGTCCTATTCGGATGTTGGCCCGATGGGGGCTTCTTGGTCTTCGGCGTTCTCCGAAGTATCATTGTCTCCGGTGCCAATGTTGTTGTTATTGCCGCGACGCGATTTAGAGCGGCGCCGCTTACGTCAATGTTTCGGCGGTATCTCAGGAGGTTTGTCCTCGACCGGGTTTTTCTCATCATCGCCGTCGCCGTTTTTAGGTGTATCCACCATCTATACGTCGTACGAGGAGGTGGCCGTTCAACATCCGGTCACTGGAGGGTGTTCGGCCTGCTCCTCTCCGGCATCTCTTCCATACCGCCGATGTCTCTAGAGGCATAATCGAGCATGTCGGTTAGGTCCTCGACATTGGCTATGAAGTGGGTGGTGGGTGGGAAGTAAAATTCCCTATTTCCAGCCCCTGACCCGGGTTGGGCGTAGTTCGGACGTTGCCCCTCTGTAATGACGAGGGATCGCATTAGGTCCAGAGCCTCGCTTAAAGGCGAGGTTCGGCCAGGGAGAGGAGAGTTCGTGGAGTACGGTGGGAGGGAAATTCCTTGACTGAGCTCACACGATGCTGACTCCGAGAGTTTGGAGCTAGTGTTCGGAGAAGTGTCTGGCTTCATGATGATTGCCGGAGACGCTATTTTTTGGATGTTGGGCTCTAAGGCCACTGAGAGTCCGGCGGGTTCTAAACTTCCGTCTTCGGACCTGATGACGCGCTCCGGATCTAAGGCCGGAGCGGTACTTGAGGTCGCGAACCCTTGGAAGATCAAGTCTCCTCAGATATCAGCGACATAGTTCAGGTTTCCAAGACTGATCTGGTGACCAGGGGCATAACTATCGATCTGCTCTAGATGGTCAAGTGAGTTGGCCCGCAGTGCGAAGCCGCTGAACACAAAAATCTAGCCGGGGAGAAGAATCTCCTTCGCGGCAGCATTGTTGTAGATGATTGATGGAGCCATCGAGCCTTTCAACGATGGCACAGTGGAACTCTCAATGAAAGCACCAATGTCGGTGTCAAAACCGCCAGATCTCGGGTAGGGGATCCCGAACTGTGCATCTAAGGATTGATGGTAACAGGAGACAAGGGACACAATGTTTTACCCAGGTTCGGTCCCTCTTGATGGAGGTAATACCCTACGTCCTCCTTGATTGACTTTGATAAGTATAGGGGTTACAAGAGTTGATCTAACACGAGATCGTAAGCTAAACCCTAATTATCTAGCCTATACGATTATGATTGCCCCTACGGACTAAACCCTCCAGTTTATATAGACATCGGAGGGGGCTAGGGTTGTACATAGTCGGCTTACAGAGAAAGGAATATTCATATCCGCACGCTAATCTTGCCTTCCACGGCAAGGAGAGTCCCATACGGACACGAGAGGAAGTCTTTTGTCTTGTATCTTTACGACCCATTAGTCCAGCCCATGTCATATAGCCCGGATGCCCGAGGACCCCTTAATCCAAGACTCCCTCAGCCACAGGCAGGCAAGTCTGGGCACCCCCGGTCCCTAGACGCGGACAAAGGCTGCATCAGCCTTCGGAGTTGTAACGCCCCGTATGTAACTTGCCATATTTTTATTCCAACTCTTGCCATTTTCGGCTCTAAGTTATGATATTCCCTCGGGGTTGGGTTTTGTCTTTGTTTTGCTTTTTGTCCATGTCATGCATCTCATATCATGTCATCATGTGCATCGCATTTGCATACATGTTCATCTCATGCATCCGAGCATTTTCCCCGTTGTCTGTTTTGCATTTCGGCGCTCCTACGTCCTCCGGCGCCCTCTTTTGTCTCTTTTCGTGTGCGGGTGTTAAACGTTCTCGGAGTGGACCAAGATTTGCCAGGCGGCCTTGGTACACTACCGGTAGACTGCATGTCAAGTTTCGTGCCATTTGGACTTCGTTTGATACTCCAACGGTTAACCGAGGAAGCGTAAAGGCCATGTGTGTGTTGCAGCCCAACACCCCTCCAAAGTGGCCTAAAACCCATCCAAACCCCCTCCATCCTCTCGGCCGTTCGATCACGATCGCATGGCCGAAAACCGCACCTCATTTGGACTCTCCTAACTCCCAGAATCTATAAATAGACCTCCCCCTCCGAAATTCGCGGTCCAGAAACCCTAGCCCCGCTCCTCCGCGCCGCCGGACACGTCCGCTCCGGCTGAATGCTTCCGCCACTGCCACCGCACCTGTCGCCGCCTGACATATGGCGCGCCAGCCGCCCCCGCGCCGCTGGCCCGCCTGGCCCATGCCCGGCCCTTGCAGCCCGCCTTCCACCACCCGATCCGGCTTCTCCTCCGCCGCGCCGCCGCCAGCGCTCCGCCACCCCGTTCACAGGCCAGCGCCGCCGCCTCCTCACATCCTCTGCCGCCTGCCCGCCGGCGCCGCCTCGCCTGCCCCGCCGCTGAGCGCGCGCCGCCACCTCTGCGCCAGCTCGCCGCTGACCCTCCGTCTGAAGCTCCAGCCGGTCGGATCAACTCCGGCGAGCCCGAGTTCGCTCCGGCCGCCCTCTGCTTCGTCTCCGGCGAGATCCTTGTTTTGCGCACCCGAAACCCTACATCTGGGATTCGGAGGTGATTTTCCCCCAAGTCCCTAACATTTTCATGGCTTGTTCATCATACCATATCTCATCATCCGTAGCTCCGTTTCACGCGTGTGATATATCGAATTGTTCGTTAGGATGTCCTCTTCATTTCATTCCATTGCACCATGCTTGTTTTAGTGCATCTTGATGCCTAAAATGCTGTCGCAAGAATGCGATAAAATGTTAGTTTCTGTTTCTTAATAGATTATGGACATTTGTCATTTTTGCCATGATTAATGTGTGCCTCCTATGAACTTGAGCCCTACATGTGTTTTGGGCTATGCCATGCCATCTTTACAGGGGTGGCCGTGTATTTTTGTGATCAATGTGGTGACTAGCACAAGCATGCAAAGTAGCTCTCGTGATGTTGCTGATTTCAGGGACTTAGAATTCAATTCTAAGTCATTTCCCTGATGATAGTTTTATGCAATGTATTCATGTTGCCACAGAGTGATACATGCCTCTTTTGAGCATGTTCAGTAAGGATGATTTTCAGATATTATTATGTTCTATCCATCCATGTCTTTGTTTGCAATTATGGAGTACCCTAGCATGACTCAATATTGCTCTACTTTTGCTATAAAATATTCGTGGCAGATTGTTTACGTGTTAATCAATTTTGCCGAGGTTGTTGTAGTTGATCCATGCATGCTATGAGATTGTTCTTGCCATGGTTAGCCTCTTGATCATGTCTTCTTACTGGGTGTATGCTTAGTTTGTAATGCAATGCCTTGTGGTGAGTGCATTGAGCTCACAAACATGCCTTCGTAACTCTGTTTATGCCATGTCCAGTTTTCTGCAAGTCTAAATCTATTAACGAAACTTGCTATGTTTACATGGGTGCCATCATGTTTCCTGATCCTTTTTGGCTTATGGTTAGTAAGGGACTTTTGTTATAAGCTTTGAGTAGATGCATGCCATGCCTTGCTTTGCTATGTCCTGATCCTGTAGCATGTTGATATCTTGCTCTAAACATTGCTTCCTGATGTTAATTCATGGCATGTTATTTTCACTAAGTCTTTGATGCTGTTATCTTTTGCACTTTTGCCATGCTTGTTTGAGCCTGCTATTTTGTGATTGAGCGGTAGCTCAGTGTTCATCTTTTGTCAAGCATATTGAGTGGATCACTGCCATGAGCTTTGTTGCTATGTTAGAGTGCAGTAGCTTATTTTCTTGTTGCATTTTAGATGGCATCGTGCTGTTAATCGCAGAATTGTGCCATTATTGTTTTGCTTGCCATTTGCAAACCGTACATCCACTTCCGGTGATCTTCATATCAATTTCGACCGAAATCAACTCATCTTTCCAGCGGCACTCTTGGTTTGCCAAGTTGAGGCCTGGTTCAATCTTTCCCTTCCGAAGCACGCATATGCATTGCATATTACATCCCGCATATCATGCCATGTTTTGCATCATGTTGCTTGCGCATTGCACCGTGGTTGATTGTGTTTCCTTGCTTGTGTTCTTGCCTTGGGTAGAGCCGGGAGACGAGTTCGTGATCGAGGAACCCGTTTAGTACACTTATGAGGATCAAGATTACGTCAACTCGGAGAACTTTGCAGGCAAGATGACCATACCCTCGAAATCACTTCTATCTTTGCTTGCTAGTTTCTCGCTCTATTGCTATGCCTATGCCGCGATACCTATCACTTGCTTTATCATGCCTCCCATATTGCCATGTCAAACGTCTAACCCACCTTGTCCTAGCAAACCGTTGTTTGGCTATGTTACCACTTTGCTCAGCCCCTCTTATAGCGTTGCTAGTTGCAGGTGAAGATTGGAGTTTGTTCCTTGTTGGAACATGATTTTTGTTGGGATATCATTATTATATCTTGTTATCTTTAATGCACCTATATACTTGGTAAATGGTGGAAGGCTCGGCCTTATGCCTGGTGTTTTGTTCCACTCTTGCCGCCCTAGTTTCCCTCATACCGGTGTTATGTTCCTTGATTTTGCGTTCCTTACGCGGTTGGGTTATAATGGGAACCCCTTGACAGTTCGCCTTGAATAAAACTCCTCCAGCAAGGCCCAACCTTGGTTTTACCATTTGCCACCTAAGACTTTTTTCCCTTGGGTCCGGCGGACTCAAGGGTCATCTTTATTTTAAACCCCCGGGCTAGTGCTCCTCTGAGTGTTGGTCCAACTTGTCAGCCACCGGTGGCCACCAGGGGCAACTCTGGGTTGGCCTACCGGAAGTTTGGACAATCTGGTGTGCCCTGAGAACGAGATATGTGCAGCTCCTATCGGGATTTGTCGGCACATTCGGGTGGCTTTGCTGGTCTTGTTTTACCATTGTCGAGATGTCTTGTAACCAGGATTCCGAGTCTAATCAGGTCGTCCTGGGAGAAGGAATATCCTTCATTGACCATGAGAGCTTGTGATGGGCTAAGTTGGGACACCCCTGTAGGGTTTTGAACTTTCGAAAGCCGTGCCCGCGGTTATGGGCAGATGGGAATTTGTTAATATCAAGTTGTAGAGAACTTGACACTTAACTTAATTAAAATGAATCAACAACGTGTGTAGCCGTGATGGTCTCTTTTCGGCGGAGTCCGGGAAGAGAACACGGTCTCGTGTTATGCTTAAACGTAAGTAGCTTTCAGGATCACTTCTTGATCTTTGTAGCTTCTCGACCGTGCTTTGCCTTCTCTTCTCGCTCTCATTTGCGTATATTAGCCACCATATATGCTAGTGCTTGCTGCAACTCCACCTCACAACATTTTCCTACCCATGAGCTTAAATAGTCTTGATCGCGAGGGTGTGAGATTGCTGAGTCCCCGTGACTCACATATTACTTCCAAAACCAGATGCAGGTGCCGACGATGTCATTCCAGGAGATGCGACTGAACTCAAGTGGGAGTTCGACGAGGACTCAAGAAGTTACTATGTTTCCTTTTCAGATGATCAGTAGTGGAGCCTAGTTGGGGCGATCGGGGATCTTATGCATTTGGGGTTGTCTTTATTTTGGTTCCGTAGTCGGACCTTGATTGTATCTGGATGATGTAATGCTATATTTATGTATTGTGTGAAGTGGTGATTGTAAGCCAACTCTATACCTCTTTCTTATTCAGCATGGGATGTGTAAAGATTACCCCTCTTGTGACATGCCTACAACGCGGTTATGCCTCTAAGTCGTGCTCCGACACATGGGAGATATAGCCGCATCGTGGGTGTTACAGGAGTCCACTCGATCGGTCCTTTCTTTTTCATCAGCTTGAAGAACGGGAGGGCGCGCTCCCCCAGCTTGGATATGAAGCGCCCGAGCAAGGTTACACATCCCGCCAGCTTCTGCATCTCCTTGAGGGTTTGTGGCGGGCTCATTCTTTCTATGGTCTTGACCTTCTCTGGGTTGGGCTCGATCCCCCTGTGCGACATCAGGAAACCCAACAGCTTGCCGGAGGGGACAGCAAACACACATTTCTCTGGGTTGAGTCGCAGGTCTACTTTGTGTAGGCTGGCAAACATCTCCTCCAGGTCTTTAAAAAGGGTCCTTGCCTCCCGAGATTTCACCACTATGTCGTCAACGTATGCCTAGGCATTCCTCCCGAGCTGCCGGCCCAAAGTGATGTGCATCTACCGCTGGAAGGTTGCTTTGGCATTGCGCAGCCCGAACGGCATGCAAGTGTAGTAGTACACCCCACATGGGGTCAAGACGACCGTCTTCCCAACATCCTGCACCGCCATCTTGATTTGGTGATAGCCCGAGAAGGCGTCCAGGAAGCACAGTAAGTCGCACTCGGCGGTGGAGTCGACGATCTGATTGATGCATGGAAGCAGAAATGGATCTTGAGGACATGCCTGGTTGAGGTTCCTGAAATCGACGAACATGCGCTCCTTCCCGCCTTTCTTGGGGACGATAACTGGGTTCGATAACCATTCTGGATACCGTACCTCCCGAATGACGCCAACCTCCTATAGTTTGCGCGTCTCTTGGACGATGAACGACTGCTTCTCTATGGACTACCGCCGTGCTTTCTACTACATCGGGCACGCGTGAGGGCATACCCTCAAGTGGTGCTCGATTATTCCCCTAGGGATCCCGACCAGATCCTTAGGCTCCCACACAAACACAACCTTGTTCGTGCGTAAGAAGATGACCAACGCCTCTTCTTTGTCTGGAGGGAGGCCGGCGCCTATGGTAAAGGTGGAACCTAACGCGACGTCTTTGTCGACCGGCACCTGCTTCCTCTCGACACGATCTTGAGAGAACAATTGCTTCTTCTTTGCAGGCACATCCCACGGAGCTTCCGGGGCTCCCTCCTTGCTTGGTCGCGCGGCTGCCGCCGCTCTAAAAGCGTGCTTGAGAGCTAAGAGTGCGTCCTTGGTATCCCCCGCTACGGTGAGGACGCCACTGCTTCCCGACATCTTCATGGGATTATAGCCTGGGTGGGTCGCCGCCATGAACTTGGCCAAGGGCGGGTACGTGAGAACGACGTTGTACGATAGGACGATGTAGGCGATGTCAAAGTCGATGAGCTTGGTGCGATAGTTGTCACGGGTGCCAATGGTGACAGGGAGGCAAATCTGCCCGAGGGGACAGGTGGAGCCGTCGACGACTCCAGAGAAAGGCTTGGTGGGGCGGAGACGACCGTGGGTCACGTGTAGGAGGCCAAATGCCTCCACGGAGAGGATGTTGAGGCCGACGCCACCGTTGCCGAGGGTCCTGGTGACTGCCACATTGTAGATGGTGGGGGTGCAAAGCATCAGGAGTGCGCCGGCACCAACCATGGTCGCGGGGTGGTCACTAGAGTCGAAGGTGAGGTCGGCTTTAGGCGCCAGCCAGCCAGGTGGTGTTCCCTGCTTTATGTGGGCGGCGCCCACCCGGCGAAAGAACTGCTTGGCGTGGCGGTCTGAGGGTGGTGCCTGCGAGCCGCCGAGGAGGGCCGCGACGGCGTGGGGTGCTACCTCTTGAGCATGTGTTGGTTTTCCCTTGAAGAGGAAAGGGTGATTCGGCAAAGTAGCTGCTACCTCTTGAGCATGCATTGGTTTTCCCTTGATGAGGAAAGGGTGATGTAGCAAAGTAGCATAAGTATTTCCCTCAGTTTTTGAGAACCAGGGTATCAATCCATTAGGAGATAACACGCAAGTCACCTAGTACCTGCACAAACAATCAAGAACCTCGCAACCAACATGATAAAGGGGTTGTTAATCCCTTCATGGTCACTTGCGAAAGAGATATCTGATAAAGATAGTAAGGTAAATATTTTTGGTATTTTTATTGTATAGATTGCAAAATAGTAAACGAGATGCGATGTAAAAAAGAGATGCAATATAATAAGAAAGAAACCCGGGGGGCATAGGTTTCACTAGTGGCTTCTCTCATGATAGCATGTATTATAGTGGGTGAATAAATTACTGCCGAGCAATTGATAGAAGAGCACATAGTTATGAGAATATCTAGGCAATGATTATGAACATAGGCATCACGTCTGTGTTAAGTAGACCGAAATGATTCTGCGTCTACTACTATTACTCCACACGTCGACTGCTGTCCAGCATGCATCAAGAGTATTAAGTTCATAAGAACAGAGTAAAGCTTTAGGCAAGATGACATGATGTAGAGGGATAAACTCGAGCAATATAATATAAACCCCATCTTTTTATACTCGATGGCAACAATACAATACGTGCCTTGCTTCCCCTGCTATCACTAGGAAAGGACACCGCAAGATTCAACCCAAAGCTAAGCACTTCTCCCATTGCAAGAAAGATCAATCTAGTAGGCCAAACTGAACTGATAATTCAAAGAGACTTGCAAAGATATGAAATCATGCATATAAGAGTTCAGAGAAGAACCAAATATTGTTCATAGATAAACTTGATCATAAATCCAAAAGTCATTGCATCTCGGCAAACACACCGCAAAAAGTATTACATCGAATAGATCTCCAAGAACATCAAGGAGAACTTTGTATTGAGAACCAAAGAGAGAGAGGTGAAGCCATCTAGCTAATAACTATGGACCCGAATGTCTGTGGTAAACTACTCACACATTATCAGAGAGGCTATGGTGTTGATGTAGAAGCCCTCCGTGATCGAATCCCCCCTCCAGCAGATCGCCGGAACAGGCCCCAGATGGGATCTCACGGGTACAAAAGGTTGCGGTGGTGGAAAAGTGGTTTCGTGGCTCCCCCTGATGTTTTTAGGATATAAGAGTATATATAGGCGAAAGAAGTACGTCGATAGAGCTCCATGGGGCCCACGAGGGTGGGGGCGCGCTCTCCTGCCTCGTGGAAGCTTCGCAGAGTTCCAGACTTCAACTCCAAGTCTCCTAGTTTGCGTTTATTCCAAGAAAGATACTCGCGAAGGTTTCGTTCCATTTGGATTCCGTTTGATATTCCTTTTCTGTAAAGCACTAAAATAGGCAAAACACAGAAACTGGCACTGGGCCTCCGGTTAATAGGTTAGTCCCAAAAATAATATAAAAGTGCATATTAAAACCCATTAAACATCCAAAACAAAAAATATAGTAGCATGGAACAATAAAAAATTATAGATACGTTGGAGACGTATCAGTAGCGTAAGTATTTCCCTTGGTTTTTGAGAACCAAGGTATCAATCCAATAGGAGACAACGCACAAGTCACCTAGTACCTGCACAAACAATCAAGAACCTCGCAACCAACGTGATAAAGGGATTGTCAATCCCTTCACGGTCACTCGCAAAAGTGAGATCTGATAGAGATAGCAAAATAAATATTTTTATTATTTTTGTTATATAGATTGCAAAAGTTAAGAGTGCAAAATATTAAATGAGATGCGATGTAAATAAAAGAGATGCAATATAATAAGAATGAGATCCGGGGGCCATAGGTTTCACTAGTGGCTTCTCTCAAGATAGCATGTATTATGGTGGGTGAACAAATTACTGCCGAGCAATTGATAGAAAAGTGCATAGTTATAAAGATATGTATGGAAATGATCATGAATATAGGCATCACGTCCGTGTCAAGTAGATCCAAACGATTCTGCATCTACTACTATTACTCCACACATCGACCGCTATCCAGCATGCATCTACAGTTTGAAGTTCATAAGAACAGAGTAACGCTTTAAGCAAGATGACATGATGTAGAGGGATAAACTCAAGCAATATGATATAAGCCCCATCTTTTTAACCTCGATGGCAACAATACAATACGTGCCTTGCTGCCCCTACTGTCACTTGGAAAGGACACCACAAGATTGAACCCAAAGCTAAGCACCTCTCCCATTGCAAGAAAGATCAATATAGTAGGCCAAACTAAATTGATAATTCGAAGAGACTTGCAAAGATATCAAATCATGCATATAAGAATTCAGAGAAGAACCAAATAATATTCATATATAATCAAGTTCATAAACCCACAATTCATCGGATCTCAGCAAACACACCGCAAAAGAGTATTACATTGAATAGATCTCCAAGAACATCGAGGAGAACTTTGTATTGAGAATCAAAGATAGAGAAGAAGCCAAATAGCTAATAACTATGGACCCGAAGGTCTATGGTAAACTACTCATGCTTCATCGGAGAGGCTATGGTGTTGATGTTGAAGCCCCCGTGATCAATTCCCCCTCCGGCAGGTCGCCAGAAAAGGCCCAAGATGGGATCTCACAGGTACAGAAGGTTGCGGCGGTGGAAAAGTGGTTTCATGGCTCTATGTGATCGATCTAGGGTATAAGAGTATATATAGGCGAAAGAAGTACGTCGGCAGAGCTATGTGGGGCCCACGAGGGTGGGGGCATGCCTACCCCCCTGGGCGCGCCCTCCTGCCTCGTGGCCGCCTCGCGGAGTTCCAGACTTCAACTCCAAGTCTTCTGGTTTGGTTTCGGTCCAAGAAAGAACATCACGAAGGTTTCATTCGGTTTGGATTCCGTTTGGTGTTCCTTTTCTACGAAACTCTAAAATAGGCAAAAAACAGAAACTAGCAGTTAATAGGTTAGTCCCAAAAATAATATAAAACAGCATATTAAAGCACATTAAACATCCAAAACATATAATATAATAGCATGGGACAATCAAAAATTATAGATACGTTGGAGACGTGTCAAGCATCCACAAGCTTAATTCCTGCCCGTCCTTGAGTAGGTAAATGATAAAAACAGAATTTTTGATGTGGAAGGCTACCTAACATAATTATCATTGTAATTTTCTTTATTGTGGCATGAATGTTCCGATCCGAAAGATTCAAGACAAAAGTTTAATATTGACATAAAAATAATAATACTTCAAGCATACTAACAAAGTAACCGTGTCTTCTCAAAATAACATGGCCAAAGAAAGCTATCCCTACAAAATCATATAGTCTGGCTATGCTCTATCTTTATCACACAAAATATTTAATCATGCACAACCCCGATGACAAGCCAAGCAATTGTTTCATACTTTTTATGTCCTCAAACTTTTTCAATCTTCATGCAATACATGAGCGTGAGCCATGGACATAGCACTATAGGTGGAATAGAATGGTGGTTGTGGAGAAGACCAAATGGAGAAGATAGTCTCACATCAACTAGGCGTATCACCGGGCTATGGAGATGCCCATCAATAGATATCAATGTGAGTGAGTAGGGATTGCCATGCAACGGATGCACTAGAGATATAAGTGTATGAAATCTCAAAAAGAAACTAAGTGGGTGTGCATCCAACTTGCTTGCTCATGAAGACCTAGGGCATTTTGAGGAAGCCCATCATTGGAATATACAAGCCAAGTTCTATAACGAAAATTCCCACTGGTATATGAAAGTGACAAAAATAAGAGACTCTCTATCATGAAGATCATGGTGCTACTTTGAAGCACAAGTGTGGAAAAAGGATAATAGCATTGTCCCTTCTCTCATTTTCTCTCTTCTCTTTTTTATTTGGGCCTTTTCTCTTTTTATGGCCTCATTTTTTTCCTTTTTTTATTTTTTTCGGAGTCTCATCCCGACTTGTGGGGGAATCATAGTCTCCATCATCCTTACCTCACTGGGACAATGTTCTAATAATGATGATCATCACACTTTTATTTACTTACAACTCAAGAATTACAACTCGATACTGAGAACAAAATATGACTCTATGTGAATGCCTCTGGCGGTGTACCGAGATGTGCAATGGATCAAGAGTGACATGTATGAAAGAATTATGAAGGTGACTTTGCCACAAATACGATGTGAACTACATGATCATGCAAGGCAATACGACAATGATAGAACGTTTCATAATAAACAGAACAGTGAAGTTGCATGGCAATATATCTCGGAATGGCTATGGAAATGCCATAATAGGTAGGTATGGTGGCTGTTTTGAGGAAGGTAAATGGTGGGTTTATGGTACCGGCAAAAGTTGCACGGTACTAGAGAGGCTAGCAATGGTGGAAGGGTGAGAGTGCGTATAATCCATGGACTCAACATTAGTCATAAAGAACTCACATACTTATTGCAAAAAACTATTAGTTATTGAAACAAAGTACTACGCACATGCTCCTAGGGTGATAGATTGGTAGGAAAAGACCATCGCTCGTCCCCGACCGCCACTCATAAGGAAGACAGTCAAAAAATAAATCATGCTCCGACTTCATCACACAACAGTTCACCATACGTGCATGCTACGGGAATCACAAACTTTAACACAAGTAGCTCTCAAATTCAAAACTACTCAACTAGCATGACTCTAATATCACCATCTTCATATCTCAAAACAATCATAAGGAATCAAACTTCTCATAGTATTCAATGCTCTTTATATGAAAGTTTTTATTATACCCATCTTGGATGCCGATCATATTAGGACTAATTTTATAGCCAAAGAAAATTACCATGCTGTTCTAAAAGACACTAAAAATAATATAAGTGAAGCATGAGAGATCAATAATTTCTATAAAATAAGACCACCACCGTGCTCTAAAAATATATAAGTGAAGCACTAGAGCAAAATTATCTAGCTCAAAAGATATAAGTGAAGCACATAGAGTATTCTAACAAATTCCAATTCATGCGTGTCTCTCCCAAAAGGTATGTACAAAAAGGATGATTGTGGTAAACTAAAAGCAAAGACTCAAATCATACAAGATGCTCCAAGCAAAACACATATCATGTGGTGAATAAAAATATGGCCTCAAGTAAAGTTACCGACGAAGACGAAAGAGGGGATGCCTTTCGGGGCATCCCCAAGCTTAGGCTTTTCGTTCTCCTTGAATTTTACCTTGGGGTGCCTTGGGAATCCCCAAGCTTAGGCTCTTGCTACTCCTTGTTCCAAAATCCAGCAAATCTTTACCCAAAAACTTGAAAACTTCACAACACAAAACTTTAACAGAAAATCTCATGAGCTCCGTTAGTATAAGAAAATAAACCACCACTTTAAGGTACTGTAACGAACTCATTCTTTATTTATATTGGTGTTAAACCTACGTTATTCCAACTTCTCTATGGTTCATACCCCCGATACTAATCATAGATTCATCAAAATAAGCAAACAACACGCGAAAAACAGAATCTGTCAAAAACAGAATAGTCTGTAGCAATCTGGGGGTTTCGAGTACTTCTGTAACTCAAAAAATTCTGAAAAATTAGGACGACTAGGATAAAAAGTATATTGATCTAGTGCAGTTGGAATTGGTATTTTATCGCTCTATGGTAAGAAATGATAATTATTTTCGTGAGTGCATATTTTCTGTTTTTATCAGCAAGATCAAACAACAATCACCCAAGAAGATCCTAAAGGCTTTACTTGGCACAAACACTAACTAAAACATAAAAAATACAATCATAACAGAATCTAGATGAATTATTTATTACTAAACAGGAACAAAAAGCAAAGAACAAAAATAAAATTGGGTTGCCTCCCAACAAGCGCTATCGTTTAACGCCCCTAGCTAGGCATCTATAATTTTAATGATGCTCACATGAAAGATAGAAATTGAAACACGAAGGGAGCATCATGAAGCATATGAAAATCACATCTAAGTCTAACATACTTCCTATGCATAGGCATTATATAATCAAACAAATTATCAAGACAAGCAAAACTAGCATATGCAAGGAAGCGGAAAGAAACAATAGCAATCTCAACATAACGAGAGGTAATTTAGTAATATGGAAATTTCTACAACCATATTTTCCTCTCTCATAATAATTACATGTAGGATCATAAGCAAATTCAACAATATAGCTATCACAAAACATATTCTTAACACGATCCACATGTATGCAAAGTTGACACTCTTCCAAAATAGTGGGATTAACATTAACTAAAGTCATGACCCCTCCAAATCCACTTTTATCAAAAACTTCATAAGATTGAACATTCTCCAAATATACGGGATCTAAAGTTGACACTCTTCCAAACCCACTTTCAATATGATTGCAAACATTATGATCAGTCCCATATTCATGATGGGGCTTAAATAAATTTTCAAGATCATAAGAAAAATCACCCCAATCATGATCATTGCAACAAGTAGTAGACATAGCAAAATTAGCATCCCCAAGCTTAGGGTTTTGCATATCAGTAACACAATTGACATTAATAGAATTTATAATAACATCATTGCAATCATGCTTTTCATTCAAGGAGCTATCGTGAATCACTTTATAATTTTCTTCTTTCAACACTTCATCACAATTTTCAGATTCACGAATTTCATGCAAAACCTCATAAAGATAATCTAGTGCACTCAACTCACTAGCAATTGGTTCATCATAATTGGATCTTTTAAAAAGATTAGCAAGAGGACGAGGATCCATAACAATAGATATTTAGCAAGCAAATATGCAAGCTAATAGAAAGCACATGGTAACAGGAGCAAACAAAAGGACGAACGGAAGAAGGGCGAATAAAACGACAAATGTGAAGTGGAGGAGAGGAACTCGAGAGGCAAATGGCAAATAATGTAAGGGTACTTGGTATGTCTTGACTTGGCGTAGATATCGCCAGCAATGGTGCCAGAAATCCTTCTTGCTAGCTCTTGAGCATGCGTTGGTTTTCCCTTGAAGAGAAAGGGTGATGCAGCAAAGTAGCGTAAGTATTTCCCTCCGTTTTTGAGAACCAAGGTATCAATCCAGTAGGAGACAACGCACAAGTCACCTAGTACCTCCACAAACAATCAAGAACCTCACAACCAACGCGATAAAGGGGTTGTCAATCCCTTCACGATCACTCGCAAAAGTGAGATCTGATAGAGATAGTAAAATAAATATTTTTGGTACTTTTGTTTTATAGATTGGAAAGTAAAGATTGCAAAATAGTAAACGAGATGCGATGTAAATAAAAGAGATGCAATATAATAAGAAAGAGACCTGGGGTCCATAGGTTTCACTAGTGGCTTCTCTCAAGATAGCATGTATTACGGTGGGTGAAAAAATTACTGCATAGCAATTGATAGAAAAGTGCATAGTTATGAAGATATCTAAGTGCAAAGTTTGTTTTCCGTTTGGTATTCTTTTTCTGCGAAACTCTAAAATAGGCAAAAAACGGAAACTGGCAGTTAATAGGTTAGTCCCAAAAATAATATAAAAGATTATATTAAAGCCCATTAAACATCCAAAATAGATAATATAATAGCATGGAACAATAAAAAATTATAGATACGTTGGAGACATATCATGGGGCGCTGGCGCCGTGAAGCGGGCGGCGAAGAGGCTGCGCAACTCCTCCCAGGAGGCCACTGAAGCCTCTGGGAAGCCAAGGAGCCAGGCGCGCGGCACGCCCGTGAGGGCCATGGGAAACCAGTTCTCCATGACCTTGTCATCACCGCAGGCTGCCAAAACAGCCTCCACATATGCCCGAAGAAAACTTGTCGGGTCTGCCGCGCCGTCGCACAGCTCCTGCCTGAACTTGGGTGGCCACTGCACCTGCCGCAGGGTGGGGGTGAAAGCTTGGAGGCCCACTGCTCCCCGAAAGGCACCTGTCGACCCAGTCAAAGGAGCAGCGCTCGCCATGAGAGCCGAACGGCGGAGCACAACGAAAGAGAGGAGGATCTTTGATGCACCCCTACTTGGCACACCAAATTGTAACACCCTCGATGCGACTATAGCTCCCATGTGTCGAGGCACGACTTAGAGACATAATCGCATTGAAGGCATATGTCACAAGTTAGGCAATCTTCACAACATCCCATGTAATATAAATAATAAAGGGGAGATAACATAGTTGGCTTACACTCTCCACGTCAATCAAGTACATAAATAACATTAAATCATCCAAACACTCATGGCCCGACTACGGCGCCAAAATAAAAGAGAACCCAACATGCGACACGGTCCCGATCACCCCCAACTGGGCACCACTACTGATCATCAGGAAAGGAAACATAGTAACATTGAGAGTCTTCATCGAACTCCCACTTGAGCTCAAACGCGTCTCCTGGAGCGGAATCATCAGTCCCTGCATCTGGTGTAATAGTAATCTGTGAGCCACAAGGACTCAGCAACATCGCACCCTCGCGATCAAGACTTTTTAAGCTTAAAGGTAAGGCAAGGTAAATATGTGGAGCTACAGCAAGCGACTAGCAAGTATGGTGGCTAACTTATTCGCAAAAGAGAGCGAGAAGAGGAGGCAAAGCGTGAGTGAGAAACTAGAGAGCAACCTGCGCAAACATTACTCCAACACCGTGTCCACTTCCCGGACTCCGCCGAGAAGAGGCCATCACGGTAACACACTTGGTTGATTCATTTTAATTAAGTTAAGGTTCAAGTTATCTACAACCGGACATTAACAAATTCCCATCTGCCCATAACCACGGGCACGACTTTCGAAAGTTAAAATCCCTGCAGGGGAGTCCCAACTTAGCCCATTACAAGCTCTCACGGTCAACGAAGGAATAGACCTCCTCCCAAGACGTTCCGATCAGACTCGGTATCTCGGTTCTTCAAGACACTTCGACAGGTTAAAATAAGACCAGCAACACCGCCCGAATGTGCCGACAAATACCGATAGGAGTTGCACATATCTTGTTCTCAGGGCACACTCAGATGAGCGCTCCATACAACTAAAACCAAACCTCGAGTTTCCCAGAGGGGGCGCTGCACAGGACTCTAGTTTGGACCAACACTCAGAGGAGCACTGGCCTGGGGGGGTTTAAGATAAGATGACCCTCGGGCTCCAGAAACCCAAGGGAAAAAGAGGCTAGGTGGAAATGGTAAAACCAAGGTTGGGCATTGCTGGAAAAGCTTTAATCAAGGCGAACTATCAAGGGGTTCCCATTATAACCCAACCGCGTAAGGGACGCAAAATTCGGGAACATAACACCGATATGACGGAAACTAGGGCGGCAAGAGTGGAACAAAACACTAGGCGAGAGACCAAGCCTTCCACCCTTTACCAAGTATATAGATGCATTAAGATAACAAGAAAATATAATGATATCCCAACAAGTACATAAATGTTCCAACAAGGAACGACCTTCAATCTTCACCTGCAACTAGCAATGCTATAAGAGGGGCTGAGCAAAGCAGTAACATAGCCAATCAATAGTTTGCTAGGACATGGTGGGTTAGAGGTTTGACATGGCAATTTGGGAGGCTTGAAAGCAACTGGTAGGCATCGTAGCATTGGCATAGCAAAAGAGCGAGCAAACTAGCATAGCAAAGATAGTAGTGATTTCAAGGGTATGATCATCTTGCCTGCACAGTTATCAGAGTTGACTGGATCCTCGAAAGCAAACTCAACGGCCTCCTCGTTAGCGAACTCGTCTCCCGGCTCTACCCAAATAAGACAAACAAGCAACAAGGATACAATCAACCACGTGCAAGGATCAAACAAGATGATGCAAAGATGATATGCTATGCGAGATGCGATGCGGGATGCATATGCAAGATGTGACAGGAAATGCAAGAACCTAGCCTCAACATGGAAATCCAAGCCTGGCACTGGAAAGATGAGATGAAATCGCTTGAAAACGATATAAAGAACACCGGAATCGGAGCTACGGTTTGGAAACGGCAAGCGATTCAAATATGACACCGATCTGTGATTTACAGCAAGTAGCCATCTAAATGCAATGAGATGAACATGCTACAACACCTAAACATGACAACAAAATACATGGCAGTGATGCATACAAGATGCTTAACAAAAGTCTAGCACTGAACTACGACTAATTCATCCATTAACAGGTTCAAACAAGCATGGCAAAAATGCATATGGCAAAAAGATTTCAGACTTAGTGAAATTAACACTTGTCTGGAATTTCAGATCAGGTAGCACTCTTCGGAGCAACAAAACTATATGCTACAGGACCTGAACATGGCAAAGTAAAGCATGGCATGGATCTACTCAAAGAGCTAAACAAAAGTCCCTTAGTGACCTTGAGCCAAAAGGGATCAGAAAATACAATTGCAAGCATGTGAACATAGCAAAAACATAATCAGTTTTCAGACTGTGAAAACTGGCACATGCTGAAACATAACTCAAGTAGGCATGTTTACGAGCTCGATGCACTGGCGGTGCAAGTCATGATAAGCTAAGCATACACCCATCAATAATACACAAAATGCAAGCTATACATGGCAAGAACAATAGCATAGCATGCACGGATCAACTACAACATCATCGGCAAAATTGCAAACAAGTTGACAATCTGCCCAGATTCCCAAAGTAGCAAAAGTAGAGCTCAATTGACTCAAGCTAGGGTGCTCCATAATTGCAAACAAAGACATGGATGGATAGAGCACTACAATATTAACAAAACATCCTTATTGATCATCCTCAAAAGAGGCACGGATCACTAGGAAACAACATGAACATATGGCATCATGAGATAAACAGATCAAGAACTTAGTGGAAATGCTAAGTCCCTAAAAACAGAATTACCAAGTGCACTAGTTGGCAAGCTTGTGCTAGTCATCACACACATCACAAAAATACATGGGTTGCACCTCTGGAAAGATGACAAAACCCTTAGCAAAACATATGTAGAACATCAGGGCATATCGTGCACACATTAATCGTGGCAAAAATGACAAAAACATAAATGGAGTAGCAGATCTGACAATTAACTCAAGTAGCCCTCTTCTAACAGCATTTCGGGCACCAAGATGAAATCAAATGAAAATGATGCAATGGAATGAAATGATGTACTCTCTGAGATGAACATTTTGATATGCTATTTGCATGAATCGGAGCTACGGATGCAAAGTTACGAGGCTATGAACATGAGCACATGGGTCTGGAATTTTGGGACTTAGAAGAAAAAACCACCCGCGGATCTAGGGTTTGCACGTGCCCCGAGGTTCGCCGGGACCTCGCCGGTGTCGATGGCCGGAGTAGAGGGAGGAAGAGGCGATGGCGACCACGGCGGCCGGCGTCGAAGGGCGGCGAGGCGGCTCGGCGGCCGGAGCACGGGGAGGAGAGGCCCCAGGCGGCGTGACGCGGGAGGAGGGCGGTGGCAGGCGCGGGCTCGCAAGGGCCCTCCCTGGGCCGGGCAGGCCGCGGCGGTGGAGGCGCCACATGGCGCTACGGGAGTGGGCGGCGGCGACGTCCGATGCGGTGCGGACAATGTCCGGCGCGCGGAGGTGATTTCTAGGGTTTCGAACAAGGGGGATCCAGATTTTCGGGGAGAGGCCTTTAAATAGGCATAGAAGGAGCTAGGAGAGTCCAAATGAGGTGCGGTTTTCGGCCACGCGATCGTGATCGAACGATCTAGATGATGGAGAAGGCTTAGGTGGGTTTTGGACCAAATTGGAGGGGTGTTGGGCTGCAACACACACGAGGCCTTTTCGGTCCCTCGGTTAACCGTTGGAGTATCAAACGAAGTCCGAATGATACGAAACTTGACAGGCGGTCTACCGGTAGTAAACCAAGGCCGCTTGGCAAGTCTCGGTCCAATCCGGAAATGTTTAATCCCCACACACGAAAGAAAGGTAGAAATGACCACCGAAGGAGAACGAAGCGCCGGAATGCAAAATGGACAACGAAGAAAATGCTCGAATGCATGAGACGAACACGTATGCAAATGCAATGCACATGATGACATGATATGAGATGCATGACAACGACAACAACACACGGAGACAAAAACCCGAACCCGAGAAAATAAATTAACTTAACACCAGAAACGGCAAGAGTTGGAGTACAAATTGGGAAAGTTACATCCGAGGTGTTACAACACTCCACCACTACGAAAGGATCTCGTCCCGAGATCTAGGACTGAAAGAATGCCGGGTACTCAGAATGGAGGTGATCCTCGCGTTCCCAGGTAGCTTCATGGTCGGAATGGTGTGACCACTTGACTTTGAGAAATTTGATTGACTTAATGCGAGTCTTGCGTTCAGTCTCTTCAAGAATAGCAACTGGGTGCTCACGATAAGAGAGATCTTCTTGGAGCTCAATGTCCTCGAAGTTGACGGTGCAGTCAGGAGTCTTGAAGCACTTTCGAAGCTGAGAGACATGGAACACGTCATGAACATTTGCAAAGTTTGAAGGAAGCTCGAGTTGATAGGTGATGTCGCCTCTCTTGCTGACAATCTTGAAAGGTCCCACGTATCTAGGGGCAAGCTTCCCTTTGATACCGAAGCGACGAGTACCTTTCATAGGAGAGACGCGGAGGTAAACATGATCTCCGATCTCGAAAGCCAAATCACGGTGCTTACTATCATAGTAGCTCTTCTGGCGGGATTGGGCTGCTTTGAGGTTATCACGAATGACTTTGCACATTTCCTCTGCCTCTGTGATTAAGTCATTACCCAAAAGCTGAACCTTCACCGGTTTCAGACCAGTTGAGAGGGGTACGACACTTCCTGCCATACAGAATTTCAAATGGGGCCTTGCCCGAACTTGCTTGAAAACTGTTGTTGTAGGAGAATTCAGCATAAGGAAGACAATCCTCCCACTTCATGCCGAAGGAGATCACACAAGCCCTGAGCATATCCTCAAGAATCTGGTTGACATGCTCGACTTGATAGCTAGTTTGAGGATGGAAAGCTGTGCTGAAGCGGACGTTGGTGCCCATGGCCTTCTGGAAAGAATCCCAGAACTTTGAGGTAAAGATGCTGCCACGGTCTAAAGAGATCACTTGTGGAATACCGTGTAGAGAGACAATCCGAGAGGTATAGAGTTCCGCCAACTGAGCTGCAGTGATTGACTCTTTGATAGGAAGAAAATGAGCCACTTTAGTGAGTTTGTCGATGACAATGAATATAGCATCATTGCCACGCTTGGACTTTGGAAACCCAGTCACGAAGTCCATTTCAATGTGGTCAAACTTCCATTCTGGAATGGCAAGAGGTTGGAGGAGACCAGCTGGCCTTTGGTGTTCTGCCTTCACTCTTCTGCAGACATCACATTCATTCACGAATTGAGCAATCTCGCGCTTCATTCGAGTCCACCAATAAGCCTGCTTAAGGTCCTGATACATCTTCGTGCTCCCAGGGTGGATGGAGAGGAGAGAATTGTGAGCCTCGTTCATGATCACTTTACGAAGTTCACCTTTGGGTACAACAATACGATCCTCGAAGAAGAGAGTATCCTTGTCATCAAGGCGGTAGCACTTCTACTTGGGTTGACTCTTGGCAATCCCTATCTTCACCTTTTTCACCATAGCATCAAGAAGCTGGGCTTGGCGAATCTGATCTTCCAAGGTAGGAGAGACTTGGAGGTTGGCGAGGAAACCTTGAGGAACAACTTGCAGATTAAGTTTGCGGAAAGGTTCACAAAGCACGGGTTGATAAGGCTTAAGAATCAGACTGTTGCAGTAAGCTTTCATGCTCAATGCGTCAGCAATCACATTGGCCTTGCCTGGAGTATACTCGATACTCGGATTATACTCTTGAATCATTTCGACCCATCGAGTTTGCCTGATGTTGAGATTAGGCTGAGTGAAGATGTACTTGAGACTCTTGTGATCAGTGAAAATGTCCACTTTTCTTCCCAATAAGAGATGTCTCCAAGTCGAAAGAGCATGCACAACTGCCGCCAACTCGAGATCATGAGTGGGGTAGTTCTTCTCATTAGGCTTCAACTGGCGAGAGGTATAAGCAAAAACTTTCTTCTCTTGCATCAATACTGCGCCAAGACCTTGGAGAGAGGCATCACAAAAGACCTCGTACGACTTGGATTCATCAGGCGGAGTCAGAACTGGGCATCGATCAATTTCTCTTTCAAACTGTTGAAAGCAATGTCACACTCCGGAGACCAAACGTACTTGACGTGCTTCTGAAGAAGATTAGAGAGAGGCTTCGCGATCTTAGAAAAGTTTTCAATGAATCTTCGGCAATAGCTTGCGAGACTGAGGAAGCTACTGAGTTGCTTCACGTTCTGAGGAGGTTCCCAATTCACAATTGTAGACACCTTATCAGGATTCACCGCGATGCCCTTGGCAGAGATGATATGACCAAGATAAAGAACCTCATCGAGCCAAAATTCACACTTGGAGAACTTGGCGTAGAACTGATGTTCTCTGAGCTTATCGAGTACCAAATGCAAGTGCTTGGCATGATCTTCCTTGTTCTTCGAGACAACCAGAATGTCGTTGAGATAGACCAAAACGAAGTCATTGGTGTAGGCGTTGAAGATGAAGTTCATCATGCGAGAGAACGTCG
The DNA here is from genome assembly GCF_002162155.2 of Triticum dicoccoides. Taxonomy (NCBI): domain Eukaryota; kingdom Viridiplantae; phylum Streptophyta; class Magnoliopsida; order Poales; family Poaceae; genus Triticum; species Triticum dicoccoides. The sequence continues at coordinate 590,335,848 of NC_041384.1, read as the reverse complement.
GAGGAGCATTGACGAGACCAAAATACATGACAGTGTATTCATATGAACCATAGCTTGTCCTGAAAGCTGTCTTGGGAATATCTTGCTCACGGATTCGAATCTGATGATAACCCATACGGAGATCAAGCTTGGAGAAAACTTGAGCACCTTTAAGTTGTTCGAACAGCTCATTGATGTTGGGAAGTGGGTATTTGTTCTTGATGGTCTTCTTGTTCAATGGACGGTAATCAACACAAAGTCGGTCCGTTCCATCCTTCTTCTTCACAAAAAGAACACCACAACCCCACGGAGAAGAACTAAGCCGGATGAGACCCATTTTCTCTTGAATATCGAGTTGCTTCTTCAGCTCCTTCAACTCTTCAGGTCCGAGCTTGTAAGGACGCTTGCACACAGGTTCCGTACCGGGCTCAAGATCAATAACGAATTCCACTGGCCAGTGCGGAGGCATTCCTAGAAGATCTTCTAGAAAGACGTCTTGATATTCGCAAACGACTGGAATTTGAGAGATGGCATCCAATTCACCCTTCTCATTGAGGGAAAACAGACGGATGGTATTATCCCGAGCAGCAAAGACAATTACATCTTCAGATGAATGAGTCAATTGAATGTGCCTGGCAGCACAATCAAGATGTGCCTTGTGCTTAGAAAGCCAATCCATTCCGAAAATAAGATCAATATCCGAGTTACCAAGAACAATTGGGGAAGAAAGGAACTTGTAATCGCCCAATGTGACAGTAACCTCTGGGACGCAGGTGTTAGCTGTCATCTGCTTGCCCGGTGACACAATTTGCAAGGAACTTTGCAGATACTGATGATCGCACTCATACTTTGATGCAAAAGGTTTGGAAATGAAACAATGCGATGCACCAGTGTCAAAAAGAACTTTTGCAGGAATATCGTTAACTGGAAGGTTACCCATGATGACATCTGACGAATCCTCTGCCTGAGCTGCATTCATCAAGTTGACCTTGGCGTGCTTGGGGTTATGCTTGACCACAGCTGTACTTGCCGATCTCACAGGAGGAGGAGGGGGAAGACGCCTCTGGTTGAGACACTTGTTGGCATAGTGACCCTTCTGTTGGCACTTGTTGCACGTGACCTTTGAAAGCGGACGGTGATACGGAGCACTCGATCTTGGAGCTTGAGACGAAGTCTTGTTCTGAAAGCCAGGGTTGGGTGGGCGGGAAGAACCACTGCCACCTTTGCTCTTCTGTTGATACGGCTGACGGAACGGAGAAGGAGGAAGCCAATACTTCTGCTGCTTGGCCACTTGAATAGAGGAAGAAGGAGTAACATCTCTGAGTCGCTTCTTGGAAGCATCACACCTCCATTGAGCAGCCTCTTGCTTCAATGCCATGTTGTAGAACTCATCGTATCTCAAGGGCTCAAAGAGAACAAGAACTAGCTGAATTTCTTCTCTGAGACCACCCCTGAACTCATATCTCATGCTCTTCTCATCAGGGACGTCCTGCTTGGCAAAGCGGGCGAGCTTCTGAAACAACTTGTTGTAGTCATAGACAGACAAAGAGCCTTGCTTCAGGTTGCGGAATTCCTCACACTTTCTTTCAACCACACTCTGAGGAATATGATGAGCTCGGAAATCTTGACGAAATTCATCCCAAGTGATAACACATCCACCTCTGGAATCCTTGTACTGTTGGAACCATTCTGCAGCTTGATCTTTGAGTTGGAAGGAAGCGAACTTAACAAAGTCCTCAGGCCTGACGTTACTGCACTCGAAATGCTTGAACAGATCCACAAGCCAATCGTCAGCATCGGTTGCCTCAACACAATTGCTGAAAGTCTTTGGCCCATTAGCAAGGAACTGGTTGAGTGTAGCAAAGTGATTCTGATTGTTGCCTTGATTCCCTTGGTTGCCTTGATTACGCTCTTGAAGAATTTGCATGATCAACTGTGTGTTTGCATTGGTTGCAGCCATCACAGCTTGCCATGCCTCCGGAGGAGGGGGAGGTGGTGGCGGATTAGGATTCGGAGTCATGCGCGTTGGAGGAGCCATCCTGAAGAGGTTGACATCCATTAGCACCATGATAGACAAATATTGAAGCTGAATCCAAGGGAATGAAAATTGCAACATATAGTCTTCACATCCGAACAAAATGAACGAATGCATTCCTCTTTAAATGGTCGCATATCCATAAATTAAGAAGCCACTTAGAATTAAGGTAGAGAAATAAATCAACAAGGTACTAATCAAGAACGAATACTCGGTGAGAAATCCCAATCTCAAACCAATATCCGTGGAAGAAGAACTAGAGCTACAAGAATTCCCACCTATGAAACTCCCGAACCTTTCCGGTTATGCAATCAGGTGTTGGGGATACAGGGGAAGCATAATATCTCACCCGAACTAGCAAATCCTACATCCAGCTGTATCCATCCTTCAACACATAACCAAGAAACCTTCGGAAACCATCTACCTCAACCTTCGAAAAGCATCCGTTATACAAGTTATGGCGATACTCCCGAACTCCCGCCCCAGTACTGGGTGGCGTCGAGGTTATCTCACCAACAAATTGCATAAAAGAGATTTTCGATGTCGGCGTACTAGACTCAGGTATTCCAGAACTGCAACGATAAAATTATGACGACAACACCTCAGAGCTCAACTCCCCGGGACACTTCCACTAAACCCCTGACAGGAGGCACCAAGACAATGTTCTCATCATAAAACCATCGGAACGATTCCAAGATACCCGCGTGATCCTAATTTTTTTTAGTGAAATCTGAGAAGAGAAAAGTCAAAACTCTACGTCAGGATGCCTTACCAGAGCGATGAGGAGACTGGGAAGTAAAAAGAATTCCTAAACTCTCCGATATATGATTCCTAATTGACTCAAACCATTTTTCTAGACACAACTCGACCGCTAAAAAACGATCAAGCAATGGGGCTCCTAAGGTCGGGGAAGGCTCTGATTACGAACTTGTAACACCCTCGATGTGACTATAGCTCCCACGTGTCGAGGCACGACTTAGAGACATAATCGCATTGAAGGCATATGTCGCAAGTTAGGCAATCTTCACAACATCCCATGTAATATAAATAATAAAGGGGAGATAACATAGTTGGCTTACACTCGCCACGTCAATCAAGTACATAAATAACATTACATCATCCAAACACTCATGGCCCGACTACGGTGCCAAAATAAAAGAGAACCCAACATGCGACACGGCCCCGATCACCCCCAACTGGGCACCACTACTGATCATCAGGAAAGGAAACATAGTAACGTTGAGAGTCTTCGTCGAACTCCCACTTGAGCTCAAACGCGTCTCCTGGAGCGGAATCATCAGGCCCTGCATCTGGTGTAATAGTAATCTGTGAGCCACAGGGACTCAACAATATCGCACCGTCGCGATCAAGACTATTTAAGCTTATAGGTAAGGCAAGGTAAATATGTAGAGCTGCAGCAAGTGACTAGCAAGTATGGTGGCTAACTTTTTCGCAAAAGAGAGCGAGAAGAGGAGGCAAAGCGTGAGCGAGAAACTAGAGAGAAACTTGCGCAAACATTACTCCAACACCGTGTCCACTTCCCGGACTCTGCCGAGAAGAGGCCATCACGGTAACACACTCGGTTGATTCATTTTAATTAAGTTAAGGTTCAAGTTATCTACAACCGCACATTAACAAATTCCCATCTGCCCATAACTGCGGGCACGGCTTTCGAAAGTTCAAATCCCTGTAGGGGAGTCCCAACTTAGCCCATGACAAGCTCTCATGGTCAACGAAGGAATAGACCTCCTCCCAAGACGTTCCGATCAGACTCGGTATCTCGGTTCTTCAAGACACTTCGACATGTTAAAACAAGACCAGCAACACCGCCCGAATGTGCCGACAAATCCCGATAGGAGCTGCACATATCTTGTTCTCAGGGCTACTCAGATGAGCGCTCCATACAACTAAAACCAAACCTCGAGTTTCCCCGAGGGGGCGCTGCACAGGACTCTAGTATGGACCAACACTCAGAGGAGCACTGGCCCAGGGGGGTTTAAGATAAGATGACCCTCGGGCTCCGGAAACCCAAGGGAAAAAGAGGCTAGGTGGCAAATGGTAAAACCAAGGTTGGGCATTGCTGGAAAAGCTTTAATCAAGGCGAACTATCAAGGGTTTCCCATTATAACCCAACCGCGTAAGGGACACAAAATCCGGGAACATAACACCGATATGACGGAAACTAGGGCGGCAAGAGTGGAACAAAACACTAGGCGAGAGACCAAGCCTTCCACCCTTTACCAAGTATATAGATGCATTAAGATAACAAGAAAATATAATGATATCCCAACAAGTACATAAATGTTCCAAAAAGGAACGGCCTTCAATCTTCACCTACAACTAGCAACGCTATAAGAGGGGCTGAGCAAAGCGGTAACATAGCCAATCAACGGTTTGCTAGGACATGGTGGGTTAGAGGTTTGACATGGCAATTTGGGAGGCTTGAAAGCAACTGGTAGGCATCGTAGCATTGGCATAGCAAAAGAGTGAGCAAACTAGCATAGCAAAGATAGTAGTGATTTCGAGGGTATGATCATCTTGCCTGCACAGTTGTCAGAGTTGACTGGATCCTCGAAAGCAAACTCAACGGGCTCCTCGTTAGCGAACTCGTCTCCCGGATCTACCCAAACAAGACAAACAAGAAACAAGCATACAATCAACCACGTGAAAGGATCAAACAAGATGATGCAAAGATGATATGCTATGCGGGATGCGATGCGGGATGCATATGCAAGATGTGACAGGAAATGCAAGAACCTGGCCTCAACTTGGAAATCCAAGCGTGGCACTGGAAACATGAGATGAAATCGCTTGAAAACGATATAAAGAACACCGGAATCGGAGCTACGGTTTGGAAATGGCAAGCGATTCAAATATGACACCGGTCTGCGATTTACAACAATTAGCCATCTAAATGCAATGAGATGAATATGCTACAACACCCAAACATGACAACAAAATACATGGCAGGTATGCATACAAGATGCTTAACAAAAGTCTAGCACCAAACTATGGCCAATTTATCCATTAACAGGTTCAAACAAGCATGGCAAAAATGCATATGGCAAACAGATTTCAGACTTAGTGAAATTAACACTTGTCTGGAATTTCAGATCTGGTAGCACTCTTCGGAGCAACAAAACTATATGCTACAGGACCTGAACATGGCAAAGTAAAGCATGGCATGGATCTACTCAAAGAGCTTAACAAAAGTCCCTTAGTGACCTTGAGCCAAAAGGGATCAGAAAATACAATTGCAAGCATGTGAACATAGCAAAAACATAATCAGTTTTCAGACTTTGTGAAAACTGGCACATGCTGAAACATAACTCAAGTAGGCATGTTTACGAGCTCGATGCACTCACTACGGTGAAAGTCATGATAAGCTAAGCATACACCCATCAATAATACACAAAATGCAAGCTATACATGGCAAGAACAATAGCATAGCTTGCATGGATCAACTACAACATCATCGACAAAATTGCAAACAAGTTGACAATCTGCCCAGATTCCCAAAGTAGCAAAAGTAGAGCTCGATTGACTCAAGCTAGGGTGCTCCATAATTGCAAAAAAAGACATGGATGGATAGAGCACTACAATATTAACAAAACATCCTTACTGATCATCCTCAAAAGAGGCACGGATCACTTGGAAACAACATGAACATATGGCATCATGAGATAAACAGATCAATAACTTAGTGGAAATGCTAAGTCCCTGAAAGCAGAATTACCAAGTGCACCACTTGGCAAGCTTGTGCTAGTCACCACACACATCACAAAAATACATGGGTTGCACCTCTGTAAAGATGACAAAACCCTTAGCAAAACATATGTAGAATATCAGGGCATATCATGCACACATTAATCGTGGCAAAAATGACAAAAACCTAAATGGAGTAGTAGATCTGACAATTAACTCAAGTAGCCCTCTTCTAACAGCATTTCGGGCAACAAGGTGAACTCAAATGAAAATGATGCAATGGAATGAAATGATGTACTTTCTGAGATGAACATTTTGATATGCTATATGCATGAATCAGCGCTACGGATGCAAAGTTACGAGGCTATGAACATGAGCACATGGATCTGGAATTTTGGGACTTAGAAGAAAAAAACCACCCGCGGATCTAGGGTTTGCACGTGCCCCGAGGTTTGCCGGGACCTCGCCGGCGTCGATGGCCGGAGTAGTGGGAGAAAGAGGCCGGGGCGGCGGAGGCGGCGCGGCGGCCAGGCGGCGGCGGCCGGCGACGGCGACCACGGCGGCCGGCGTCGAAGGGCGGCGAGGCGGCTCGGCGGCCGGAGCGCGGGGAGGAGAGGCCCCGGGCGGCGCGACGCGGGAGGAGGGCGGCGGCAGGCGCGGGCTCGCGGGGGCCCTCCCTGGGCCGCGGCGGTGGAGGCGATGGCGGCGCCACGTGGCGCTACGGGAGTGGGCGGCAGCGATGTCCGACGCGGTGCGGACTATGTCCGGCGTGCGGAGGCGATTTCTAGGGTTTCGGACGAGGGGGATCCGGATTTTTGGGGAGAGGCCTTTAAATAGGCATAGGAGGAGCTACGAGAGTCCAAATGAGGTGCGGTTTTCGGCCACGCGGTCGTGATCGAACGATCTAGATGATGGAGAAGGCTTCGATGGGTTTTGGGCCAAATTGGAGGGTTGTTGGGCTGCAACACATACAAGGCCTTTTCGGTCCCTCGGTTAACCGTTGGAGTATCAAACGAAGTCCAAATGATACGAAACTTGATAGGCGGTCTACCGGTAGTAAACCAAGGCCGCTTGGCAAGTCTCGGTCCAATCCGGAAATGTTTAATCCCCACACACGAAAGAAAGGTAGAAATGACCACCGGAGGAGAACGAAGCACCGGAATGCAAAATGGACAATGGAGAAAATGCTCGAATGCATGAGACGAACACGTATGCAAATGCAATGCACATGATGACATGATATGAGATGCATGACAATGACAACAACACCCGGAGACAAAAACCCAAACCCGAGAAAATAAATTAACTTAACGCCGGAAACGGCAAGAGTTGGAGTACAAATTGGGAAAGTTACATCCGGGGTGTTACACAAATGTTGGATTTCGGGCTCCGCAAACCCTGGATAGGTTCAAACTCTGGGGTGCATGCGAAGAACTCAACCTCCCCAGCTTGCCTACTCGCCGAGCTCTAAGCCTAGCTCGATGAACATGAAGGAAATGGGACACAACCGTTTACCCAGGTTCGGGCTACCTTGAGGTGTAAAACCCTACTCCTGCTTTGTGGTGGATTGGCCTCGGAGTGGGTTGAGGATGAACTAGTACAATGGACGAACAACCTCAAGAGGTGTGTTCTTGAGCTGCTGGGGGAGAGGATGATCTGGATGATCCATCCCCTTCTATGGTGGTTGCTAGGTCCTATTTATAGTGGCTTTGGTCCTCTTCCCCCAAATGGAGGCGGGAAGGGATCCCACAACGGCCAAATTCGAAGGGGGACAACTAGTACATCTTATCCTGACAAAAGTAGTCTTCGCCTGCAAAGCCCCTGGTCATGACGCCGTGGTGGGCTCGGAAATAACCTTCGTCCTGTCGTACTGGCGGTCTTGGTCTTGTTGCAAAGAAATGGGAACCTTTGGCTGATTCCTCGGGACACCGCGCCTGTGCTTGGCTCCTTAGCACCAAATAGGAAACTGATGTACTGCGCCCGCTGGCGCCCGCCTGGCCTTGGTCATCATGGCTTGCGTCATCCGAACCTCACGAGGTTGAGGCCTGCATTGCGATCTCCGCTCCTCAGGAGCCAGCCTGAGGAGGCCGCTCCTTCTGGAGGCCTTGTCGTCTACCTTGCGAGGCTTGGCCCCTCGTGGGGGTCTTGAGTTGTCGATGCTAAAGGTGGGCCGTACCAGGACGTCGATGGAGCCACACTGTGGGCCACAGGTACGCAATTCTGGGTACCCCAGTTCCCAGAACACCGACATTCGTGGATTCAAATTAGCTGTGGAGTGTGCTTGTTGGTGGAGGGGGAGTAAATGTTTACTTTTTATCGCTTGGGGACCGACACTAATGTGTTTATCATGAAAGATACCGATAACTAATGGTTGCGAGGTAAACATGAAGGGTGCAATTCTCAAAATTTCATTTACCTCTGTTTTAAAATTTAGAGCTCTGGCACCGCTGCAAATCACTGCTTCCCTCTGCGAAGGGAATATCTATTTACTTTTATGTTGTGTCATGAACTTCTCAAATAAGCGTCAGATCCTGAGAGCACTATTGTCATCCTCATGCATTGTGTGTAGCTAATGTTGGGTGCATCATGACAGGATCTTTTCTACCATGAATTACAATGTTTAGTCGCTGCTTGAACTTTGGAGGTGCTCTGCATTTATGTTTTGTGGTCTCGGAAAGAGCTAGCGAGATACCACTCTTTCATATTATATCATGGTTGTTTTGACAAAGTGTTGCCATTTGAGATATATTATTATTGCTCGCTAGTTGATTATGCCATTGATATGAGTTAACATATTTTTTAAGAGTTATTGTCAACATGGTTAGTCATGATCTTGGCTGAAAACCTAGGAGCTACTTAAGCTTATGTATGTAAACAAGAGCAAAAGAGTTCGTAAAAGTTTTTCTTTTTCACTTTTAGTTTCTCAACTGAATTGCTTGAGGATAAGCAAAGATTTAACCTTGGGGGAGTTGATACATCTCTGTCGTATCTACTTTTCCTAATGCTTTTCCTCATGGTTTGGACTCTATTTTGCATGATTTGAATGAAACTAACCTGGACTGACGCTATTTTCATCAGAACTACCATGGTGGTTGTTATTGTGCAGAAATATAAGTTTTCGGAAAGGCATGGAACTTTTTGAATAATTTTTATGGAATAAAAGAAAAATACTGGAGCCAAGAACCACCAAAGGAGGGGGCTGGGTGAGCACAACCCACCTGGGCGCGCCCCTTGGTGCGCCCAGGTGGGTTGTGCCCACCTGGTGGCCCGCAGACCCTGATTCCAACCTTATACAATCCTATTTCTGGAGAAAAAATCAAGGAGAAAGAATTATCACATTTCACGAGACGGAACCGCCGCCGCCTCCTGTTCTTCATCGGGAGGCCAGATTTGGAGTCTGTTTGGGGCTCCGGAGTGGGGGATCTTCGATCTTCGTCATCACCAACCCTTCTCCATCGCCAATTCCATGATGCTCCCCACCAGGAGTGAGTAATTCCTTCGTAGGCTCGCTGGTTGGTGAGGAGTTGGATGATATTCATCATGTAATCGAGTTAGGTTTGTTAGGGCTTGATCCCTAGTATCAATTATGTTCTGAAATTGATGTTGCTATGACTTTTCCATGCTCAATGATTGTCACTTTGGGCCCGGGTGCCATGATTTTAGATCTGAACCGTTTATGTTATCACCATTATATCTATGTTCTACATCCAATATTGCAAGTTATAGTCACCTATTACGTGTTATGATTCGTAAACCCCGGAGTGACAGAAGTCGGGATAGTTTCATGTGATTACCGTAGTTTGAGGAGTTCATGTATTCACTATATGTTAATGCTTTTTCCAATTCTCTATTAAAAGGAGGCCTTAATATCCCTTAGTTTCCATATGGACCCCGCTGCCACGGGAGGGTAGGACAAAAGATGTCATGCAAGTTCTTTCCATAAGCACGTACGACTATTTACGGAATACATGCCTATATTATATTTATGAACTGGAGCTAGTGCCGTATCGCCCTAGGTTATGATTGTTATATTATGAATATCATCCACCGAATTCACCAATCCAATGCATATGAATTTCTCTTATTTTGTTCTTGCTAAGTTACTACTACTGCTGTTACTATTTCACTTGCTACAAAACCATTGCTATCATTGTTGCTATTGTTGTTGCTACTACTTTGCTACTGATCACTTTGCTATAGATAATTAATCTCCAGGTGTGGTTGAATTGACAACTCAGCTGCTAATACTTTCAAATATTCTTTGGCTCCCCTTGTGTGGAATCAATAAATTTGGGTTGAATACTGTACCCTCGAAAACTGTTGCGATCCCCTATACTTGTGGGTAATCACCGCTGTCGGTGTCAAAACCGGCGGATCTCGGGTAGGGGTCCCAAACTGTGTGTCTAAGGTGGATGGTAACAGGAGGCTGGGGACACAATGTTTTACCCAGGTTCGGGCCCTCTTGATGGAGGTAAAACCCTACGTCCTGCTTGATTATTCTTGATAATATGAGTTGTACAAGAGTTGATCTACCATGAGATCGGAGAGGCTAAACCCTAGAAGCTAGCCTATGGTATGATTGTCTATTGTTCTATGGACTAAAACCCTCCGGTTTATATAGACACCGGAGGGGGCTAGGGTTACACAAGGTCGGTTACAAAGGAGGAGATATACATATCCGTATTGCCTACCTTGCCTTCCACGCCAAGTAGAGTCCCATCCGGACACGGGACGAAGTCTTCAATCTTGTATCTTCATAGTCCAATAGTCCGGCCAAAGGATATAGTCCGGCGCGTAGTGTTTTCTTCGGCATTGCAAGGCCGGTTTCTCCTCCGAATACACCACGGAAGAATTTGAATATAAGGATAGTGTCTGACCCTGCACAATAAGTTCCACATACCACCATAGAGAAAATAATATTTCCATAAATCTAATCTGCTGACACGTTTTGGCAGCATGACATCACGCCACGGCCTGATAATTATTTGAACCGTTTTTCTTTAACCAGCCCCGCACATAACGCGAGGCGGTTTCTTGACACGTCTTGTCAAAGCAGAGATCGTGTTCCCCTTGTTACCGGATTCTCATCAATAAAGACGTGGGTAACCCAACTGCGCCATCAATTACGGCGCTTGGTGGACAAGCGAGTTTTACCAGGCTAGCGGAGGCGCATAGTTTAGTCCGCCCTTATAAAGGTATAAGATCTCACCTTTTTCTACCCACACCTTCTTCCTCCTTGCTCATCCATTCTTGCGCACTCGAGCTCCAGCGCCCAAGTCCGCATCCTCCTCCTCAACTCTCTCCAAACATGTCCGGAGCGGGAGGCAAGTGGATCCTCCTCCGTCACGGAGGGGCACATCAAAAAGTTACGCAGAGCCGGATACTTAGCCGCAGATATCGCGCACCGGCTGCCAGCCACGGGGCAGGTCATCCCTACCCCAGAACCTCATGAGAGGGTGGTCTTCCTCCAGCACTTCGTCCGCAGACTGGGGTTTCCCGTCCATCCATTTGTCCGTGGCCTCATGTTCTACTATGGGCTGGACTTTCATGATCTGGCCCCGAACTTCATCCTCAACATCTCGGCGTTCATCGTCGTGTGCGAGGCCTTCCTCCGCATCCGGCCCCACTTCGGCCTGTGGCTGAAGACCTTCAATATCAAGCCGAAGGTGGTGGGTGGCCAACAAGAGGAATGCAGCGGAGCCATGGTGGGAAAGATGCCCAACGTTACATGGCTCGAGGGCTCCTTCGTGGAGACCATAAAGGGGTGGCAATCGGGGTGGTTCTACATCACCGAGCCACATGACACCAACTGGGTGGCGACCCCCAAGTTTTGTTCCGGAATCCCCACGCGGCTCACTTCCTGGAAGGAGAATGGCCTATCCTGGGGTTCATCGCTGGAGCTGGACATGTTCCATAAGTGTATCCGGAACATGACAAGCAAGAAACTTAAGCTTGTCAACATAGTCCAGGTCATGCTCTTCCGCCGGATCCTCCCGTGTCAACAACGGGATTTTATCTTATGGGAGTTCGACCCGACCCGGCACCAGACTCTAAGCGAGCTCTTCGACACGATGCACAAAGACGTCTTGAGGGTGTTGTTCAAGGGCGCCGAGGTCCCCCCCTCTCTCACCGAGGACTGCGGGCTAAGCGCGAAGCGCCCCGTGAATCTGGTAAGTTCTGTACATCTGGTAGGATATTTATTTCCTATAGCTTAACCATGTGCGGGGTCTGAGCTCCCATGCCTTTGATAGGACTGGGTGGAGGGATCGGATCAGATTGACTGTCCGGCCCCTCTGCCCGAAGACACTGCGGACGCTCTCCTGACGGAGATGCTGACTCCGGCTCCTTATAAGGTGCCGGAGAAGACCAAGAAGAAGGCCAAGGGAACCTGCAAGAGTTCCCGGCGCTAGGTGGTATTGGACTCATCGTCCGATAACTCCGCGACGCACTCCTCTCATGAAGATGAGGAGGAGGAAGATGAAGATGCTCCCCCTCCAGCCGGGGGAGACAAGAAAAGGAAGGCCGCCCCAACCGGGGAGGCCGAAGGGTCCAAGAAGGGAAGGACTCTCCTTATGGACTACTCCACCACCGCCGCCGAATGCAAAGACGAGTGGCTGCTCAGGGCCAAGCCTGTGGCGAAGTCGTAAGTATTCGGATACCAGAGTAACTCATAGCATACCTTTGTTGCACTGCTTCCCTTAACGCTGAATATGATTATGCAGACCTCCCCAAACCCGTATCGACGTATCCTCGTCGAACGGCTCCTTGGATTCGTCGGATATGGATAGCGATCCACTTCCGACCGCCTCCTCCCCTTGCCCTATGGACAATGCCGAGGTATTGTCTCAAGGGGCACAGAGCCGGGGGGAGACAGTCCCTGAGGCGCCTCAAGGCAACCTTCTGGACTCCAGGAGCAAAGGGAGCAAGGCTCGCGTGGGCTCCAAGTTCGGTTCTCAGCCGAACACCACGCTGGAACCTCCAGTGGTTCCGGACTCGGGCAGGCAGCCCCTTCCAAAAGGGGAAAGACGCCCGTGCCCGTGACCTCTGTCCATCCAGAGGCACCGGACAACCTGTTGGGAGTGCTTCGCGGCGCTTCCATCAACGAAGAGCACCACACTATTATGAGTGCGGTGATCAGGAAGGTTCAGTCAGCCAAGAGCAGACTGACTGAAGCTTGTGCCAGCCTTCTAACAGGATTTGAGGTAGGTATTTAAAATATAGGGAAAATATGACCGCATAGACAGTAGCCCCTGATGCTCTGTTTGGTGTTCACAAAGAAAAGCCGAATAGAGGATCAAATAATATCTGCAGGAGTCTAATATAAGTATGTCTTTATGCGTATGCAGGCTTCGCTGCTGGCCTCTGCCGCACTGACTGCGGAGGTCGCCGCACTGAAGCAGGACCTCGAGGGGTCCAACAAAGAACTCGGCCTTGCCAAGAGGCAGCTCGAGGAGAACAAAGGTAAGTAATACCTTGTCTATATATATATATATATATATATATATATATATATATATATATATATATATATATGCAAAAAAAGATGTGATTGCAAAATGACAGGATCATTATGAATTTGCCAGGGGCCACGACCGAAGTGGCGACCCTAAAGCAAGTGTTGTCCGAGGCCGAAAACAAAGCGGCCCAGGAGCGCACCGAGCGGGATAAGCAAGAGGCACGGGTGGGCGAGGTGCAGCAAGAGCTCCAAGCTCTCGTGACGAAGCACGAGGCGTTGGAGCTTGACTCGAAGATGTGAGAGTCTGAGCTTGCCGTGGCCCTTGAGAGTGCAAAGAGTGCCAAGGCTGAAGCCCAAAAGGCCCTCCAGGAGATTGAGGCGATGAGGAAGATAGTGGCTGGTAAGGCCTTCAATATGCAAAGCAAGCATGTGAAAGTAAATTACTTGTTACTTACCCGAGTCCGGAGCTCTCCAGGAGCATTCGCAGATTTGCCACGCAGCGTGTCGGATGCCACAAAGTTTTACCAGGCCGAGGAGGGAAGATCGACGAAGAAGCTATTCTGGTCTTAGTATACTGGGACCGAACACCCGATGCCTATGAGCGACCAGCTGAAGCAACTGGTCGAGCTGCACAAGGCGGCCGAACAGGCCATGAAGGGCTTTATAGTCCGGATGTGGCCTGGCGACGCCCTTCCCAACAGCTACTTTGGCCTGGTGAGGCGGCTTGTGGATGCCTGCCCACGGCTGGAAGTCATCAAGCGGTCCGTTTGCATCGAGGGTGCATGTCGGGCTTTCGCCCGTGCGAAGGTGCACTGGGCCAAGATGGACGCCGAGAAGCTGGTGAAGGAGGGGCCACCGCAGGGCAAGGAGCATCACCACCCCGAGATGTATTATGAGGGTGTCCTGAAGGGTGCCCGTCTTGTAGCGAACGAGTGTGCGAAAGATGTAATATTTGAATGAACTTGCTTGTGTGATCCTGTGGTATGAAAACTTGTTCATATGCGCTATGCAACGCTTGTTTGAATTTAAAATATTACCTTCTATTCGGCTGTTTATCAAATCTAAGAGATGGCTAGTTGTCGGCTTCTGCCCCCATGCCATGAGTGCTGGGGTGTTCGGGATAAACCTGAGCACTGTTGTTCCCATTTTTGGGTCCTTCGAGGGAGGTGCTCAGCGCAACGAACAAGGCAATCGGACTATAATGCTTTATCACTCTCACTTAGCCATAGAATTCTATAATTTTAAATTTTGGCGAAGCCCCTAGTATTCGGAAGGCCGAATTTGGGGCGCTATACACGCCTTAAGCCGGACAAAGCCGACTCCTCGCTCTAAGCGGCATAAGTATTTAGGAACTCGAAACCTCCCGAACAGCGACCGGACTCTCGCCTTATCATGACAGTCAGTTTTAGCTTTCTCTACTGAGGTGCTTAGCCCAGCTGAACCGGGGCACAATCGCAGTAGTTCTCCTAGTGCTACCTTAGCCGATATAGCGGAACGTAAGGTACCAAAACATGGGAGCCGAGCAAACCCAACTATTGACCCAGGACATGATTCGGAGCTGATGCATATAATGCTATAAGTTCGGGGTGTCGCACTGTCTAAAGTGTTCGGACTTCTCACGCCGTATTATGGGGTATGCTTAAGCCCCTAGAGTATTAGCCGTACCAGAGTGTACGGCTGCTGGATGTCATGAAATGAACATATATATTAAAAATGAAGAATAAAGAATGAGATAATAGTCTAGTGCTATGCATTGTATATTCAAAAAGGTGCGTTAAAGCAAAATAATACAAGTAGTGCGATAAGCAAAAAGTAGGACTATTTGACATGTCCCCTCCAAGGGCAAGCTGAGGAATGGCATTAAAGCAAGTATTTCACTCGTGATTGCTGCATCATGTGTTCGGCAGTCATACTGCCGGACAAGGTTTCCAGAGATTAAAGTCCTGAAAGAGAGAAAAATAACAAAGCGGGAAGCCCCTAGTGCGGTTGAGTCGCGTCTTGGGCGTGCCGTAGTCGTGCCCCCTCCCCACCTATGCCCATGTTATTTTCAATGCGTAATTATGTACGCGTAGCACGGATTTCGCCATTTGGCTGGGACTAGGGTGGGGGCCACATTGCTATGCGAGCTCGGAACGTGCCAGGCGGTCTTGTTGCCGATTACTCCGGGCGCGCTTGAAGGTGTCCGGGTCCTTAATTGCCGAACTAGTGGATTGCCTTCAGAGGCTGCTTTGTGCTTCTGCTGCGAGGGCCGCAGTGTGCTCCTCCGTGCGGAGAGAGCGCTCTGTGTTTCCATTAACTGTGATGACCCCTCGAGGTCCTGGCATCTTGAGCTTGAGGTATGCATAATGCAGTAGCGCATTGAATCTCGCAAATGCTTTTCGCCCTAGCAGTGCATGATAGCCACTATGGAACGGGACTATATCGAACATTAACTCCTCGCTTCGGAAATTATCCGGGGATCCGAAGACCTCTTCCAGTGTGACTGAGCCTATGCAATGGGCCTCTACACCTGGTATGACGCCTTTGAAGGTCATTTTTGTGGGTTTGATCCTTGAGGGGTCTATACCCATTTTGCGCATTGTGTCCTGCTAAAGCAGGTTCAGGCTGCTGCCGCCGTCCATAACGACTCGAGTGAGGTGAAATCCGTCAATGATTGGGTCTAGAACTAGTGCGGCGAATCCGCCATGACGGATACTAGTGGGGTGGTCCCTGCAATCGAAGGTGATCGGGCAAGAGGACCATGGGTTGAACTTTGGGGCGACTGGCTCCAACGCGTATACATACCTTAGCGCACGCTTCCGCTCCCTCTTGGGGATGTGGGTTGCGTATATCATGTTCACCGTCCGCACTTGTGGGGGGAACCTCTTCTGTCCTCCGGTGTTCGGCTGCCGGGGCTCCTCCTCGTCATCGCTATGCGACCCCTTATCTTTGTTTTCGACATTTAACTTGTTGGCCTGCTTGAACACCCAACAATCCCTGTTGGTGTGGTTGGCTGGCTTGTCGGGGGTGCCGTGTATTTGACACGAGCGATCGAGTATACGGTCTAGACTGGACGGGCCTGGAGTGCTTATTTTAAATGGCTTTTTCGACTGACCAGTTTTAGAGCCCTTGAATCCGGCATTGACTGCCCTATCCTCTGTATTGTCGCTGTTAATGCGTCGCTTGTGTTTGTTGCGACGTGATCTGCCATTGCCATCCTTGGTATCCGAAGTACCATGGTTCTTTGATATGTTATTGCTACAAGCCAGCCAGCTATCTTCTCCCTCACAAAAGCGGGTCATGAGTGTCGTGAGGGCTGCCATAGATTTCGGCTTTTCCTGGCCAAGGTGTCGGGTGAGCCACTCGTCGCGGATGTTATGCTTAAAAACTGCTAGGGCCTCTCCATCCGGACAGTCGACGATTTGATTCTTCTTTGTTAGGAACCGTGTCCAGAATTGCCTGGCCGATTCCTCTGGCCGCTGAATTATGTGGCTCATGTCATCGGCATCTGGCGGTCGCACATAAGTGCCCTGGAAGTTGTCGAGGAATGCAGCTTCCAGATCTTCCCGACAGCCAATGGATTCTGCTGGCAAGCTGTTGAGCCAATGCCGAGCTGGTCCTTTGAGCTTGAGTGGGAGGTATTTGATGGCGTGTAGATCATCACTGCGGGCCATGTGGATGTGCAGGAGGAAATCCTCGATCCATACCGCAGGATCTGCTGTGCCGTCATATGATTCGATATTTATGGGTTTGAAACCCTCTGGATTTGGTCAACCATTACTTCGTCTGTGTAGCATAGGGGGTGTGCGGCGCCTCTGTACTGGGCTATATCGCGACGCAGCTCAAATGAGTCTTGCCCGCTATGTTCAGCCCGGCCGGACCTACTTTTACTGTATCCAGCGTGAAGGTTATCGTCTCGCATAGTGGCGCGCCCTCGTGATCCATAGATCGATCTTGCATGTTTTGCTTTGTCCTCCAATACGTCTCGATGGACTGGCGTATTTCCCCATGCCTTGACATTTTTATTTGAGTGGCGTCAGAGTGCGGGCTGAGCTTTTGGCTTAAATGCCTCTCTATCGCGGCCACGAGGTGGCCGGTCAGCCGCATCATATACTGGAGATGTAGTTTGAGTGCTTCCTCCTCCAGTTGGGGTAGCAACCTGCACTTTGGGTAAATCTTGGAGGGGCGTTTGAGTTTATATTCCTCGGCCGCAAGGACTTCAGTCCATCTGTCAGCTAGCAAATCTTGCTCAGCTTGAAGCTGTTGTTGCTTTTTCTTAAGGCTATTTGCCGTGGCTATAAGCCGGCGCTTGAAGCGCTCTTGTTCGACGAGATCCTCAGGCACGACGAATTCTTCATCGTCGAGGCTTGCCTCGTTATCGGAGGGAGGCATGTAATTATCATCCTCCGCCTCTCCATCTGCCGCTCTCTCTGGAGGGCTGGCTTCTCCATCCTCCTGCCCTAGATCTTGCTGGAGGGGATTGTTGTCGTCTTCGGCACTGTCCGGAGTGCTATTATCTCCTGTGCCGGGGTCGCCGCTTTTGCTTTGGTGAGACTTATAGCGGCGCTTGGGTTCCTTCTTGGAGGGGTCATCCTCCGCTGTCTCATCGCCATTGCCTTCTTTGTGTGTGTCCACCATGTATATATCATATGATGAGGTGGCTGTCCAGTGCCCGGTGGGCAGTGGTTCCTCTTCGCCTCCCGCATCGTCGTCCATGCCATCGATGTATTCGGAGTCGAAGTCGAGCATGTCGGTTAAGTCGTCGACAATGGCTACTAAGTGGGTGGTGGGTGGGCGGCGAATTTCTTCATCATCCGCATCCTAATCCTGCCGGACATAGTTCGACCAGGATTGTCCTGACAAGGAGAGAGACCTTAATGAGTTCAGTATGTCGCCGAAGGGCGAGTGCTGAAAGATATCCGCGGAGACCCCCTAATCCAGGACTCCCTCAGGCGCCGATCATGGAGTTTACCTCTGTAGATATTTTTCAGCACTCGCCCTTTGGCGACATACTGAACTCATTAAGGTCTCTCTCCTTGTCAGGAGAGTCCTGGCCGAACTACGTCCGGTAGGATTAGGATGCGGATGACGAAGAAATTTGCCACCCACCCACCACCCACTTAGTAGCCATTGTGGATGACTTAATCAACATGCTTGACTTCGACTCCGATGACATCGATGGTATGGACGACGATGCAGGAGGCGAAGTGGAACCACTGCTCACAGGGCACTGGACAGCCACCTCATCATATGATATATACATGGTGGACACACCCAAAGAAGGCAATGGCGCCGAGACAGCGGAGGATGACCCCTCCAAGAAGAAACCCAAGCGCCAACGTCAGCGGCGCCGCTCTAAGTCCCGCCAAGGCAAAAGCGGTGATACCGGCACCGGAGATAATAGCACTCCGGACAGCGCCGAAGACAACAACAATCCCCTCCAGCAAGACTTAGAGCAGGAGGATGGAGAAGCCAGCCCTCCTAAGAGAGCGGCAGATGGAGAGGCGAAGGATGATAATTACATGCCTCCCTCCGAAGACGAGGCAAGCCTCGACGATGAAAAATTCATCGTGCTAGAGGATGCCGTCGAACAAGAGCGCTTCAAGCGCCGGCTTATAGCCACGGCAAATAGCCTTAAGAAAGAGTAGCAGCAGCTTCAAACTGATCAAGATTTGCTAGCTGATAGATGGACTGAAGTCCTGGCGGCCAAGGAATATAAACTTAAACGCCCCTCCAAGAGTTACCCAAAGTGCAGGTTGCTACCCTGACTGGAGGAAGAAGCACCGAAACCTACATCCCCGGCGTATGACGCGGCTAATCGGCCATCACGTGGCCGCGACAGAGAGGCATTCCAGCCAAAAGCTCAGCCCGCACCCCAACGCCATTCAAATAAAAAGGCATGGGGATATACGCCAGACCTGCGAGACGTATTGGAGGACAAACAATAACATGCAAGATCGATCTACGGATCACGAGGGCGCGCCACTATGTGTGACGATAATCGTCACGCCGGATACAGTAAAAGTATGTCCGGTCGGGCCGAACACAGTAGGCAAGACTCATTTGAGCTGCTCGCGATATAGCACAGTACAAAGGCGCCTCACACCCCTTATGCTTCACAGACGAAGTAATGGATCATCAAATCCCAGAGGGTTTCAAACCAGTAAATATAGAATCATATGACGGCACAACAGATCCTGCGGTATGGATCGAGGACTTCCTCCTGCACATCCACATGGCCCGCGGTGATGACCTACACGCCATCAAATACCTCCCACTCAAACTCAAAGGACCAGCTCGGCATTGGCTCAACAGCTTGCCAGCAGAGTCCATTGGCTGTTGGGAAGATCTGGAAGCCACATTCCTCGACAACTTTCAGGGCACTTATGTGCGACCACCAGATGACGATGACTTGAGCCACATAATTCAGCAGCCAGAGGAATCGGCCAGACAATTCTGGACACGGTTCCTAACAAAAAAATTTTAAATCGTCGACTCTCCGGATGTAGAGGCCCTAGCAGCTTTTAAGCACAACATCCGCGACGAATGGCTCTCCCGGCACCTTGGCCAGGAAAAGCCAAAATCTATGGCAGCCCTCACGACACTCATGACCCTCTTTTGTGCGGGAGAGGACAGCTGGTTGGCTCACAGCAATAATATATCAAAGAACCATGGTACTTCGGATACCAAGGACGGCAATGGCAGGTCACGTCGCAACAAACATAAGCGCCGCATTAACATCGACAATACCGAGGATACGACGGTCAATGCCGGATTCAAAGGCTCTAAACCCGGTCAGCGGAAAAAGATATTCAAAAGAAGCACTCCGGGCCTGTCCAGTTTGGACCGTATACTCGATCGCTCATGTCAAATACACGGCACCCCCGAAAAGCCAGCCAACCACACCAACAGGGATTGTTGGGTGTTCATGCAGGCCGGCAAGTTAAATGCCGAAAACAAAGATAAGGGGCCACATAGTGATGACGAGGAAGAGCCCCGGTAGCCGAACACCGAAGGACAAAAGAGGTTCCCCCCACAAGTGCGGACGGTGAACATGATACACGCAACCCACATCCCCAAGAGGGAGCGGAAGCGTGCGCTCAGGGACGTATATGCGTTGGAGCCAGTCGCCCCAAAGTTCAACCCATGGTCCTCTTGTCCGATCACCTTCGATCGTAGGGACCACCCCACTAGTATCCTTCATGGCAGATTCACCGCACTGGTCCTAGACCCAATCATTGACGGATTTCACCTCACTCGAGTCCTTATGGATGGCGGCAACAGCCTGAACCTGCTTTATCAGGACACGGTGCGCAAAATGGGTATAGACCCCTCAAGGATCAAACCCACAAAAACGACCTTTAAAGGCGTCATACCAGGTGTAGAGGCCCATTGCACAGGCTCAGTCACACTGGAAGTGGTCTTTGGATCCCCGGATAACTTCCGAAGTGAAGAGTGAATCTTCGATATAGTCCCGTTCCGCAGTGGCTACCATGCACTGCTCGGGCGAACCGCATTTGCAAGATTCAATGCGGTACCGCATTATGCATACCTCAAGCTCAAGATGCCAGGACCTTGAGGGGTCATCACAGTCAATGGAAACACAGAGCGCTCTCTCCGCACGGAGGAGCACACTGCGGCCCTCGCAGCAGAAGCACAAAGCAGCATCTTAAGGCAATCCACTAGTTCGGCGATTAAGGACCCGGACACCTTCAAGCGCGCCTAGAGTAATCGGCAACAAGACTGTCTGGCATGTTCTGAGCTCACATAGCAATGCGGCCCCCACCCCAGTCCTAGCCAAACGGTGAAATCCGTGCCACGCGTACATAATTACGCATTAAAAATACCATGGGCACAGGTGGGGATGGGGCACGACTACGACACGCTCCAAGACGCGGCTTAAACCGCACTATGGGCTTCCCGCTTTGTTATTTTTCTCTTCCAGGACTTTAATCTCTGGAAACCCTGTCCGGCAGCATGATTGCCGAACACATGATGCAGCAACCAAGGAGGCAGAAAGCTACGTCACACCACGGAACTCCCAGGTGGATTACGATAATGAGTGAAATACTTGCTTTAATACTATTCCTCAGCTTACCCTTGGAAGGGACATGTCAAATAGTCCTACTTTTTGCTTATCGCACTACTTGTATCATTCTGCTTTAACGCACCTTTTTGAATAAACAATGCATAGCATTAAGACTATTATTGCATTCTTCCTTATATATATATATATGTTCATTCATGACATCTAGCACCCATACACTCTGGTACGGCCAATACGCTAGGGGCTTAAGCATACCCCATAATACGGCGTGAGAAGTCCGAACACTTTCGACAGTGCGGCACCCCGAACTTATAGCATTATATGCATCAGCTTCGAATCATGTCTCGGGTCAATAGTTGGGTTTGCCCGGCTCCCATGTTTTGGTACCTTACATTCCGCTATATCGGCTAAGGTAGCACTAGGAGAACTACTGCAATTGTGCCCCAGTTCTGCTGGGCTAAGCACCTCAGTAGAGAAAGCTAAAACTGACTGTCATGATAAGGCGAGAGACTCGTCGCTGTTCGAGAGGTTTCAAGTCCCTAAAGACTTATGCCGCTTAGAGCGAGGAGTCGGCCCTGTCCGGCTTAAGGCGTGTATAGCGCCCCGAATTCGGCCTTCCGAACACTAGGGGCTTCGTAGAAATTTAAAATTATAGAATTCTATGGATAAGTGAGAGTGATAACACATTATAGTCCGATTGCCTTGTTCGTTGTGTTGAGCACCTCCCTTGAAGGACCCAAAATTGGGAACAAGAGTGCTCAGGTTTATGCCGAACACCCCAGCACTCGTGGCGTGGGGGCAGAAGCCGATGACTAGCCATCTCTCAGATTTGATAAACGGACGAACAGAAGGTAATATTTTAAATTCAAACAAGCGTTGCATAGCACATATGAACAAGTTTTCATAATACAGGATTACACGAGCATGTTTATCAAATATTACATCTTTCGCAGACTCGTCCGCTACAAGACAGGCACTCATCAGGACACCCTCATAGTACATCTTGGGGTGGCGATGCTCCTTGCCCTGCGGCGGCCCATCCTTCAGCAGCTTCACGTCGTCCATCTTGGCCCAGTGCACCTTCACACGGGCGAAAGCCCGGCGTGCACCTTCAATGCAGATGGACCGCTTGATGACTTCCAGCCATGGGCAGGCATCCACAAGCCGCCTCACCAGGCCGAAGTAGCTGTTGGGAAGGGCGTCGCCAGGCCAGATCCAGACTATAAATCCCTTCATGGCCTGTTCGACCGCCTTGTGCAGCTCGACCAGTTGCTTTAGCTGGTCGCTCAGAGGCATCAGGTGATCGGTCCGAGTATACTGAGACAAGAACAACTTCTTTGTTGAGGTTCCCTCCTCGGCCTGGTAAAACTGTGCGGCATCTGACATGCTGCGGGGCAAATCTGCGAATGCTCCTGGAGAGCTCCGGACTCGGGTAAGTAACAAGTAATTTACTTTCACATGTTTGCTTTGCATATTGAATGCCTTGCCCGCCGCTATCTTCTTCATCGCATCAATCTCCTGGAGGGCCTTTTGGGCTTCATCCTTGGCACTCTTTGCACTCTCAAGGGCCGCGGCAAGCTCGGACTCTCGCGTCTTCAAGTCAAGCTCCGACGCATCGTGCTTCGTCACGAGAGCGTGGAGCTCTTGCTGCACCTCGCCCACCCATGCCTCTTGTTTTTCCTGCTTGGTGCGCTCCTGGGCCGCTTTGTTTTCGGACTCGGATAGTGCTTGCTTCAGGGTTGCCACTTCGGTCGTGGCCCCTGGCAAATTAAAGATGATCCTGTCATTTTGCAATCGCATCCTTTATATATATACATACATATCTATAGACTAGGTATTACTTACCTTTGTTCTCCTTGAGCTGCCTCTTGGCAAGGCCGAGGTCTTTCTTGGACCCTTCGAGGTCCTGCTTCAGTACGGCGACCTCCACAGTTAGTGCGGTAGAGGTCAGCAGCGAAGCCTGCATACGCATATAGACATACTTATATTAGACTCCTGCAGATATTAGTTGATCCTCTATTCGGCTTTTCTTTTTGAACACCAAACAGAGCATCAGAGGCTAGTCTATATGGTAATATTTTTCCTATATTTCAAATACTTACCTCAAAGCCTGTTAGAAGGCTGGCACAGGCTTCAGTTAGTCCACTCTTGGCAGACTGAACCTTCTGGATCATCGCACTCATAATAGTGCGGTGCTCTTCGTCGATGGAAGCGCTGTGGAGCGCTCCCAGCAGATTGTCCGGTGCCTCTGGATGGACAGAGGTCACCGGCATGGGCATCTTGTTCCTTTTGGAAGGAGGTCGCCTGCCCGAGTCCGGAACCACTGGAGGTTCCAGCGCAGTGTTCCGCTGAAGGCCGAACTCAGAGCCCTCGGAAGCCTTACTCCCTCTCCTCCCGGAGTCCAGAAGGTCGCCGTCAGGCACCTCCGGGACTGTCTCCCCTCGACCCGATGCCTCTTGGGACAGTACCTCAGCATTGTCCGTAGGGAAGGGGAGGTGGCGGTCGGAAGTGGATCGCTATCCATATCCGATGAGTCCAAGGAGCCGTCCGACAAAGGTACGTCGACACGGGCTTGGGGCGGTCTGCATAATCATATTCGGCATTAGGAGAAGCAGTGCAACAAAGGTATGCTATGAGTTACTCTGGTATCTAAATACTTACGACTTCTCCAGGGGCTTGGCCCTGAGCAGCCACTCGTGTTCGTCTTCGGCGGCGGTGGTGGAGCGGTCCGGAAGGAGAGTCCTTCCCTTCTTGGACCCTTCGGCCCCCTCAGTTGGGGCGGCCTTCCTTTTCTTGTCTCCCCAGGCTGGAGGGGGAGCATCTTCATCTTCCCCCTCGTCTTCGTGGGGGGAGTGCGTCGCAAAGTCATCGGACGATGAGTCCGATACCGCCTAGCGTCGGGAACTCTTTCGGGTTCCCTAGGCCTTCTTCCTGGTCTTCTCCGGCACCTTGTAAGGAGCCGGAGTCAGCATCTCCGTCAGGAGAGGGTCCGCAGTGTCTTCGGGCAGAGGGGCCGGACAGTTGATCTTCTCCGAAGCCTCCACCCAGTCCTATCAAAGGCATGGGAGCTCAGACCCCGCACGTGGTTAAGCTATGGGAAGTAAAAATCCTACCAGATGTACAAAACTTACTGGATTCGCAGGGCGCTTCGCGCTTCGCCCGTGGTCCTCGGTCAGAGAGGGAGGGACCTCGGCACCCTTGAATAGCACCCTCCAGACGTCCTTGTGCGTTGTGTCGAAGAGCTCGCTGAGAGTCTGGTGCTGGGCCGGATCGAACTCCCACAAGTTGAAATCCCGTTGTTGACATGTGAGGATCCGGTGGAAGAGCATGACCTGGAATATATTGAGAAGCACTAGTGCAGAACCGGGCAATAGCACTGGTTCGTAAGGCGCTTTAGTGCCGGTTCCATAACCGGCACTAAAGTGTGGTCACTAAAGCCCCCCCCACTTTAGTACCGGTTCAGCACGAACCGGTGCTAAAGGGCAACCACGTGGCACGAGCCAGCTCCGGGGGCCGGGAGCCCTTTAGTACCGGTTGGTAACACCAACCGGTACTAAAATGTTTGGGGTTTTTTTGGGTTTATGATATCTTTTTCATTTAATTTTGTGTTTTCCATTTTAATTCTTTTTCGTTTGCTGGTATTTTACGATACTACACATTGTACACGTTATGCATATATATATATAAATAGAATTTCTAGTAGAACCAATCATATATATATATATCATCAATGTCTCAGAAACCACCATATTATTTCACATATACAATTTCTCCTACATATGCATGTTGCCTTTGGAGGCAGTGGCATTAGCCTAATTGGTGCCTTCGGAGCACAATGACAATTGGAAGTGGTTCATGACCTGGTCGATGGGGGCGGTAGCGGGTAATAGTATTCTCCCTTAAGATTTATGACTTGGTCGAGCAAAAATCCCGCTATTTCCTCTTGAAGTGCTTCTACGCGCTCCATTTCTAGGAGCTTGTCCCACACCTCTTTGAACTGTTAAGAAGGAGATCAATATGCATGTGTATTAGTTGTGTGACTAGATATCGATAATGGTGTAAAAATTGTGAATAGTGTTCTGACAAGCGTACCCATTCCTATCTTTGAGATCTGCTCCTTTCGGACGCCATCATGCGAATGTTCTCGCAAACGCAGGATGCACACAGATCAGTCCCCTGCGCCTGCTTCAGGGCCTTTATTACGAGAATGGAATTTAATTTGATCAGATAATAATTAATCAAGCATGATAATTAAAGAGATGGCAGCTCGCTAGCTAGCTAGTACTACTTAATTACTTACCTTGGGTCGAAACCATTTCAGCTGTCATTTCCATTCGCCTTCCGTGACGCTGATGAACCTTGCCCAAGCCCTGCCTGCCGACAAAGAAAATGAATAAAGGGGTCATTAAATAGTTCATATCATGAAATGACGAACTAAATAGGCCGAGATATATAGTTAATAATGATTGAAATTACCTGTTGACTATCCCAAACAAGATGTTATAGTCACTATTTGCTTTGAGTAGTGAGTCCAGTATTTGAACTGTTCCGGCGTCAACTTTAATGATACACAAGATCCAGTGAAATCTGCATGCACACACGTTTGCATGTCTTAATTAAGCGGGCATATGTAAGCAAAAACATGTAGCTAGCTAGTAGGCAAAAATAGAGAATTTGTAGTACAAGAAAGTGTGACTCACTGGATGTTGTAAGGAAGTAGTATATCTTCATTGTATTTGAGGCGCTTCAAGAACTCTAGCATGCTGTCCTCTACCTGCTTTTCATAACGCTTGTTTATTTTCCATGTGTATTCATTAACGGTGTTTGGGTCAATGAACCCAATGCCATAGCGTCCACCTTTTCTCATTTCATACATCTTCATCCTGCATAATACCACAGAAAAGAATATAGTGAGGATAATTACAGGTAATGATTGATCAAAAGGATCACTACAGCTAGCTTGAGACTTAAATTACAGAAAGAAATCACTTACAAACAATAGCAACTGACGATAGATTTGTTGAGTGCGTCTTGATTGTATAACTGAAACAGTTCAGAATACTCAACGGTCACAGCATTCTCATGGTAGTAATGATCCTTCTTGACTTGCACCATGAGGGACTCTCGACCGGATCTCTTGGTAATGTCCATGTACAATTGATGCAATTCATACATTCTCGGTAGGAGCTTCTTGACCTCTTCTGGCTTGACCAAAGGTTGGCCCGGGCATATTTCCATTTTATTTCCTCCTCTGTAAGCACAGGCATGTCATCGATCTCGAGGAGTTGTCCAACAGTGATTTTGAGAGTTTCAGCCTGCATTATATGCTCCAGGGTTATTACCACATCGCCCACCTCGGGAACGTAAACTGTTTGCCCACAATAATATTGGGCGCGCGTACTGTCACGTGTTGTTCGCGGCACAACAAGCGGGGGGATCGATTGCGCCGCCTATTCTCCCAGCTGGGCAACGGTTTTCCCGCATTTTTTGATAGTTGCTTGTTGTTTGCTCGAGCTCGAGCTCGCCTTCTTCTGTAGACGTTGTCGATGTAACTTCCTGATGTGGCGCTCATGGTCTGTGTCAACAGGCTTAGGAGCTGGTGGTTGAGCCATACGAATGAAGTGGTCAACTACTTCCACAGGCACTTTCTCCCTTGGCGGCGGTGGCGGTTTCGGTCCAAAATGGGCGTCGACTTCTGCTCACACTATGGCATTGGTTTGCTCCTCGGTCCTGTTGTAAGCCCTCTCAGGAAGAGGAGTAGTGAGGTTTGGACCATATTTATATCGCTTGCCTCCGCCTGTACTTCCTGTACTATGACCTCGACTCGTACCGCTACGCACCATAGCTGCGGGGTGTCTCTTCTGCGATTGCTGAGGCGGCGGAGACGGCTGACGGGGCTGAGTTGGACGAGGAGGAGTGGCCTGAAGCTGTGCCGGACTTGCAGTGGCCTGAGGTTGTGCCTGACTTGGAGGAGGAGTGGACGTCTGACGCTGTGTCGGACTTGGAGGAGGAGTGGCCTGACACTTTGCTGGACTTGGAGGAGGAGGAGTGGCCTCACGCGTTGGTGGACTTGGAGGAGCAGGAGTCTGCTGACTCGGTGGCGGACTTCGACGAGGAGTCGGGTGACGCGGTGTCGGTGGCCTTCGAAAGATGATGCAATCCTTTCTCCATAGGATGATACGATGTTTGGCATCTCCGAGTGTGTGCTCCTCGTCACCTCCAGGAATGTCAAGCTCTAGCCCCGAATATTGGTCCACCACCTCATCAACCACGACACGAGCATAGCCTGCTGGAATCGGGTTGCAATGGAAGGTTGCATCGGGGGAATTTCTATAAGCAACGCTGTCCGCCACCTTCAAGGATATGTTCTTAATTTTGAAGTGTAGCTCGCAGTTAGTGTTCTCCGCGATATCATCCACGGGGTATCTATCCAGCATTGCGTCAAACGGGGCGGAACCTGTCGTGGATTTGTCATGGCAGATGTCCTTAGTATGAGGACTTAGTCGCGAGGCCAACGCATCTATGTGGTAGCTTGAGAGGGGTTGAGCGGAATCGAGAGATGCAACATAAGACAGGGATTTAGACAGCTTCGGGCCCCGGGAAACATCATCCGGTAAAAACCCTACATGCTGTTTGAGGCTAGGTCTCATTACCATCACGAGGGAGTCGCCGTAAACCGGCTCTCCTCTTTGTGTCTAGCCCTAGGATTGTTCTTCTTTCTTGTCCCTCTTTGGGGAGCCCTGCCCCTCCTTATATATGTTGAAGGGGCGGGTTACATGTGGAGTCCTATTTGGATTAGGACTAGTCTATCTCTAATACAAACCAGATACAAGTCCGGGTCTTCCTTGTAAAGTAAATATTCCTCACGCCTTTCCTCTTAAACCGGCCCACCATAGCATGATCCGGCCATCCATAAACCGCCCGTTGGGCCACCGGGTCTTGTCGCTCCTCTGACCCGACTGCCGGATTACCAATGAACCGTAAACCGCCATGTCCAAGTGGGTTGCCAGTGAATCACCAAACTCTAGTCGGGTCATACATCCGGCGGTTTATACCGCGGGGTATATCCCCGATATTAGCCCCCAGTTTAATTTGGATTTATCCATGTTAAACTGATCTGCAACAAGAACAAATTTGTCGGGTTGTGCTCCGGTTTAAATATTCTTGTAGACCGGCACTTGATCATCCTTAAATCCTTGTCATTTCTTCCTTCCAAGTTAATAACCATCTTCATACTCAAATTGCTGATGTTGGCTTCTTATAGAAAAAATAATGTGAAGAATAATCCACTTGAATCGGCTTCCAAGGCGCCGGTTTTAAGAAATATTGGTCTTGACATACTCATCTGATATTCAGCCGGTCTGAAGATGTAAAATTTTGCCGGATTAATATTACCAAAATTGCCGGATTATAAATATGGATGGCACCAAGTCATAATTGTCACCAACTCCAGGTCATAATCATTGCTCAAAACTGAGCATTTGAAGATTTTTTCTCCCTTATATCCATATTACCTGTAGCCCCCAAGTCTTAAGAAGAGAATATAATGATAACTTAAGACTTGCTCCAATCAGTGTTGCAACCTTGAAGAAATCCGGTTTATTCATCTCAATCATATAAACTGAATACTCCATATATGTAGTCCCCAAGTGCCGGGTTGTCATGCTTGCAGCAACCTGGGACTTGCAATTGCTTATAAAAACTTTAATCAGTGTAGCCCCCAAGGGCCGGGTCATTATGCAATAATTAGCAGGGACTTTATAAATATAATCATGTAGACTTGAGCAGTGATGCGTAGCCCCCAAGGGCCGGCTTAGTAAAATAATACTGAACCGGGACTTGATATATACTTCAATGAAAATAACACCTTATAATGTAGCTTCCATCGCAGGGCTTGAACCCACGTCCACAAGGTTAAGAGTTTCGTGCTTTACCAACTGAGCAATGAATCCTTCAATATTATGGACGAAAATTTGTGTACCTTTAATTGTTGACAGGAGCAATTGGTAGCCCCCAAGGGCCGGCTTATTATGATATGATGAGTCGGGTCTTCAATAAAATGAGCAAAAAAAATGACTTTGCATTAGCCCCCAAGTGTCATGGTGCATGCTTGCAGCGACATGAGACTTGCATATAACCTCAATTTGAATAATGTAGCCCCCAAGTGCCGGGTCGTAAGCCTGCAGCAACTCGGGACTATTCCTTCAATTGTAGAATAAACCATATCCTTTGATAAAATAATATCCAGTGCGCTAAAGCGACTTTGAAAACCTCAATAATATCGGTTATTAATAAAAATCCAGCCATGTTGGCTATTCAAGATAATATAGTCCGGTATGAAAACCATATTCATTCAATATCATAATGAAAATTCAGCCAAGCTCGGCTATTTGAATAATATAACCCAATGATTTATAAGCACATGATTCCAATGTCGCAATCCAAATATATACTGGTGACTTATATTCAAAAGCCAGGCCGGTTTAATAAACTCCAGATAATTTCCCATCATATACTGGCGACTTATCGTTTTAAAGCCAGGCCGGTTTAATAAACACCGGATAATTTATCATTATGCTTTATTCAACCTGTCTCTGCATACAACAAATTTAAAGTGTCCTGGCGGTTTACCGCCGGACGGGTCACAATGCCCAACAAATAACCCAGGTTTATAACCAAGGCTGCACTTAAGAATAATCAATGAAATATATCATACCTGTGATATTGAATCACATCATTGGTTTACCAATTTTTTGTAGTAAGAGTGATAACCCCAATCTTGAGTAATGATAACTCCTTTCATACTGTGCCGGTTGATGATAAACCGTACCGGGTTGTGATAAACACCGGTTTAACCATATATAATACTGGCGACTCGTAGTCAAACCAGACTGGGCTGATAGTCTCCGGATTATAACTTGATCCTATATTGACAACTTGCAATTGAAGGTCAAGCCGGGTTGATAAACACTGGTTTACTCCATAATAGGATGGTAACAGAAAATCAAACCGGGCATACTCCTCCGGATTAAAGGGGAATCAAATCCATCGGCTGAATCGGAAAAAAGGTGTTTGTCGACATAAAAGAAATCCGACAAAGCAAAGAATAAACAAACCATGAAAATAACATGGAAGCAAAGGCAATGATAAAACCATTTGCAAAAATATGCTATACTGAGCTGTTCAGATGGTATTACCATGGTCGGACAGGATCAAGGCCCCCAATAGGAGTGACAATGATTCAAGTCAGCCAGGTCCCCAAATGACTCGTGGCATATATGCCAGATCAAGAGGCGTGGCAATGGTTCGGGCCCGACCATGCCCCCAAGTGATTTTGTGGCCTTAGGCCGACCAAGAGGCGTGACTGGTTCAGACTTGACCAAGTCCCCAAATGATCTGGTGGCTGTCGCCTATCAAAGGGTGTTCGTTGGTTCGGACACGACCAAGGCCCCCAGTGATATATAAAAAACAAATGTCAAGGGGTAAACCCGAGGCCGCTTTAAACAGAACCACTCCGTGTAACCTCGCATGATGAGAAAGACAGAGACCCCGCTTTATGAAGCAGAAGCCCCCATGTGATCAATAATATGTTAGGCCAATAAGGCAGGATACCCATGTTTGAACCGCGCATCATGGCAGCAGGTCCTCTTCGGTAATTTTTAACCTTTTTGCAAGAGATATATTCTTCTTGAACCGGGATCTTGAACCGGATATTGAGAGCTTCAAAGCTTTGTGGGAGAACAAATTTTCCTTAAACCGGATTGCAAACCGGAATCTTCATTTTCAGCCGGAGATTTTCTGATGGCCTTTCAACTCGAACTTGCGAGAAGTTAATTCCTTTTTGAACCGGACATTTTCAAACCAGATTTGAGAGCTTCCGAGCTTTGTGGGAGAACAGATTTCCCTTGAACCGGATTGTAAACCGGAATCCTTTCTGATGACCCGGAACTTCTTTATTGAGCCGGGATTTTGTAACTAGCATATACTTTCTAAGCCGGAAATTTTCTGACGGCCTCCAAATAACAGTAGCCTCTGGGACCGGGTTATCTTTCCCTCCATCGCCCTGGGTTTTTAACTTTGCTGAAACTGGCAAGATTTGCTGAGTTATGTCATCATAGCCCCCAAGTCTCAAAAGTGACTCGAGGAGTTGGCTTGAGATTCTCCATGTTCGACCGTGATATAAACCGGCATAACTTGTATATCACTGGCGTTGATAGCACGATGTGAATCCATAGAAGGTTGAGGTGACTGTGGCGGGTTGTAAATGATCCCATATAAGCTGTGTCAGCAACTCGGCCAATGGTTCCTTCCAACTGGCGATTTGAAGTGAATCAAAACTGTAATGGCGGCGATTTGTGCGCCCAATAACCAGCTCATGCAGACAGGTGCGGCTCGGTATGTTGATGTAGACCAGGCCGCGAGAGACGGACGGAAAATACGACCGCAGCATCAGAAGCCGCACAGACAGATGAGTCAGTCGCGGCGTTGTAAACCGGTTCGGACGGGCGAGTTGATGTAAACCGGGCCGTAAGGGCGGCGTCTTGCACGCGTCCATTCACCGTGTAATGCAGAACGGACGAACACCGGGCAGGACGTTGCCAGCTCGTGCTTCGTACCCATGGTATAAACCACGTTTATAATGAATAATTTTCCTGCATACAATATTGCGGACCAAGGCAAAGATAAACTGCTCTTTTACAAAAAAAATATGCACTAATAAAATATATATTAGATGGATATCACCTGATGTGTTAGGCCAGAAATTATCCGCCATGGAGTTGATGATCACCACAGTGATGCTAAAATTAATCACGACCGAGTCGGCCAGACGAGCAGACGGATGATCCGGCCGCGGTGTTGTAAACCAGGTGCGGACGAGCAAGTTGTCCCCCTGTTGTAAGCCGGCGCGGACGCATGAACCTGTGGCCAGGGCGGACGGGCAAGTCGTCCGTGGTATTTTAAAGGTGGTACGGACGAGCGAGTTGGCCGGCGCGTTGATGTAAACCAGACTGTGGGGGTGGCGGTTTGTGTTCCGATTTATCAATGTGATATACGCAGATGCCGGTATGCCGGTGTAGAACAGCTAGTGCGCACACCGTCCGCGGTAGGGCATCACTTTTATAGTAAGCACATGTCCTGTATAAAAAGATATAGGCCAGAGTAATTGTTTCTTTGACAAAAACAATATGTGTCAAAAAATAAATTTAGATGGATATCACCTGATTCGTAAGGATGACGTATGATCCCTTCCATCGTGATAGAGACGGCTTAGACGGACCAGCAACTCAAAATAGTCCCGACGGTTCAGGAAGACCGGCAACTCCCGGCGGCTCAACACGTTAGAGGCAGTTTGCGGCCCGACGGCTCTCACACCTCCAAGTGAGTAGCTCCACCCACTTCATGGCTGATTTTTTATAGCTTTGCCTGCCACCAAGTGACTCTGTTGGGTTGCTTTTGAGCAGATGTACTAATGGATTTTCAACAATACCAACTCGCATTGTTTTTGTCCCATTGTTCCTTGTCTCCACTTGCATGTGTAGCAGACCGAATAACAACGACGTAGTGATACTGCAGCCCACATCCTTAGGCTTGATCCTGGCGCCGGTCAAGCACCGTTTTAACAGCAGCCAAGTTTGAAGCACGGAGCAGGGTTCCTCGACTGTGGTTCGCTGCAGTCGTAGGCGACTCAACACTGAAGCGAGACACGACAGGGAACTGATGGTCATGACGGAGGTGGCGCGGGGCGCACCGGCAGAGGACGGCGAGCCGGCGACGGCAGAGGACGGCAAGCCGGTGACGGCAGTGGATGGCCGAGGCCGCGACGGCAAAGGCCGGCCAGCTCGAAGGCAGACCCGGTTCAAGGTGGAGACAGAGGGACTCCGAGCCAGGGCTGCTGCGGCCACGGAGAACCACGGCAGACGTAGCGCTGGCAACTTGCACCGGTTTCGACGCACGGTGAGAAAGGAGCAAGGGCGCTGGTGCGGGTGGTAAACCAGAGCCCGTGGTGACCCGGCAATAGCTCGGCAATCTTGGTGACTTGGCGTCGGCGGTTTGAAGCTGGGGTGATCCAGACAACGGCTCTGGCCATGAGGCAACAGGGCCGGCCGGCGCGCTTGCTGCGACGACAGCAGGCCCCTGGCAGCCCAAGGCCTAGGATGGCGGTACGTCGAAGGCGGCGATTCAAGGCTGCGCCAGTGCGGTCGACCGCAACGGAGAGAACTTGGCAAGGCTCAGAGCCCACTGGTGTGCAGGCGCAGAAATCAGCAGCGGTAACTGGAGGAGGCGAGACCTTGAAGACAACACCATGGAGGCTCGACGGCGGCTCGGAAGACAAAGGTGATGAGCGATTGGATCCGGTGTCGGGTTGGGGAAGCACGGCTCCAGGTTGGTGATGGCGCAACTGAATCCGGCGCGTTGGTGGTCGAGGGTGGAGCGGACCGCTCGTGGTCTAGGGTGGAACGGACCGGAGCCGGCACACGCTGGGAGGTGGCTGAGCGCGGTGAAGAAGATGCTTCGAGTGGTGATGCGGAGGCAACCCAGCCGCCGGCGGAGGCAACCCTGGTGGGGACCCGGAGCCGCGCCGGTGCGGTGATGACGAGCGGGCGGCCGAGTCGCACGATGAATGGCGGTGGTGATGCGGACACGCAGCAGAGCAGTGATGTCGCGCCGGCCATAGATGCTCTGCCATAGTGGAGGCGAGACGGGTTGCGGACGGGGGCACCGGAGGCGCTCCTGCTCAACCGCAGAAGCAGCAGGTGTTCGAGGCGAGGCCGAGGCGGAGACCAACTCCGTGGTCTTATCCACTTCTTTTTTTTAGCACATGATGACTCGGTAGAACATAATACTCCCATATAATCAATTGTACCGGACTAGTCCGCCGATCCTTAGCGGAAACCACGTGACTTTAAACCTATGACCCGACAGCAGAATCTTCCTGTGACTCGGCGGTTTAGACAGCAGCATTTTTTCTTTGTTGGTCTCCAACTGGACTCGACGGATCCGACAACAATTTGACAGCTTGCAAGACGCGACATACAAACAAAGTCAATCCTCCGTTGCTTTCAATAAACCGCTTCACGTCGTCGGCCATGCACAAAACATCAAACCCTAATTGTTTTTATCTCAATCTGGTAAACTGGCACTTGATGCAGATCCTTCCAAACCGGCTCATCTTCATCCGGTAACTGCAAACTTCTCGATCCCTGTAAGAAAACCCTCCAAGAACTCTACACCACCGTGCGCAGGCCCCACGGTGGGCGCCAACTGTCATGGATTTGTCATGGCAGATGTCCTTAGTATGAGGACTTAGTTGCGAGGCCAACGCATCTATGTGGTAGCTTGAGAGGGGTTGAGCGGAATCGAGAGACGCAACATAAGACAGGGATTTAGACAGCTTTGGGCCCCGGGAAACATCATCCGGTAAAAACCCTACATGCTGTTTGAGGCTAGGTCTCATTACCATCACGAGGGAGTCGCCGTAAACCGGCTCTCCTCTTTGTGTCTAGCCCTAGGATTGTTCTTCTTTCTTGTCCCTCTTTGGGGAGCCCTGCCCCTCCTTATATATGTTGAAGGGGCGGGTTACATGTGGAGTCCTATTTGGATTAGGACTAGTCTATCTCTAATACAAACCGGATACAAGTCCGGGTCTTCCTTGTAAAGTAAATATTCCTCGCGCCTTTCCTCTTAAACCGGCCCACCATAGCATGATCCGGCCATCCATAAACCGCCCGTTGGGCCACCGGGTCTTGTCGCTCCTCTGACCCGACTGCCAGATTACCAATGAACCGTAAACCGCCATGTCCAAGTGGGTTGCCAGTGAATCGCCAAACTCTAGTCGGGTCATACATCCGGCGGTTTATACCGCGGGGTATATCCCCGATAGAACCCATGCTGCTTCTCGGCATGGATGGGGCGGTGGTATCCAATGATGGATCATCCGCTAGCTGCTACAGCTGGTGAGACCCCCTTTGCTGGCTAAGTGAGTCGATCTGCTCCTGCTGCCGCTGGAATTTGATTGCCAAGTCCGCGTGCGCTAATTCTAGGCCTTGAAGGCGTTCATAGTTGAGCTTCCTCTGCTCCTCCTCCATCTTCCTCTTCTTCTCCTCCGCAATCTTCTTTCTCGCACGGGTTCTGTAGTCGGCGTTCCAGTCCGAAAACCCCTCATACCACGGAATAGCGCCCATGCCTTGTGTTCTTCCCGGGTGTTCAGGATTTTCCAGGGCACGCGTAAGCTCGTCGTTCTCTCTGTTGGTCTTGAACAACCTGGATCGAGCCTCTTCTATTGCAACAAGTAGCTTATCTTCGGCTCCGTCCAGACATGCCTTCTTGGAAACTTTGCCTGTCTTCGGGTCCAACTCCCCCCATGCACATAGAACCAGGTCCTGCACCTGGGGGGGGCAGCTCAATGTTTTTGGAGTGACACTTGCATCCAGCATCTCTTTCTCAGACTTATCCCACTTAGGCATTCCCACCGCATAGCCACCTGGCCCCAGCTTATGGAACTTATCCTTTTTTGCGGCATTGGCCTTGTTTATTCTTGACCGTTCCTTAGATAATTCTGAATCCTTGAATTTCACGAAATCACCCCAATGAGCACTTTGATTCTCTAGTGTTCCCTCGAACACTGGAGTCTTCCTTCCTCCCTTGACGTACTTGTCCCATTCACAATTCTTGTGGTTCTTAAATGCAACCGCCATCTTCCTAAGAGCAGCGTCCTTGACTTTCTGCACATCTGCTTCTGTGAAATGATCTCGTAGGGTGAAATGTTCCATGAGAGTATCCCAAAGCAGACTTTTTTGTCTGTCGTCGACAAAAGTAAGATCTGGACGTGGCTTTGCTGGCTTTCTCCATTCTTGAAGGGAGATCGGGAGTTGGTCCTTCACAAGGACTGCACACTGACAAACAAACTTGTCCGCAATCTTCTTAGGCACTAATGGTTCGCCATTAGGTTTGATTGCCTCGATATTATACTTTACGCCCTCCTTCAACTTTTTGTTCGGGCCTCGTTTCGTCCTGTTGCCTGAAGATTTGCTCGATTCGGATGGCTGAAAGAAGAAAGATCGATTCGTTATTATATCTTCAACTCATTTAAAACATGTGATGATCACCAGATGCCTGCTTATATAAATATATATAACTCTCCGGTGTTGTCATAATCGTAGTTCATGACTTCATCAATTCGGTCGTCGTGATCGAATATCGTATCACCCTCTCCGGTGTTGTTTAGAAATTCGGAGCCAACATAATCTTCTTCATTCTGATCATCATCTGGCCCGCGTATTATATCGAACATGGTCTGTTCTCCCTCTCTGTTGGTATTGTCTGCCATAGCTTTTATTTAACTATGCCAAAAGAAATATAAAACAATTTATTATTCAAATTACATCGTCTCGAATAATAGATATAATCTCAAATACATCATCTCGAATAATAGATATAATCTTGAATACATCGTCTCGAATAATAGATATAATCTCGAATACATCATCTCGAATAATATATAATCTCGAATACATCGTCTTGAATATTATATATCGAGTACATCACTGGCTAGGTAGCTAATAAAGATCGAACACTATAGAAGAATCTAGGACACTCGCCGTTCCTGCGGCGCGGGCGGTGGACACCCAAAGAGAAGGAACCCTCACAGGATCATAGCTGAAGTGAGATCCCTGAAGAAACTACCAGGTATTGGAGAACCTGCCGCCCTCTAACGCAACCATGTAGCGATGGACATGCTTGTCCTCCTCCCTGACACGGCGACGTACCACCTCCGGCGGGGCCGGCTCCCTCCGCACCGAAACTGGCCCACGCGAATGCCACCAAATGAGATCAGGGTCGTCGACGGGACCCGAGGCCAGGTTCCTCATCAAGTGGCGTGCCCCTCTAGGCAGCACCTCCCAGTGCCAGCCCGGCGGAGCCCAGTCCCGGACATGGGTCAGTCGGACGTCGTCGCGGACGGGTCGACGGCGAGGATGCGGGCCGGGCATCATCGAGAACAAATACTAGCTATATGCCCGTAAAAAGTAACATTTTTTTAATGATTGGATTTTGATAACTAAAATTTCTAACATTTCTATATAACCAACATTTCTAATATTTCTAGAACTAAAAAAAAAGAAAAATTTCTAACTTTTTTATAACTATTTCTATAACTAAAAAACAGAAAAATTTCTAACAATTCTAACTTTTTTATAACTATTTCTATAACTAAAAAACAGAAAAATTTCTAACAATTCTAACATATCTAACTATTCTAACAATTCTAACATTTCTAACTATTTCTAAAAAACAGAAAAATTTCTAACAATTTCTAAAAAACAGAAAAATTTCTAACAATTCTAACTTTTTTATAACTATTTCTATAACTAAAAAACAGAAAAATTTCTAACAATTCTAACATTTCTAACAATTCTAACATTTCTAACTATTTCTAAAAAACAGAAAAATTTCTAACAATTCTAACTTTTTTATAACTATTTCTATAACTAAAAAACAGAAAAAATTCTAACAATTCTAACATTTCTAACTATTCTAACAATTCTAACATTTCTAACTATTCTAACAATTATAACATTTCTAACTATTTCTAAAAAACAGAAAAATTTCTAACAATTTCTAAAAAACAGAAAAATTTCTAACTATTTGTATAACTAAAAAACAAAAAATGTATGTGTGTGTGTGCGCGCTCACCGGCGAGGCGAGGGCCGACGGGGGGCGGCAACGGGGACGGTGACGGGCGTGACGACAGCGACGGGGATGACGACGACGGGGACAGGGACGGGGCGGCGATGACGGGGACGGGGACGTACGGGCCAGGGCGGCGACGACGACGAGGACGTACGGGGCGGCGATGACGGGGACGGGGACAATGCGGGACTGGCCGGGACGGGGCGGCGGTGACGACGGGGACGGGGACAACGGGGAGGGGCCGGCGACGGGGGCGGCGACGAGGGATGGAGACGTAAGGGGGGCGCGGCGGGGCACCCCCTCGCCCCTCCGACAAGCCAAATCGCTCCGCCACGACGCCCTCGCCCTCCCCACCGAGCCATGCTTCGCCGGAGGCCCTGCATCGCCGCTATCAATCGCCGTCTTCAACCTCGGTACCCGCCGGACGCCGTTCATCGATTCGCCTCGCTTCGGTCGCCCCCGAGCCCACTAAGCTGCTCATCGACCTTCATGTGAGATCCGCCGCCTTCCCCCTCTTCTTTCCCACGCATTTGCACCCTCTAGGCCATAGCTCCACCATGCCCGAAGCTCGTCTCCGCTCGAGCTCGTCGCCGGCGTCGCTCCGGCGACCATTTGGTCCTCCCGTGCTATCCAACGTGCTTACCGCATCGCGTAGTGCCTCGCTAGCGCTTCAGTTTCCGTGTTTGCATGCCGCAGCCCACTCCCCGCACATGGCCGAACTCCGGCCGCCGCCTTGGAGCTCGTCGTCGTCGTCTCCGGCCAGTGTAGGCCCGGCCTCCACCACCACTAGATGCGCGACTGCAAGAGCTCTCCAACAAGCCCAAGAACGGCCTTGCCCGTGCCCTGTGGGCGTTTTCCGAGCTGCGCCACTGTCTCGGGCCTCGTCGGCGTCGATTCGCCGGCGAGTTTGACCCAGTTTGACTCCTGGGTGGGCCCAGGTAGACCCCCCTGAGTCTATGACAGGTGGGGCCGGTCTGCTAACTAATTTAGGATTAGTTTTAATTAATTTTAATTAAATCAGTCACTGACATGTGGGCCCACGCCCCACTGATAGCTAATTAGTGTTAATCTAATCCTGTTAATTAGCTGAGAGGCTGACAGAAGGGGCCCACCAGTCAAGTTTGACCTGGGCTGGCGCCTTTGACCTGCTGAGGTCAGCATGACGCAATGCTGACGCAGTAATGCATTTTTTGGATTTATTTTTATTCAGGAATTTCCAGAAAATAGTTAAAACTTCTAAAAATCATAGAAAATCAACCATAGCTCCAAATGCAAAGATTTATATATGAAAAATGATCATAAAAATTCAATCTATCCATCTGTAATGGTTTCATGCATGACAAAACAAGTTTACCTTGCTGTTTAAGCAGAATAAGGAGATGCACTATTAAGGCCATGTTCAATGAGCTAATATTTGAATCTTTGATTCAAATGAGTTCATTCCTTTCTGTTATAGCTTGCATTAGGCCAAGACACATTCATATTGCCATGTCATAGCATGCATCATATTGTTGCATATCGTCATGTGTTGACTGTGTTCCGATGTGTTCTTCGTGGTAGGTTCTGCCTCCGAGGATATTCAGGAGTATCCAACTGAAGGGCAGTATCCCACTACCACTCCATCAGGCAAACAACCATTGATCATTCCGATACAAACCCATGTTCTTGCTTCTGCTATTGTTTACTGCATTAAGACAACGCGATTCAAACTGCTGTGTGCTATGGTAGTTGAACCCTTATCCTCTGCATGACCTGTCATTGCCACAGTAACTAGATGAAACCCACTAGCATGTGTAGGAGTTGATTGAGCCATGTATGTGATTCCTACCTTGCTATGCCTGCTATGCTTAGAGTTGTGTCAGGTCTAGTTCATCTGGGTGATGGGCTAGAGTGAAATGCTTATGCCGGTAATGTGAGGGATGTGTTGAACATGTTTTGGTAAAGGTATTGATGAGAGGCCATGTAGGAGTACATGGTGGGTTGTTTCATTAAGGCCGTCCCTAAGAACTTAGATCTGTATGTGTGATTTAAGATTCAGCTACTACCATGCATTGGGATCCTTAATTGACCCTCTCGGCTTCTTAACCACCCTAGTACTCTGTCCAGGAGTTGCAAATAGTTTCTGGTGTTTGTAGGTTATGTGTTGGCGGCCGTGCGTAGCGCTGACCCTAGGGGTGGGCTATGTTGCGGTAGATACACCGTGGCACGGTGTACCGAGTCACCCGTTTGGTGTCTCGGGATCCCTGTTCACATCGTTCGGGGCCTTATGTGGAAACCTCGGCCGGACTCCCTGCGGATGGAACCTGGATAGGCGATAAACCTGGACTAGAGACTTAAGTGTTTAGGTAGGCCGTGGCCGACACCCTCGCTGGGCTTCCGCTTGAAGGTTGCCGAGTACATGTCGTGTAAACGGCGGTAAGTGGTGAAAGCGTGTATGAAGAAGTACACCCCTGCAGGGTATAAAACTATTCAAATAGCCGCGTCCGCGGTAAAGGACTACTTGGTTGCCTATACAGTTCATAGACAAGTTAATGGATACTACTAAAAGACTCAGGATAAGTTTGAGTACCGAGGATGGCTCTCCCGTAGGATGACGAGGGAGGATCCCCGGTGGAGTATTGTGTTGGTGACTAGTGGACTCGTGTGCGAAAAATATTTTTACTGGTGAAGTTCCGTAGGATAGCTTAGCCAAGAGTCAAAGCTGGCTTGCTGCATTAACCCCACCACCATCTTGAGAATAAGCATGTCTAGTAAGTTCTGATGTAAGACTTGCTAAGTACCTTTGTACTCATGTTTGCTTAATTACTATTTTCAGACGACAACACCGCCCCCTCCGATGGGTTCTACGTAGACCTTGACGTCGACGAGTGACTAGCCACCCAGGTGGTGATCCTGGCCATGGAGGGCCCTATGTATATAGACAGGCTTCGAGAAGCCTTCTTTCTTTCTAGAGTCTGTACTCAGACTAGTTGCTTCCGCATGTGCTTGTATGTTTGTATGACTTGAGTGTCGGGTCATGTGACCCCTATCTGTATGGACATGTTATGTATGGCTCCCTGGAGCCTTTAAATAAAGTACTTGAGTTGTAGAGTTTTGTTGTGTTGCCATGTTGTATGTACTCATATCGGGCATATTGTGTGTATGATTGAAATGCTTGGTATGAGTGGGATCCGACAATCTAGTTGTTTATCCTTGGCAGCCTTTCTTATGGGGAAATGTAGTCTAGTGTTCCTCGAGCCATAGTAGTCCGCTACAGCCCGGTTCACCGGAGTCCTGCTAGCCAGCACTACTGTTCATGACACTTGACTGGATGGAATGTGTTTCACTTCGTTCCTATGTCTGTCCTTTTGGGGAAATGTCACGCGGTGATATCCGGAGTCCTGCCTAGCCTGCTACAGCCCGGTTCACCGAAGTCCTTTAGCCTAGTGCTACAGCCCGGAATCACTCGCTGATGACCGACATGTTCGATGTGATTCATGTATGTCTGTCTCCATAGGTCTGTGCCGCTTTGGGTTCACGACTAGCCATGTCGGCCCGGGTTCTCTGTCATATGGATGCTAGCGACACTATCATATACGTGAGCCAAAAGGCGCAAATGGTCCCGGGCCATGGTAAGGTGACACCCGTGGGATACCGTGCGTGAGGCCGCAAAGTGATATGAGGTGTTACCGGCTAGATCGATGTGACATGGAATCGGGGTCCTGACAGCGTTGGCATCAGAGCTGGCTGCCTGTAGGTTCGTTGAGCCAAACTGGTCGATGTCGAGTCTAGAAATGCCTTAGTTATCTGTACGGGAATTGATTGTGGGAGGGAACGTAAGGCTCTTTTACTCCTTTACCCTATGCCTCTGATCTGAGTCATTCTCTTCTCTTTCAACGTGGGTTAAGGACTAGGCTCTCTCTTTCTATCAGGTTCACGTGTTACTAATCCGTAGTAGCTTATAGGATTGATGCTACAAGCCCCAGTTCAGTTTCTACTATTTTAGTATGTTGCTATTTGGATCAGAATCTTGATATGATGTTGTTGAGTGGTATTGCAAACTGTTATGGATGTCTCAAATCTTTTTCTGAGCATTTACAGCTGTTATGCCGTCCAATTTTCCCTTGAAATTCTGATGTCTTTGCATTGTGGTTGTGCTTTCAGATGGCCAACCGTGTTCAAAACCAAGTGGTTCGCCTGACCCGGTGCCTCGACGTGCCCGGTCATACTGCTATGTTAGTCCGGGTAATGATCGAGACGGGCTACCGTTGGTATCCCGAATACACCGTCGAAGAGCAGTTCCGCGACTTTAATCAAAGCCAATATCTCTGCACCGTCAGGATATTTCCTTCTTATCCTGGATCTACCGAGCCCCTTCACTGTTCCTATGGACTCGGGGTTACTGTTGAGATGGCTGTGCAGGATGCTGCCTATTCCATGATGACCATCTTGCGAGTCCGGACTGGCCTGCTTCGGAACACCGACTTCCATTACATGCTAGCTTCACTTCCGGGAGCGCAAGGGTATCTTCAGGCTATCTATGCTGACTCCACTCAGGAGGACTCATTAACTCGTACCACTGCCGAGATGCTCGAAGATAAGGACCGAGAGAATCAGGCCATGAGGCTGGAGCTTTTTAATACCCGTGCTGATCATTGGGCCACATTGACTCGGTTTGCACCTACGGTGCAAGCTGGATGTATGGATACAAGGGATCTGTATCCTGTGAGATCAGCTCTGCCAGACATGGTGGATTGGCGTGATGTGGGAGGCATCACCCCACCCCGTGGTCCCCGCAGGCCACCATTTGTTGGTCCAAGACCTCATCCTAGCCCCTATGGTCCACAGGCTCCTCGGGACCATCTGTTCCCGGATGGTCACATTGAACTTTCAGGCTATGGAGGTGACCTCTATGAGGACTACAACGGAGCTGTCTGAGTTAGTAGTAGTACCACTAGTATTGTAGTAGTTGTATCTCCACTGTCCTGCGAGACTTGTGGAATATGACTTTGTGTGTAATCAAATCCGGAGGTGTAGACAAATACTGTATAGGAGCTTGGAATGCCTCCGATGTGATGTAACGTCTTTCATCATAGTTGTAATGTAGCCTGGGCTTGTAC
Organism: Triticum dicoccoides; assembly: GCF_002162155.2. Lineage (NCBI taxonomy): Eukaryota > Viridiplantae > Streptophyta > Magnoliopsida > Poales > Poaceae > Triticum > Triticum dicoccoides. The sequence continues at coordinate 590,292,859 of NC_041384.1, read as the reverse complement.
TAAACTATGTATGATGTGTATGACCGTTGGTATATATATGGCAGTTTTATATTACCATGACATACGGATGAACATCTCTGCATTCTGCGTTATCCGTTACATTCTGCACTCCTTGCTAAGTTTGAGCCATCCTTATCTAAACCATTGTCTTGTTTTCTCCTAGGATGGTCAACACCCGCAGCAACCCTGCTGCCTCGGAGCAGGGGGGAGCTAGTGCAACTAGAGGTGAAAATCTGCCTCACCCGCCTTCTCTGGCCGAAGTAATGCTGGAGGCGGAAAGAAACAAGCGTGAGACTAACCGCCTGTTAGAGCGGATTGAGCAGAACACTGCACGCCACCCACGAAATGACTTGGTGTCAATCAATGACTTTATCAAGCTGTACCCACCAAAGTTTAACCATTCCGTCGAACCCCTCGACGTGGATGACTGGCTTCGCAGCATCACTCACAAGCTACGTTCTGCCAACGTAGCCAAAGCCAACAAGGTTACCTATGCTGCCTATCACCTCGAAGGCCTTGCTAGCCTTTGGTGGGAAAACTTCAAAGCTATGCGCCCGGTCGGCCAAGTTACTACTTGGGCTGAGTTCAGTGAGGCTTTCCGCAAGCATCACATTCCGGAAGGTCTCATGGATCACAAGAGGGAGGAGTTCTGCAACTTCACCCAAGGAAGACTGACTGTGGATGCTTATAGTCGTGAATTTGGAAATCTGGCACGCTATGCTCCCTAAGAGGTATCTACTGACGCTAAGAAGCAAGCAAGGTTCCGCAAGGGACTTAGCCCTGAGCTTCGCCGCGATCTTCGTCTGCACGAGTGCACCTCCTTTCAGAAGTTGGTCAATAAAGCCATCAGTGCTGAGACAGGCCAGACTGATTATGATGCTTCACGCAAGCACTCCCGTGATTTTGGCTCTTCATCCGGTTCTAGAGCTCAGAAGCGCCGGGTGTGGATTCCAAGCACGACACTGCCACCCAGGTTCATTCCGAGGCCATCCTTTGCAGCTCCTCGTCCCAACCAGCAATTTGCACCGCCCATGCCCTATGGTGGCCCCACTGCTAATGCTGCTCCATGCCCCAATGTGGTGACATGCTTTAAGTGTGGAGAGCCGGGTCACTATAGCCGAGAGTGTCCCCAGAACAACAATCCCAATCAAACTGGAAAGTCTGTTGGCTGTGGTAAGCCCGCGGGAAAAACATTCTATGCCAAGCCAGCCACCACTGCACATGGCCATGTCAACTATGTTTCAGCCGAGGAGGCTCATGAGGATCCCAACGTCGTCCTTGGTACGCTCCTTGTTAACTGCCATCCAGCATCTGTTCTTTTCGATACTGGAGCATCTCATTCATTCATATCCGAGAGCTATGCTCGATTGCATAACACGACATTCTATGACATGCCCACTTCCATGGTAATTCAAACTCCGGGTTCCAAATGGCAAACTTCTAGAGTAAGTCATGGGAACGAAATTCTTGTCGATAGACTTGTCTTCCTTGCATCCTTGATAGCTCTCAAGTCCACGGACATAAACATCATCTTGGGTATGGACTGGATGTCAGCTCATTACGCTAAGATTGATTGTGCCACTAGAACCGTTCAGCTTACTCACCCACCGGGCAGGACAGTCAATGTCTTAACTCGAGTGTCCAAGCGCCAGCTTTACTCCCTAAATGCCAACCCCCTTCCAGACCTTGAGGATGTTCCGATAGTCCGAGACTTTCCGGATGTCTTTCCAGAAGAACTGCCAGGTGTTCCACCTGACAGGGATGTCGAGTTTGTGATAGACCTTGTTCCAGGAACCGTGGCAATTTCTAGAAGACCCTACAAGATGGCACCCTCAGAACTAGCCGAACTTAAGAACCAACTCGATGAGTCCTTGAAAAAGGGTTTCATCCGTCCTAGTTCCTCTCCTTGGGCTTGCCCCGTCCTCTTCGTCAAGAAGAAGGATGGAACGGATCGAATGGTTGTGGACTACCGCCCTGTCAACCTGGTCACCATCAAGAACAAATACCCGCTTCCTAGGATTAACGATCTGTATGATCAGCTCGCTGGATCCTCAGTCTTTTCCAAGATGGATTTGAGGTTGGGCTACCATCAAATCAAAATCAGAAACGGGGACATTCCCAAAACGTCCTTTGTTACTCGTTATGGCCAATACGAGTACACCGTCATGTCCTTCGGTTTAACCAATGCCCAAGCTACCTTCTCACGGTTAATGAACTTGGTTTTCATGGAGTACTTGGATAAATTCGTCGTGGTATACCTCGATGACATACTCATCTACTCTAAGAATGAAGAGGAACATGCCGAACATCTAAGGCTGGTATTGATGAAACTTCAAGAGCATCGCCTTTATGCCAAATTCTCCAAGTGTGAATTTTGGTTGCCAGAAGTGACCTATCTTGGCCATGTAATCTCTGGCAAGGGTATTGCTGTCAATCCCGAGCGAGTTCAAGCCATCCTTGATTGGACTCCACCTGAGACGGTCAAGCAAGTTCGGAGTTTCCTTGGCTTAGCGAGCTATTGCCGCCGCTTCGTCGAGAATTTCTCCAAGGTTGCTAAACCTCTAAACGAACTCCTCAAGAAAGATAAAAAGTTCGAGTGGACTCCACAGTGCGAGTTCAGCTTTCAGGAACTGAAAAGACGCCTGACATCTGCTCCCGTACTGGTACCACCAGATTTCTCCAAGGACTTTATTATCTATTGCGACGCCTCGCGACAAGGACTAGGTTGCATACTCATGCAGGATCGTCAGGTAATTGCCTATGCTTCACGGCAATTACACCCACATGAGGAAAATTATCCCACACATGATCTAGAGCTTGCAGCTGTAGTCCATGCACTTAAAACCTGGCGACATTACCTCCTCGGTAATCGTTGCGAGATCTTCACCGATCACCAAAGTTTGAAATATATATTCACCCAACCAGACTTGAATCTCAGGCAAAGACGTTGGGTTGAGTTGATCTCGGATTACGACTTAGGAATAACTTACACCCCGGGCAAAGCCAATGTCATGGCTGATGCACTAAGCCGTAAATCCTATTGTAACAACCTGATGTTACAACAGAGTCAACCACCTCTCCATGAGGAATTCCGTAAGCTTAACCTTCACATTGTTCCTCAAGGATTCCTATCCACCCTGGTGGCGAAACCTACCCTTATGGATCAAATCATAACCGCCCAGCGGTATGATAAGGGCATATCCCGGATTAAGGAAAACATCGCTAGCGGAGTTGCTAAATGTTTCTCCATGGATGAGCGAGGTGCTGTCTTCTTCGAGAACTGTTTGGTGGTTCCCAAGAAACAACATCTGCGCCAGTTGATCCTTAAGGAAGCTCATGAATCCCCTCTCACCATTCATCTCGGTAGTACTAAAATGTATCAAGACCTACGCCAGAGGTTTTGGTGGAATAGGATGAAGAGAGAAATCGCTCAATACATTGCTAATTGCGACGTTTGTCGTCGTGTTAAGGCAGAGCATCAATGACCTGCTGGCACTCTTCAACCTTTGGCTATTCCCGAATGGAAATGGGATAAAATCAGTATGGATTTCATCACTGGGTTTCCCAGGACCAAGAGAGGGAATAATGCCATCTTCGTCGTGATCGACCGTCTTTCCAAAGTAGCCCACTTTCTACCTGTCGTGAGAGTATCACCGCTAGCCAACTAGCCGATTTATACATCTCCCAAATAGTGCCTCTTCATGGTGTTCCATTGGAAATTAACTCAGACCGTGGGGGTCTCTTCACCTCTCGATTTTGGGGAAGTTTCCAAAATGCTATGGGAACTCGTCTCTCTTTTAGTACTGGCTTCCATCCTCAATCAAGTGGTCAAGTAGAGCGAGTCAATCAAATTCTGGAAGATATGCTCCGAGCTTCTGTCATCTCGTTTGGAATGAGTTGGGAGAAATGCCTTCCATTCATGGAGTTTGCTTATAACAATAGTTATCAAGCCAGCTTGGGCAAGGCTCCTTTCGAAGTTCTCTATGGACGAAAATGTTGAACGCCTCTTAACTGGTCAGAAACCGGGGAAAGACAACTCTTTGGCCCAGATATGATTTAGGAAGCAGAAGAGCAGGTTCGCGTTATTCGTGAGAAATTCAGAATAGCCCAATCTCGTCAAAAGAGTCAATATGATCGTAAACATAAGCCTATGACTTATGAAGTCGATGAGAAGGCTTACCTTCGGGTTACTCCGTTAAAGGGAACCCATCGTTTCGGTATCAAAGGCAAATTGGCCCCTCGTTATATTGGACCCTTTCGCATTCTTGCCAAACGAGGAGAAGTTGCCTACCAATTGGAACTACCTCCACATCTTTCTAGAGTTCAAATGTCTTCCACGTTTCACAACTCCGGCGTTGCTTCGCGGATCATATCCGTGGAGTGGACCACGAAACGCTTGATCTACAAGATAACCTCTCCTATCGGGAATATCCCGTTCGTATCCTTGATCAAGCCGAGCGTACCACTCGACGTCAGAATATCAAGTTTCTCAAGGTTCAATGGTCACACCATTCCGAGAAAGAAGCCACTTGGGAAAGGGAGGATCGTCTTCGACTTGAGTACCCCACCTTCTTCCCGGAGGATCCTAAATCTCGGGACGAGATTCTTTTGAGTGGGGGTGAGTTGTCACACCCTAGCTAGTTCAAGCATTAGAGTGTGCATCATGTATAAATTTCTCTTAAATTTGAAATGGGGAAGGCAAAAACCCCCCAACACCCCCCTGGAAACAACTAGGGTTTACTAAAATTATTTTCAATGAACCTGAAATGCCCTTCTAAAAAGTTCACCCTCTTTGTCTTGGGTTAAAACCTCTAGCAAAATTGGTGCACAATTTTCTAGGTCAGCAGAAGGTCATTGAATTAAATCATAAGTATTTGAATTTGGGCATTTAAATGCTATAAAATAATTTAAATGCTCAAATAATCCTGGAAATAAATGTTTGCTGTTGGAAATAATCTAAACAGAGCCCACAATTATTTTCAGGATTTTTGGAAACGTTTTAGTATTTTAATTAAAGCCCAACAGTTGCAGTTAAATAGAAAAACAGAAACAAATAAAAAATAGAGAGAGGGAAGCTACCTGGGCCTAACCTGTGCTGGCCCAGCCCACCTGGCTCGGCCCAGCCGACTGGCCCTGCCAGTCGTCGTCCTCCTCACGCCAGAAGGACGCGGAGCGCGTGGCCGGCGCCCGCGGCCACACGCCGGCCACCTCCTGCTTCCGCCGACGCCTGGAGATGCCTAGGGGTGCCACGCGACCCCCACGTCCCCCTCTCATCCTCGCTCACTCTCCCCCTCGTCTCCCTCACTCTCTCCCGCGATGCCCGAGCGCGTTCCTCGCCGCTGTTCGCCGTAGATGACGCCAGAGCCACCCCCTCGCCCCTCCGACAAGCCAAATCGCTCCGCCAGGACGCCCTCGCCCTCCCCACCGAGCCACGCTTCACCGGAGACCCCGCATCGCCGCTATCGCGCCGTCTTCAACCTCGGTACCCGCCGGACGCCGTTCATCGATTCGCCTCGCTCCAGTCGCCCCCGAGCCCACTGAGCTGCTCATCGACCTCCCTGTGAGCTCCGCCGCCTTCCCCCTCTTCTTTCCAATGCATTTGCACCCTCTAGGCCATAGTTCCACCATGGCCGAAGCTCGTCTCCGCTCGAGCTCGTCGCCGGCGTCGCTCCGGCGACCATTTGGTCCTCCCGTGCTATGCAACGTGCTTACCGCATCGCGTAGTGCCTCGCTAGCGCTTCAGTTTCCGTGTTTGCACGCCGCAGCCCACTCCCCGCACATGGCCGAACTCCGGCCACCGCCTTGGAGCTCGCCGTGATCATCTCCGGCCACCGCCTTGGAGCTCGCCGTGATCATCTCCGGCCACCGTAGGCCCGGCCTCCACCACCACTAGATGCGCGACTGCAAGAGCTCTCCAACGAGCCCAAGAACGGCCTCGCCCGTGCCCTGTGAGCGTTTTCCGAGCTGCGCCACCGTCTCGGGCCTCGCCGGCGTCGAGTCGCCGGCGAGTTTGACCCAGTTTGACTCCTGGGTGGGCCCAGGTAGACCTCCCCTGAGTCTATGACAGGTGGGGCCGGTCTGCTAACTAATTTAGGATTAGTTTTAGTTAATTTTAATTAAATCAGTCACTGACATGTGGGCCCAGGCCCCACTGACAGCTAATTAGTATTAATCTAATCATGTTAATTAGCTGAGAGGCTGACAGAAGGGGCCCACCAGTCAGGTTTGACCTGGGCTGGCGCCTTTGACCTGCTGAGGTTAGCATGACGCAATGTTGACGCAGTATTGCATTTTCTGGATTTATTTTTATTCAGGAATTTCCAGAAAATAGTTAAAACTTCTAAAAATCATAGAAAATCAACCATATCTCCAAATGCAAAGATTTATATATGAAAAATGATCAGAAAAATTCAATCTATCCATCTGTAATGGTTTCATGCATGACAAAACAAGTTTACCTTGCTGTTTAAGCAGAATAAGGAGATGCACTATTAAGGCCATGTTTAATGAGCTAATATTTGAATCTTTGATTCAAATGAGTTCATTCCTTTCTGTTATAGCTTGCATTAGGCCAAGACACATTCATATTGCCATGTCATAGCATGCATCATATTGTTGCATATCGTCATGTGTTGACTGTGTTCCGATGTGTTCTTCGTGGTAGGTTCTGCCTCCGAGGATATTCACGAGTATCCAACTGAAGGGTAGTATCCCACTACCACTCCATCAGGCAAGCAACCATTGATCATTCCGATACAAACCCATGTTCTCGCTTCTGCTCTTGTTTACTGCATTAAGACAACGCGATTCAAACTGCTGTGTGCTATGGTAGTTGAACCCTTATCCTCTGCATGACCTGTCATTGCCACAGTAACTAGATGAAACCCACTAGCATGTGTAGGAGTTGATTGAGCCATGTATGTGATTCCTACCTTGCTATGCCTGCTATGCTTAGAGTTGTGTCAGGTCTGGTTCATCTGGGTGATGGGCTAGAGTGAAATGCTTATGCCGGTAATGTGAGGGATGTGTTGAACATGTTTTGGTAAAGGTATCGATGAGAGGCCATGTAGGAGTACATGGTGGGTTGTTTCATTGAGGTCGTCCCTAAGAACTGAGATCTTTATGTGTGATTTAAGATTCAGCTACTACCATGCATTGGGATCCTTAATTGACCCTCTCGGCTTCTTAACCACCCTAGTACTCTGTCCAGGAGTTGCAAATAGTTTCTGGTGTTTGTAGGTTATGTGTTGGCGGCCGTGCGTAGCGCTGACCCTAGGGGTGGGCTATGTTGCGGTAGATACACCATGGCACGGTGTACCGAGTCACCCATTTGGTGTCTCGGGATCCCTGTTCACATTGTTCAGGGCCGTATGTGGAAACCTCGGCCGGACTCCCTGCGGATGGAACCTGGATAGGCGATAAACCTGGACTAGAGACTTAAGTGTTTAGGTAGGCCGTGGCCGACACCCTTGCTGGGCTTCCGCTTGAAGGTTGCCGAGTACATGTCGTGTAAACGGCGGTAAGTGGTGAAAGCGTGTATGAAGAAGTACACCCCTGCAGGGTATAAAACTATTCGAATAGCCGTGTCCGCGGTAAAGGACTACTTGGTTGCCTATACAGTTCATAGACAAGTTAATGGATACTACTAAAAGACTCAGGATAAGTGTGAGTACCGAGGATCCCTGGTGGAGTATTGTGTTGGTGAGTAGTGGACTCATGTGCGAGAACTATTTTTATTGGTGAAGTTCCATAGGATAGCTTAGCTAAGAGTCAAAGTTGGCTTGCTGCATTAACCCCACCACCTTCTTGAGAATAAGCATGTCTAGTAAGTTCTGATGTAAGACTTGCTGAGTACCTTTGTACTCATGTTTGCTTAATTACTGTTTTCAGATGACAACGACGACGAGTTCTACGTAGACCTTGACGTCGACGAGTGACTAGCCACCCAGGTGGTGATCCTGGCCATGGAGGGCCCTATGTATATAGACAGGCTTCGAGAAGCCTTCTTTCTTTCTAGAGTCTGTACTCAGACTAGTTGCTTCCGCATGTGCTTGTATGTTTGTATGACTTGAGTGTCGGGTCATGTGACCCCTATCTGTATGGACATGTTATGTATGGCTCCCTGGAGCCTTTAAATAAAGTACTTGAGTTGTAGAGTTTTGTTGTGTTGCCATGTTGTATGTACTCATATCGGGCATATTGTGTGTATGATTGAAATGCTTGGTATGAGTGGGATTCGACAATCTAGTTGTTTATCCTTGGCAGCCTTTCTTATGGGGAAATGTAGTCTAGTGTTCCTCGAGCAATAGTAGTCCTCTACAGCCCGGTTCACCGGAGTCCTGCTAGCCCAGCACTACTGTTCAGGACACTTGACTGGCCGGCATGTGTTTCACTTCGTTCCTATGTCTGTCCCTTCAGGGAAATGTCACGCGGTGATATCCGGAGTCCTGCCTAGCCTGCTACAGCCCGGTTCATCGGAGTCCTGTTAGCCCAGTGCTACAGCCCGGAATCACTCGCTGATGACCGACATGTTCGATGTGATTCATGTATGCCTGTCTCCATAGGTCTGTGACGCTTTGGGTTCACGACTAGCCATGTCGGCCCAGGTTCTCTGTCATATGGATGCTAGCGACACTATGATATACGTGAGCCAAAAGGCGCAAACGGTCCCGGGCCATGGTAAGGCGACACCCGTGGGATACCGTGCGTGAGGCCGCAAAGTGATATGAGGTGTTACCGGCTAGATTGATGTGACTTGGAATCGGGGTCCTGACAATCGCAACTAAGGTAACAATGGATCCAACAGCATAATGATACCAAGCCTCACTATCGATGGCATATTTTCTAATCTTTCTAATCTTCAAGCGCATTTTCTCCATCTTGATCTTGTGATCATCGACGACATCGGCAACATGCAACTCCAATTCCATCTTCTCCCCCTCAATTCTTTTCAATTTTTCTTTCAAGTACTCGTTTTCTCTTTCAACTAAATTTAACCTCTCGACAATAGGGTCGGTTGGAATTACCGGTTCACATACCTCCTAGAAAAAATTTCTATGTCAACTTGATGGGCATAATTTGTCATAAACACGAAATGCAACTAGTTTTAAAAGAGAATATATATACCACATCCGAATCATAACAAGGACGAGGGCCGACGGGGACGGATATCAAAACCATGGCACTATATGTATAACAAACAACGTATGGGGTAAGATAATTATACGAGTAACTATATATCAAAATCACACAAACATCAATTTTTATATAAAATTTCATGAACAAGAGGCTCACCACAAGGTGGTGCCGGCGACGGGACGGTGCTGGCGATCGACGGTGGTTACGACGGATATTTAGAAGGCACTAAGTAAACCACACCTACATATGCAAACTAAGTGTTATTTTTGACCCCAAATTGCATATAAATCAAATACTAGCACATATATATATATCCTCCCAAATTACTAAACTCACAAATTAATCACTATATAAACCATTGCAAGAGCTAATCTAGCAATGAGAGATGAAAGGACAAAGTTGCTAACCTTTGTGATCATTTGAATGGATGGGGCCTTCAAATCTTGACAAATTTTGGGCAAAATGTGTGATGAGCTCGAGAGGAAGAGGGGAAGAACAGAGAGGGGAGAGGGGAAGAACAAAGCGAGCTCGGGTGGACGAAGGGTTTATGTAGGACGACCTTTAGTACCGGTTCATGCCAAGAACCGGTACTAAAGGGGCTGGAGGGGCCCCAGTCTGACAACATCCTGCCACCACTCTCATTAGTACCGGTTCGTGGCACGAACCGGTGCTAAAGGTTCGCCACGAACCGGTACTAATGAAAGCAGCCCGGCTAGCCGTTGGAACCGGCACTAATACATTAGTGCCGGCTCAAATACAAACCGGCACTAGTGTGCTTCACGTTTGACCCTTTTTCTACTAGTGAAGCTTGAGCTTCTTGTTTGCCATATTCCGGATACAATTCTGGAGTCCGTCCAGCTCCACCGATGAACCCCAGGATAGGCCCTTCTCTTTCTAGGAGGTGAGACGCGTGGGGATTCCGGATCAAAACTCGGGGACCACCACCCAGTTGGTGTCGCGCGGCTCGGTGATGTAGCACCATGCCGATTGCCACCCCTTTATGGTCTCCACGAAGGAGCCTTCAAGCCATATAACATTGGGCATCTTGCCCACCATGGCTCCGCCGCATCCGCTTGTTGGCCTCCCACCACCTTCGGCTTGATATTGAAGGTCTTCAGCCACAGGCCGAAGTGGGGCTAGATGCGGAGGAAAGCCTCACACATGACGATGAACGCCGAAATGTTGAGGATGAAGTTCGGGGCCAGATCATGAAAGTCCCGCCCGTAGTAGAACATAAGACTGTGGACGAATGGATGGAGGGGAAACCCCAGTCCGTGGAGGAAGTGGTGGAGGAAACCTACCCTCTCGTGAGGTTCCGGGGTAGGAACGATCTGCCCCGCAGCGGGCAGCCGATGCGCGATATTCGCGGCTAAGTATCCGGCTCCGCGCAGCTTTTTGATGTGTCCCTCCATGACGGAGGAAGACATCCACTTGCCTCCTGCTACGGACATGTTTGGAGAAGGTTGAGGAGAAGGATGTGGACTTGGGCGTTGGAGCTCGAGTGCACAAGAATGGATGAGCGAGGATGAAGGTGTGGGTAGAAAAAGGTTAAGCCTTATAAGGGCGGCCAAAACTGTGCGCCCCCACTAGCCTAGTAAAACTCGCTTATCCCCCAAGCGCCATAATTGATGGCGCGGTTGGGTTACCCACGCCCATATTGATGAGAATCCCGTAATAAGGGGGACACTATCTCTGCTTTGAAAAGAAGTGTCAGGAAACTACCTCGCGTTATGTGCGGGGCTAGTTAAAGAAAAATGGTTCAAATAATCACCAAGCCATGGCATGATGTCATGTTGCCAAAACATGTCAGCAGATTAGATTTGTGGAAATATTATTCTCTCTACGGTGGTATGTGGAACTTATTTTGCAGGGTCGGACACTATCCTTTTATTCAAACTCTTCTGTGGTGTATCCGGAGGAGGAACCCGCCTTTCAATGCCGAAGACAACACTACGTGCCGGACTCATCGTCATTGAAGCCTGGTTCAGGGGCTACTGAGGGAGTCCTGGATTAGGGGGTCGCCGGACAACCGGACTATGTCCTTTGGCTGGACTGTTGGACTATGAAGATACAAGATTGAAGACTTCGTCCCGTGTCCGGATAGGACTCTACTTGGCATGGAAGGCAAGCTAGGCAGTACGGATATGGTATCTCCTCTTTTGTAACCGACCTTGTGTAACCCTAGCCCCCTCCGGTGTCTCTATAAACCGGAGGGTTTTAGTCCGTAGGACAACATACAATCATACCATAGGCTAGCTTTTATGGTTTAGCCTCTCCGATCTCGTGGTAGATCAACTCTTGTAATACTCATATCATCAAGAATAAATCAAGCAGGACGTACGGTTTTACCTCCATCAAGAGGACCCGAACCTGGGTAAAACATCGTGTCCCCTGCCTCCTGTTACCATCCGCCTTAGACGCATAGTTCGGGACCCCCTACCCGAGATCCGCCGGTTTTGACACCGACAACGCCCAATCGGATTCAATAGGAACGGGTGCAGGCGGTTGGGGGTCCGTGGCCGGGGAGGGATCCGGTAGTTCAGCATCACGGCTCTTGTCGGTGTCAAAACCGGCGGATCTCGGGTAGGGGGTCCTGAACTGTGTGTCTAGCCCGGATGGTAACAGGAGGTAGGGGCCATGATGTTTTACCTAGGTTCGGGCCCTCTCGATGGAGGTAAAACCCTACGTCCTGCTTGATTAATATTGATGATATGGGTAGTACAAGAGTAGATCTACCACGAGATCGGAGAGGCTAAACCCTAGAAGCTAGCCTATGGTTTGATTGTATGTTGTCGTTGATGTTGTCCTACAGACTAAAACCGTCGCTTTATATAGACACCGGAGAGGGTTAGGGTTACACAAGGTCGGTTACAAGGGAGGAGATATCCATATTCGTATTGCCTAGCTTGCCTTCCACTCCAAGTAGAGTCCCATCCGGACACGAGACGAAGTCTTCAATCTTGTATCTTCATAGTCTAACAGTCCGGCCAATGGAGATAGTCCGGCTGTCCGGACACCCCCTAATCCAGGACTCCCACAGTAGCCCCTGAACCAGGCTTTCAATGACGATGAGTCTGGCGCGCAGTATTGTCTTCAGCATTGCAAGGTGGGTTCCTCCTCCGAATACACCACGGAAGAATTTCAAATATAAGGATAGTGTCCGACCCTGCAAAACAAGTTCCACATACCATCGTAGAGAGAATAATATTTCACAGATCCGATTTGCTGACTTATTTAGGCTATATGACATTACGTGACGGCCCGGTGATTATTCAAACCGTTTCCTTTAACTAGCCCCGCACATAACGCGAGGCAGTTTTTTGACACATCTTGTCAAGGCAGAGATCGTGTCCCCTGATTACGGGATTCTCATCAATACGGGTGTGGGCAACCCAACCGCGCCATCAATTACGGCGCTTGGGGGACAAGCGAGTTTTACCGGGCTAGTGGGGGCGCTTAGTTTCGGCCGCCCACATAAAGGGATAAGGATTCACCTTTTATCCATGCCTTCCTCCTCCTTTGCTTATCCGTTTTCGCACACTCGAGCTCCAGCGCCCAAGTCTGCATTCCCCACCTCAACCTTCTCCAGCCATGTCTGGAGTGGGAGGCAAGTGTATGGTCTCATCCGTCATGGAGGGAGCCATCAAGAAGCTGAGAGGAGCCGGATACCTGCCCGACGACATCGCGCACCGGCTTCCAGATGAGGGGCAGCTCATCCCCACCCCCAGGCCCCATGAGAGGGTGGTGTTTCTCACCCATTTCCTCTGTGGACTGGGATTTCCTCTCCACCCATTTGTCCGGGGGCTCATGTTTACTATGGCCTGGATTTCCATGATCTGGCCCCGAACTTCATCCTCAACATCTCGGCGTTTATCGTCGTGTGTGAGGCCTTCCTCCGCATCAAGCCCCACTTTGGTTTATGGCTGAAGACTTTTAATCTCAAGCCGAAGGTAGTGAGCGGCTGCCAGGAGGAGTGTGGAGGCGCCATGGTGGGCAGGATGCCCAACGTCACATGGCTCGAGGGCTCCTTTGTGGAGACAATAAAGCGGTGGCAGTCGGGGTGGTTCTACATCACCGAGCCACGCGACCCTACATGGGTAGCGGCCCCCGAGTTCCGATCTGGCTTCCCCACCCGGCTCACCTCCTGGCAAGAGAAGGGCCTGTCCTGGGGTAGTTCGGAAGAGCTGACTGGATTCCACACATGTCTTCAAAGCATGGTGAACAAGAAGCTCAAGCTTGTCAACGTAGTCCAGGTCATGCTCATCCGCCGGATCCTCCCGTGCCAACAACGGGCCTTCAACTTGTGGGAGTTCAACCCGGCGCAACACCGAACTCTAAACAGGCTTTTCGACACAACTCACGAAGATGCCTGGAGGGTGCTGTTCAAGAGCGCCGAGGTCCCTCCTCCTGCTACCAAGGATCGCGGATTCAGCGCAAAGCGCCAAGCTAGCGCGGTAAGCTGTTTTTACCGCTTACAGGATAGATGTTTTTCATAGATTGGCTCCGCGCGGGATCTAAACTCCCGTGCCTTTGATAGGATTGGCAGGAGACGGCCGGACAGATCGACTGTCCGGCTCCTTTGCCCGAAGGCCCAACAAGCGCTCTTTTGACGAAGATGCTGACTCCGGCTCCTTATACGGTGCCGGAGAAAACCAAGAAGGCCAAGGGAACCCGCAATAGTTCCCGAAGCCAGGCGTCACTGGACTTACCATCCGGGGACTCCACGGCCCAATCCTCCCCCGAAGACGAGGAGGCAAGAGAGGATGCTCCCCCTCCAGTCAGGGGAGACAAGAAAAGGAAGGCCGCCCCAAACAGGAAGGCCGGAGGGTCCAAGAAAGGGCGGACCCTCCCTATGGACCACTCCACCACCGCCGCAGACAGCGAAGACGAGTGGCTGCCCAGGGCCAAGCCCCTGGGGAAGTCGTAAGTATTCAGATACCAGAGTAATTCATAGTATCCCTTTGCCACACTGCTTTCCCTAAGGCCGAACATGATCATGCAGGCTGCCACGAGCCAATCTCGATGTATCATCGGACGGCTCACTGGGCTCGTCGGACATGGATAGCGATCCAGTCCCGACCGCCACCTCCCCTCATCCAGGTGACGACACCGAGGTGCTGTCTCAAGAGGCACCGGGTCGAGGGGTGACAGTCCCGGAGGCGCCTCAAGGCGACCTTCTGGACTCCGGGAGCCGAGGGGACGGGGCCCCTGAGAGCTCCGAGTTCGTCCCTTAGCCGAACACCGCGCCAGAACCTCCAGTGGTTCCGGGTTCGGGTAGGCGGCCTCCTTCTAAGGGGGGCGAGACGCCTGCACTGGCGACCTCTGTCCATCCAGAGGCGTCGGACAATCTGTTGGAGGCGCTTCGCACCGCTTCCATCGACCCGCACTATTATGAGTGCGATGATCCAGAAGGTTCAGTCCGCTAAGAGCGGATTGACTGAAGCCTGTGCCAGCCTTCTAACAGGCTTTGAGGTAAGTGTTTAAAGTATAGGAAAAATATTACCGCATAGACAGTAGCCCCTGATGCTCTGTTCGGTGTTCACAAAGAAAAGCCGAATAGAGGATCAAACAATATCGCAGGAGTCTAATAGAAGTATGTCAATATGCATATGCAGGCTTCGCTGCTAGCGTCCGCCGCACTGACTGCGGAGGTCACCATACTGAAGCAGGACCTTAAAGGGTCCCAGGACGAGCTCGGCCTTACCAAGAGGCAGCTCGAGGAGAATAAAGGTAAGTCGTACCTAGTCTATGTATATGTATAAAAAGAATGCGATTGCAAAATGACAGGATTATCATGAATTTGCCAGGGGCCGCGACCGAAGTGGCGACCCTAAGGCAACCACTGTCTGAGGCCGAAGATAAAGCGGCCAAGGAGCGCACCGAGTGGGAGAAGCACGAGGCTTGGGTGGGCGAGGTGCAGCAAGAGCTCCAGGCTCTCGTGGCGAAGCACGAGGCGTTGGAGCTTGACTCAAAGATGCGAGAGTCTGAGCTTGCCACGGTCCTCGAGAGCGCTAAATTTGCCAGGGCCGAAGCCCAAAAGGCCCTCCAGGGGATCGACACAATGAAGAAGATAGTGGCAGGTAAGGCTTTCTATATGCAAAGCAAGCATGTAAAAGTAAATTACCGATTACTTACCCGAATCTGGAGCTCTCCAGGAGCATTCGCAGATTTGCCCCGCAGCGCGTCCGATGCCGCACAATTTTACCAGGCCGAGGATGGAAGCTCAACAGAGAAGCTGTTCTGGTCTCAGTATACTGAGGCCGAACACCCGGTGCCAATGAGCGACCAGCTGAAGCAGATGGTCGAGCTACATAAGGCGGCGGAACAGGCCATGAAGGGCTTTATAGTCCGGCTGTGGCCTGGCGACGCCCATCCCCACAGCTTCTTTGGCCTGGTGAGGCGGCTTGTGGATGCCTGGCCGCGGCTGGAGGTCGTCAAGTGATCTGTCTGCATTGAAGGTGCACGCCGGGCTTTCGCCCTTGTGAAATTAAAGTGGGTCAAGCTTGACGCCGTGAAGCTGATCAAGGAAGGGCCGCCGGAGGGCAAGGAGCACCGCCACCCCGAGATGTACTACGAGGGTGTTCTGCCGGGTGCCCGTCTCATAGCGGACGAGTGCACCAAAGATGTAATATTTGAGTGAATCTTGCTCGTTTTGTCTTGTATTTATGAAAACATGTTTCATACGCGCTATGCAACACTTGTTTGAATTTAAAATAGTGCCTTATGTTTGGTCGTTTATACAATCTGAGAGATGGTAGTCCTCGGCTTCTGCCCCCATTCCATGAGTGTTGGAGTGTTCGGGATAAACCTAAGCACTCTTGTTCCCATATTTGGGTCCTTCGAGGGAGGTGCTCAGCATAGCGAACAAGGCAACCGGACTAATAATGCTTTATCACTCTCACTTAGCCATAGAATTCTTTAATTTTAAATTTCGGTGAAGCCCCTGGTATTCAGAAGGCCGAATTCAGGGCGCGATACACGCCTTTAAGCCGGACAGGGCCGGCCCCTCGCCCTAAGCGACATAAGTCTTTAGGGACTCAAAAACCTCGCTGAACAGCGACCAGTCTCTCGCCTTATCATGGCAGTAAGTTTTAGCTTTCTCTACTGAGGTGCTAAGCCCGACAGAACTAGGGCACAATCACAGTAGTTCTCCTAGCTCTACCTTAGCTGATAGAGCAGAACGTAAGGTACCAAATCATAGGAGCCGGGCAAACCCAACATTTGACCAAAGACATGATTCGGAGCCGATGCATATAATGCTATAAGTTCGAGGTGCCGCACTTTGTGAAAGTGTTCGGACTTCCCACACCATATTATGGGTACTTAAGCCCCTGGTGTATCGGTCATACCAAAGTGTACGGTTGCAAGGCGTCATTAATGGGCACATATATATAAAACAAGAATGCAAAAATAGGCGCAGTGCTATGCATTGTTTATTAAAAAAGGTGCGTTAAAGCATAATGATACAGATAGTGCTATAAGCAGAAAGTGGGACTGTGTCCCTTCCAAGGGCTGGCTGGGGAATAGTACTAAATTAAATATTTTCCTCATTGCTATAATCCACCTGGGAATTCCGTGGTGTGATGTAGCTTTCTGCCTCCTTGGTTGCTGCATCATGTGTTCGGCAATAGTGCTGTCGGACAGGGTTTCCAGAGATTAATGTTCTGGAGAACAAAAAAGAGAGTGTAGGATCGAAAGTATGTCTAGAGGGGGGGGGAGATTAGACTACTTGACCAAATAAAAATCTAGCCTTTTCCCAATTTTAGTTCTTGGCAGATTTTAGCTATCTCCACACAATTCAAGCAAGCATGCAAAAGAGTATATGAGCAGCGGAAAGTAAAGCATGCAACTTGGAAGAATGTAAATAGGAGGGTTTGGAGGATTCAAACGCAATTGGAGACACGGATGTTTTTGTCGTGGTTCCGATAGGTGGTGCTATCGTACATCGACGTTGATGGAGACTTCAACCCACGGAGGGTAACGGTTGCACGAGTACACGGAGGGCTCCACCCACGAATCGTCCACGAAGAAGCAACCTTGTCTATTCCATCACGGCCGTCACCCACGAAGGACTTGCCTCACTAGCGGTAGATCTTCACGAAGTACGTGATCTCCTTGCCCTTACAAACTCCTTGGTTCAACTCCACAATCTTATCGGAGGCTCCCAAGTGACACCTAGCCAATCTAGGAGACACCACTCTCCAAGAAGTAACAAATGGTGTGTTGATTATGAACTCCTTGCTCTTGTGCTTCAAATGATAGTCTCCCCAACACTCAACTCTCTCTCACAGGATTTGGATTTGGTGGAAAGAATATTTGAGTGGAAAGCAACTTGGGGAAGGCTAGAGATCAAGATTCATATGGTTGGAATGGAATATCTTGACCTCAACACAAGTGTAGGTGGTTCTCTCTCAGAAAATGTGTATTGGAAGTGTAGGTATGTTCTGATGGCTCTCTCAACGAATGAAGAGTGGGTGGAGGGGTATATATAGCCTCCACACAAAATCTAACCGTTACACATAATTTGCCAAACTCGGTGGGACCGAATGGTTAAACTCGGTCGGACCGATTTAGTAAACCTAGTGACCATTAGGATTTTCGGTGGGACTGAGATGCATCTCGGTAGGACCGATATGGTGAGGGTTAGGGCATAACGTAATCTCGGTGTGACCGATTACACAAACTCGGTAGGACCGATTTTGGTAATAAGCTAACCAGAGAGTTGGTCAGGTAAACTCGGTGGGACCGATTCGCTCATCTCGGTGAGACCGAAGTGTTACAAAAGGGAAACAGAGAGTTTACATTGCAATCTCGGTGGGACCGATCGCTCATCTCAGTAAGACCGAAACGTTACGAAGGGAAACAGAGAGATTACAATCCCATCTCGGTGAGACCGAGATCCCTATCGGTGAGACCGATTTTCCTAGGGTTTGTGGCAGTGGCTATGACATTTGAAACTCGGTGGCGCCGGATAGAAAGAATCGGTGGGGCTGAGTTTGACTTTTGGTTTAGGTCATATGTGGATGTGGGAAGGTAGTTGAGGATTTTGGAGCATATCACTAAGCATTTTGAGCAAGCAAGCCATTAAGCAACACCTCATCCCTCCTTGATAGTATTGGATTTTCCTATAGACTCAATGTGATCTTGGATCACTAAAATATAAAATGTAGAGTCTTGAGCTTCAAGCTTGAGCCAAACTTTTTGTCCTTAGAATTTTGAGGGATACACTTTCCTCATCCATGCCATGCCATTCATTGAGCTTTTCCTGAAATATTAATATTGGAATAATGTTAGCTCAATGAGCTATATGTTGTTAGGAATTACCAAAACCACCCAGGGATAGTTGCACTTTCAATCTCCCCCTTTTTGGTAATTGATGACAACATATAGATCAAAGCTTCGACAAATGATAATAAGTGTGAAAGATATTGTCGCTTTGAGAAGTATGTGAAAAGCAAGAGCTCCCCCTAAATTTGTGCATATCTTAAGATTTGCTTTGGACTGCAAATGCACAATGAGTTAGGATCATGGGTTACTCTTCCATGTCACATGCATCTTGGTGGAGCGCTCAAAATAATAAAGATTGAATACATGCACTCATCACCAAGCAAAGTGAATGATCATATAAGGATAAGTAAGATAATATCATCTAACAAGCATAAGTGTAGCTTATGATCAACCACATGATCATCAATGTCTCACAGATAATAGCATAGTATCTCAAGCAATCAAAAGACAAACAAAGTTCAACCATCAAAGCAAGAGAGAATAAAAAGCAACACTCTCTCTCGAAGCCTATGATCTATACATGTTTCTCCCCCTTTGGCAACAAGTTACCAAAAAGTTCATAGAAAATGCATAGCACTAAAATGTCTCTCAAGCTTGGTCTTCAGGTGGTGGTGTCCGGAGAACTCCAAGAACGAAGGCTTCAGTCGAAGTAGATGGAGCTGATGGAGTAGGTGCTGCAGCTGGTGGCATTGAAGCTGTAGCTGGTGCAGATGACGTGGCTCTGGTGTCTGGAATAGACACTGCAGCAGACCTCTGAGCTCTAGGCACTCTGGCAAATGCACCAGTGGTTGTCTGGCCCTTCCTCTCCTGCATATCATCTTGAAGTTGCTCCACAATAGACTGAATCTCAGTTACCTTCACATCCATGTCATAGAACTTTTGCTCCATGATTCTTTCCAAGCTCTCCTGGTTTCGAGTCAGGGTGGCCAGTCCTTTCTCTATCCTTAGACTGGATGAATCAAGTAGCCAAGCTGATCTTGCATGCTTTTCAGGAGATACTGAGATGCTTCTTCAGTAGTTGGCATCCTTGCAACTTTTTCTGTTTTTGCCTTCTCTCTCTTGGCTTGTGCTTGTACTGAGGATGGTTCATCTTCATCCATAACCACTTGGTTGTCCTCAAAGCCAGGATAGAGAACAATGTGTTCCTTATCCAACAGATATTTTCCTATGCTCATCTTTGAGTTAATCAACTCCTGAATTTGTTGGGCATATCCACAACTTCTCTTTTGGTCTGCTGCTGTCCTCTTGATAGTCTCAACCATGAGGCTCATGACCTTGAATTTCTGTGGCACATAAAATATGTGTAGCAAATTAATTGCATGCCCTCTGATCATGTTGTGGTCACCTGACTTGGGAAAAAGAGTGTGCCTTAGGATCCAGTTGATCGTTGGCAGTCCTGACAGAAGAAAATGGACTGACCCAAACTTGAAAGTCTCAAGAGCTTTGTCTGGGATCTCCTTGTACATCTGTGACATAGAATTGTGATCCATCTTTTTCTTGGCATCAACATCCAAGTCATCTTCACTTTCCTTTGGGGCATTGATCATATTGGCCCATTCCTCAATAGTTGATTGGTATCTCGTTCCTTTAGACATCCAAACTATTCTGCCATCTGGATAGAAATGTGCTGTGGAGTAGAATTGCATAATGAGCTCATCATTCCAGTTTGTGAGCTTCTGCCCAACAAAGTCTGCCACTCCACACGCACTGAAACTATCATACACTCCAGGATAGTGTTCTTCATTCTGCTTCATGTAGGTCCAGTCGACCCACCTCATATCACACACTATAGGCTTCTTGTCCACCAAAATTGTCTCATAGAAATCCTGTTGTTCCTTTGTGTGGAACCTGTAATCAACAGCAGTCCTTCTCCTGGTGGCATATGGATCTGACTTTCTTCATAGCCTCAACCCTGAGTCTCTCCTGATCTTCATGTTCTTAGCCACAGGATGAGCGTCATTGTGCTCTGGAATCTTTGGTTTGAGCTTTCTCAGGACTTGTCCTTCATCATCTTCATCAGCAGCAACTTCAGGCACTGGGGCCTTGTTCTTCTCAGCAGCTGGTATACTCCTGGTATTCCTCTTAGGTGCACTCTTGGGCTTGGAGGCTGCTTTAGGTGCTTCTTTGGGCTTTGATGTTGCAGCCCCTGACTTTATAGCATCACCCATCAGCTTTTGTGCCTTGGGTGCTGGTGCAGCAACCTCTTCTTCCTCTTCCTCTTGAGAATCTCTCATGATTGAGGATCTCCCAAGAACTCTAGCAGTGGGCTTTTTGATCCTCTCCTTCCTCTTCTTCCCTTCTGCAGCAGCCTCTTTGGGTTCAGATCCCAAAGGGACTTGAGTAGATGCTCTGGCCTTAGACATTGGAATTCTCTTTGCAGGAACCTTTTGGTTCATGCCTAGCTTGGTGGCAACAGCAGTGCTATATTCCTTCTTAACCACTTTCTTCTTGGAAGTGGCCTCATCCTCAACTGCCACATAGTCTTCATCCTCAGATTCAGAGGTCTTCTTCTTTCTGGCCCTGGTGGCAGCTTTGGGTAAGTTGCTTGGGATGCTCCTGCTACCATCATCTGAACTGCTAGAGGGACTAGTGCCCTCACTCAGGTGAACCTGCTCCTCTGACCTGTTCTGGCTATCACTCTGATCAGACATATTGCAAACACTGACAGCAGAACCTGTGAATAGATATAGATGAGATAGAGTGGATGAGCATCACAAAATGCAGAGGTTTTTGCAAAAGAATGAGTCAAAAACTTAGTTTTAGTTTTCCACAGAAAGCATTTCGGATCAACCGATTTGTAAACTCGGTGATACCGAAGCAGCTGTTGGAACGTAAACTAGTGAACTCGGTCAGACCGAGTTACATTTCAGTAGCACCGAGACTGCTAGGGTTTCACAAAGTCCTGAACTCGGTCACACCGATTTGCAATTCTCGGTCAGACCGAAAATTACATGTGCAATGGCCTGAGCCGAATCGGTGGTACCGAGTTCCACAACTCGGTGGGTCCGAGATGGTTTCGGCGGAAACCTAACCCTAAATTTTCAATTCATGACTAAACTACGGAGTGTTTTGACTAGATAAGAATGATCTCAATCGTGGCAAGATACATGGCGAACACAATGTGCTAGGAATCAGATAGGGATAGCACAGTGATCGAGTTCATACCCTAGTTCGGCGATGAACTCGCTACGGCGGCAACGGCGGGGATGATTCCCGTTGACGGCGGCGGAGACCAGCGGCAGGAGGCGGCTGGCGACGAGGAAGACGATCCGGAGACCCTGGAGGCAAAGCGGGCTAAGCGCGGGTCGAGGAGGTTCGGAAAGTTTTCCAAAATTTGACCCGTGGGTATATATAGCCCGACCCTGTCGGTGTGACCGAGTGGAACAACTCGGTGGCACCGAGATTCATAACTAAAAACAGTTACTGAAACTCGGTGTGACCGAAAGGTTCAAATCGGTTGCACCGAGATTGAAAACCTAGATCGATTTAGTGATCTCGGTATGACCGAAATGGATGAAGCGGTCAGACCGAAATGCACAAAGAAGTTTTGGAAGTTTAAGTCTATGACGAATCGGGGACTCCGAGTACTCCTCACACAGAGTGGTTCGAATCTGACTTGATCAAATTTTGTGATGTAGCATGAATAGAGTTTGAGACGAGAAAAGCATAGATAGCTTGAGAGGGTTCTTAGGCATTCTTGTCCATCCACTTGGCAAAATAAAAGAAAACCAATCAATCAAAACAACAAGTGGATGTCCTCGAATGAGTAAAATATGCAATCAACATGCTCACACAATAAAATGGCAATTGAAATATGTGGCAAAGCATGCACAACCAATTCTAGCATCTATCAAACAATTTGCGATGACTAGGTCATCTATATATGAGTATATTGACTTAGGAGTCAAATGAGAACATTTGATCATAGGTCATACTCATCATTTAAGCACAAGTGGGGTTACCACTTTTACATAAAGCATTGTTGTGTTCACACCATTAGAGTTGCTTTAGCTCAATTCTTAGAGTAAAGCTCCCCTAGATGTGAGATCCCCCCTAAGAGGGATGAACTAACCTTGGGTTTTGTCGAGGATGACTTCATGTAGATGTTGAAGATGTGGATGCTCAATGTTGATGTAGATCATTTGAAGCTATCCATTGGATTGAGTTACATTTTCAATACCTACACGGGTTAGTCCCACAAGGAAGAAACAAGGATATCCATAGACATAAAGTGATGCACACACAAGATGATGTCTATGAAAGCTTTTAGGTTACCTTGTCCCTTGTCTTACCAACAAGAGGGTTTGTGACTCCTTGAACTAGTGCAAGATGTGGAAGTTGATTGCACTTGTTCTTGCCAAGATGATAAGAGTGAAGTATGTTGGCGGAGTCACCCTCAAGAACTCTCTAGTTCTTCTTCGGGATCCACACCATCTTGATGGGAATCCTCGGTGTTGTAGTTGTACTTGATGAAGTGGAACTTGAAGTAGTCTTCGGAACCCACTTGACCAAGGCCTTAGGAGCTTCTTCAAATGCATCAATTTCCTCTTGAAGCTTGTCCTTGCCTTTTTGCTTGTGGTCTTGTGGTGGAAGATCATCTTGAGCTTGTGTCCCTTTGAAAGAAGTAGGATCATACTTCTCTTGTTGAGGAACAAACTTCGTCTTGGGGTATTGATCTTCTTCCCACTCAACTCCATTGGCATTGAACTTTCGTTCAAAACCAACACCTTGATTCTTCCGGTGCCTTCCTTGCTTGCGTACAATTTCCTCGAATTGCTTACTTCTGGCAAGGCTCTTGTAAAGACCTTTCTCTATAATTCCCTTCAATAAGCTCTTTTCTTGCTCAAGTGTAACTTGGGTAAGAGAATCATTAGTGGAATCAAGAGAACTACTAGAAGCAACAATATTGGATTTAGCATTGTTATTGTTACTACTAGAGGAAGAATCTTTCTTGTTCTTGTTACTAGACTTGACTTGAGACATGTAAGTGGATAAGAGTAAACGCTTGGCAATGTAAGAAGAACTTTTCTTACGAAGATCATCATTGATTGCTTTGAAGAACTCATGCTCTTGCTCAAGGTTGAGCTTTTCAAAGTGTAATTTCTCATGAGTCCTTAAATGTTCTCGATGATCTCCTAAGATAGTTTCATGAGCTAACTTAAGAGTGTTTAGTTCTTTAGTTAGAGACTCAATCTTCTCCTTATCATTGTCATTCGTTTTATCTTGATTAGCATGATTAATTGACGTTTCATCACAGTATTCATCACTAGAGTTGTCAACAAGTAAATCATCATCACCTAACAAGTCATCTTCATCACTATTGAAATCAACATACTCGGGGTGTGATACCTTTGGGCCTTTAGCCATGAAGCATGTTCCAACTCCTTCATTTGGTGAGTCAAATATGTCGTAGGAGTTGGCTGTCACAAGTGCTAGACCGGCAACACCTTCATCTTGAGTATATTCGGAGTCGGAGTGATAGCTTCTCTCGGAGTGGTTGTCGGAGTCGGAGCCGGATACCCATTCACCAACATGAGCTTGATGTCTTCGTTTTGTGTAGCTCCTTGATGACTTGTCCTTTCTTTCTGAATCCTTGCTTCTCCATGAGGGTCTTCGTTCATAACAATCATCTCTACTCCTTCTTTCTCTAGATGGTGATTCTTCTCTTCTACTTCTTCTCTTGGGAGAATCTTCTCTTCTCTTGTAGGGGGCCGTACACTCATTGGAATAGTGTCTGGGCCTTCCACAATTGTAGCAGTTTCGCTCTTGACTAGAAGATCTTTTGTCATTGTAGGACCTTGACTTGGAGCTTCTCTCTTTGCTTCTAGTTTTGTAGAACTTGTTGAAGTTCTTCACCATTAAGCTCAATTCTTCATTGAAGGTTTGTTTCTCACACGATAATGTGGGGGCTTCACATGAGGCTTTGTAAGCACCACTTGATTTGTTGTGAAGTTCCTCTTTATCCTTGAGTGACATCTCATGAGCAACAATTCTTCCAATGACTTCCGTTGGCTTGAGATCTTTGTAATTTGGCATCATTTGGATCAATGTGCACACAGTATCATACTTTCCATCCAAGGCTCCTAGGATCTTCTTGATGATGAATCTATCGGTCATCTCTTCACTCCCTAAGCCGGCAATCTCATTTGTGATAAGAGCAAGCCTAGAGTACATTTCAGCAACACCTTCACCATCCTTCATTTTGAACTTGTCAAGTTGACTTTGAAGCACATCCAATTTGGATTCCTTGACGGAGTCGGTAACTTTGTGCATATCAATCAAAGTATCCCAAATTTCCTTTGCATTCTCAAGACGGCTGATTTTGTTGAATTCTTCGGGGCACAATCCTTTGAAGAGGATATCACAAGCTTGAGCATTGTATTGCAAAATTTTCAACTCTTCCGCGGTGGCTTCACGGTTCGGTTCTTTCCCGTTAAAGAATTCACCTTGCAAGCCAATACACACAATAGCCCAAACGGCGGGGTTATGTCCAAGAATATGCATTTTCATCTTATGCTTCCAACTAGCAAAATTAGTGCCATCAAAGTAAGGACCTCTACGGTGATAATTTCCCTCGCTAGACGCCATACTCTCCTAGGTTCTGAAACCAAGGCTATGACCGCCAAAAGCTATGGAAATCAAAGCAAATGGAGACCAAAGCTCTGATACCACTTGTAGGATCGAAAGTATGTCTAGAGCGGGGGTGATTAGACTACTTGACCAAATAAAAATCTAGCCTTTTCCCAATTTTAGTTCTTGGCAGATTTTAGCTATCTTAGCACAAGTCAAGCAATCTCCACACAATTCAAGCAAGCATGCAAAAGAGTATATGAGCAGCGGAAAGTAAAGCATGCAACTTGCAAGAATGTAAAGAGGAGGGTTTGGAGGATTCAAACGCAATTGGAGACACATATGTTTTTGTCGTGGTTCCGATAGGTGGTGCTATCGTACATCCACGTTGATCGAGACTTCAACCCACGGAGGGTAATGGTTGCGCAAGTCCACGGAGGGCACCACCCACGAAGGGTCCACGAAGAAGCAACCTTGTCTATTCCATCACGGCCGTCGCCCACGAAGGACTTGCCTCACTAGTGGTAGATCTTCATGAAGTAGGCGATCTCCTTGCCCTTACAAACTCCTTGGTTCAACTCCAAAACCTTGTCGGAGGCTCCCAAGTGACACCTAGACAATCTAGGAGACACCACTCTCCAAGAAGTAACAAATGGTGTGTTGATGATGAACTCCTTGCTCTTGTGCTTCAAATGATAGTCTCCCCAACCCTCAACTCTCTCTCTCACAGGATTTGGATTTGGTGCAAAGAATATTTGAGTGGAAAGCAACTTGGGGAAGGCTAGAGATCAAGATTCATATGGTTGGAATGGAATATCTTGACCTCACCACAAGTGTTGGTGGTTCTCTCTCAGAAAATGTGTATTGGAAGTGTAGGTATGTTCTGATGGCTCTCTCAACGAATGAAGAGTGGGTGGAGGGGTATATATAGCCTCCACACAAAATCTAACCGTTACACACAATTTGCCAAACTCGGTGCGACCGAATGGTTAAACTCGGTCGGACCGATTCAGCAAACCTAGTGACCATTAGGATTTTCGGTGGAACTGAGATGCAACTCGGTAGGACCGATATGGTTAGGGTTAGGGAATAACGTAATCTTGGTGTGACCGATTACACAAACTCGGTAGGACCGATTTTGGTAATAAGCGAACCAAAGAGTAGGTCAGGTAAACTCGGTGGGACCGATTCGCTCATCTCGGTGAGACCGAAGTGTTACAGAAGGGAAACGGAGAGTTTACATTGCAATCTCGGTGGGACCGATCGGTCATCTCGGTAAGATGGAAACGTTACGAAGGGAAACAGAGAGATTACAATCCCATCTCGGTGAGACCAAGATCCCTATTGGTGAGACCAATTTGCCTAGGGTTTGTGGCAGTGGCTATGACATTTGAAACTCGGTGGTGCCGGATAGAAAGAATCGGTGGGGCCGAGTTTGACTTTTGGTTTTGGTCATATGTGGATGTGGGAAGGTAGTTGAGGATTTTGGAGCATATCACTAAGCATTTTGAGCAAGCAAGCCATTAAGCAACACCTCATCCCTCCTTGATAATATTGGCTTTTCCTATAGACTCAATGTGATCTTGGATCACTAAAATATAAAATGTAGAGTCTTGAGATTAAAGCTTGAGCCAAATTTTTGTCCTTAGAATTTTGAGGGATCCACTTTCCTCATCCATGCCATGCCATTCATTGAGATTTTCCTGAAATATTAATCTTGGAATAATGTTAGCTCAATGAGCTATATGTTGTTAGGAATTACCAAAACCACCCAGGGATAGTTGCACTTTC
This sequence comes from Triticum dicoccoides, assembly GCF_002162155.2. Lineage (NCBI taxonomy): Eukaryota > Viridiplantae > Streptophyta > Magnoliopsida > Poales > Poaceae > Triticum > Triticum dicoccoides. Next base: position 590,266,072 of record NC_041384.1, on the reverse strand, counting down.
AGAGAGAAAAAATGATAAAGGGGGAAGCCCCTAGTGCGGTTTAGGCCGCGTCTTGGGGCGTGGCGCAGTTGTGCCCCCCTCCCTACCTGCGCCCATGGTATTTTTAATGCGTAATTATGTACGCATGGTACGGATTTTGCAGTTTGGCTGGGACTGGGGTGGGGGCCATATTGCTGCGCGAGCTCAAATCGCGACAGGCGGTCTAATTGCCGATTAATCCGAGCGCGCTTGGAGGTGTTCGGGTTTTGAAACACCGAACTGGTAGATTGCCTTGAGAGGCTGCTTTGTGCTTCCGCCGCAAGGGCTGCGGTGTGCTCCTCTGTTCGGATAGAGCGTTCTGTGTTTCCATTGACAGTAATGACTCCGCGAGGTCCTGGCATCTTGAGCTTGAGGTATGCATAATGCGGTACCGCATTGAATTTGGCAAATGTGGTTCGCCCGAGCAGTGCATGATAACCACTGCGGAACGGGACTATATCGAAGATTAACTCTTCTCTTTGGAAGTTATCCGAGGATCCGAAGACCACTTCCAGTGTAATTGAGCCTGGGCAATGGGCCTCTACACCTGGAATGACGCCTTTAAAGGTCGTTTTCGTGGGTTTGATCCTTGAGGGGTCTATACCCATTTTGCGCACTGTGTCCTGATAAAGCAGGTCAGGCTGCTACCGCCATCCATGAGGACTCGAGTGAGGTGAAATCCGTCAATGATTGGGTCTAGGACCAGTGCGGCAAATCCACCTTGACGGGTACTAGTTGGGTGGTCCCTACGACCGAAGGAGATCAGACAGGAGGACCATGGGTCGAACTTAGGGGCGACTGGCTCCAACGCATATACGTCCCTAAGCGCACGCTTCCTTTCCCGTTTGGGGATCTGTGTTGCATATATCATGTCCACCATCCGCACTTGTGGGGGGAACCTCTTTTGTCCTCCGGTGTTCGGCTGCTGGGTCTCTTCCTCGTCATCGCTATGTGGCCCCTTATCTTTGTTTTCGGCAATTAACTTGCCGGCCTGCTTGAATACCAAACAATCCCGATTGGTGTGGTTGGCTGGCTTGTCGGGGGTGCCGTGTATTTGACACGAGCGATCAAGTATGCGGTCCAAACTGGACGGGCCCGGCGTACTCTGTTTAAATGGCTTTTTCCACTGACCGGGTTTGGAGCCTTTGAATCTGGCATTGACTATCGTATCTTCAGTGTTATCGCCGTTAATGCGGCGCTTATGTTTGTTGCGACGTGACCTGCTATTGTCGTCCTTGGTATCCGAAGTACCATGGTTCTTTGACATGTTATTGCTGCGAGCCAGCCAGCTGTCTTCTCCCGCACAAAAGCGTGTTATGAGTGTCGTGAGGGCTGCCATAGATTTCGTCTTTTCCTGACCAAGGTGCCGGGCTAGCCACTCGTCACGGATGTTGTGTTTGAAAGCCGCTAAGGCCTCTGCATCCGGACAGTCGACGATTTGAGTTTTCTTTGTAAGGAACCGAGTCCAGAACTCTCTGGCCGATTCTTCTGGCTGCTGAATTATGTGGCTCAAGTCATCGACATCTGGTGGTCGCACATAAGTGCCCTGAAAGTTGTCGAGGAATGCGGCTTCGAGATCTTCCCAATAGCTAATGGAATCTGCTAGCAAGCTGTTAAGCCAATGCCGCGCTGGTCCTTTGAGCTTTACTGGGAGGTATTTGATGGCGTGTATGTCATCACCGCGGGCCATGTGGATGTGGAGGAGGAGATCCTCGATCCATACCGCAGGATCTGTAGTGCCGTCATATGATTCAATATTTACAGGTTTGAAACCTTTTGGGATTTGATGATCCATTACTTCGTCTGTGAAGCATAAGGGGTGTGCGGCACTTCTGTATTGGGCTATGTTGCGAGGCAGCTCGAATGGGTCTTGCCCGCTGTGTTCGGCCCGGGCGGATTTACTTTTACTGTATCCGGCGTGACGTTTATCGTCTCGCATAGTGGTGCGCCCTCGTGATCCATAGATTGATCTTGCATGTTTTGCTTTGTCCTCCAATACTTCTTGTAGGTTTGGCGTGTTTCCTCCTGAAAAGGCATGGCAAAACACGCCAGACCTGCGAGAAGTATTGGAGGATAAAGCAAAACATGCAAGATCGATCTACGGATCACGAGGGCGCACCACTATGCGAGACGATAAATGTCACGCCGGATACAGTAAAAGTAAATCCGGCAAGGCCAAACACACCGGGCAAGACCCATTTGAGCTGCGTCGAGATATAGCCCAATATAGAGGCGCCGCACACCCTTATGCTTCACAGATGAAGTAATGGATCATCAAATCCCAGAAGATTTCAAACCCGTAAATATTGAATCATACGATGGCACAACAGATCCTGTGGAATGGATCAAGGATTTCCTCCTCCACATCCACATGGCCCGCGGTGATGACTTACATGCCATCAAATAGCTCCCACTAAAGCTAAAAGGACCAGCACGACACTGGCTTAACAGCTTGCCAGCAGAATCCATTAGCTGTTGGGAAGATCTGGAAGCCGCATTCCTCGACAACTTACAGGGCACTTATGTGCGACCACCAGATGCCGATGACTTGAGCCACATAATTCAGTAGCTAGAAGAATTGGCCAGGCAATTCTGGACTCGGTTCCTAACAAAGAAAAATCAAATCGTCGACTGTCCGGATGCAAAGGCCCTAGCAGCTTTCAAACACAACATCCGCAATGAGTGGCTAGCCCGGCACCTTGGCCAGGAAAATCCGAAATCTATGGCAGCCCTCACGACACTCATGACCCACTTTTGTGCGGGAGAAGACAGCTGGCTGGCTCGTAGTAATAATATGTCAAAGAACCATGGTACTACGGATACCAAGGACGGCAATAGCAGGTGACATCGCAACAAACATAAGCGCCACATTAACAGCGATAATACTGAAGATACGACAGTCAATGCTGGATTCAAAGGCTCTAAACCTGGTCAGCGGAAAAAAAGCCATTCAAAAGAAGCACTCTAGGCCCGTCCAGTTTGGACCGTATACTCGATCGCTCGTGTCAAATACACGACACCGCCGAAAAGCCAGCCAACCACACCAACAGGGATTGTTGGGTGTTCAAGCAGGCCGACAAGTTAATTGCTGAAGACAAAGACAAGGGGCCACATAGCGATGACGAGGAAGAGCCTCGGTAGCCAAACACCGGAGGACAGAAGAGGTTCCCCCCACAAGTGCGGATGGTGAACATGATATACGCAACCCACATCCCCAAGAGGGAGCGGAAGCGTGCGCTCAGGCACGTATATGCGTTGGAGCCAGTCGCCCCAAACTTCAACCAATGGTCCTCCTGTCCAATCACCTTCGATCGCAGGGACCACCCCACTAGTATCCGTCATGGCGGATTCGCCGCACTGGTCCTAGACCCAATCATTGACGGATTTCACCTCACTCGACTCCTTATGGATGGCGGCAGCAGCCAGAACTTGCTTTATCAGGACACAGTGCGCAAAATGGGTATAGACCCGTCAAGGATCAAACCCACAAAAACGACCTCTAAAGGCATCATTCCAGGTGTAGAGGCCCATTGCACAGGCTCAATTACACTGGAAGTGGTCTTCGGATCCCCGGATAACTTCCGAAGCGAAGAATTAATCTTCGATATAGTCCCGTTCCATAGTGGCTATCATGCACTGCTCGGGCGAACCGCATTTGCAAGATTCAATGCGGTACCGCATTATGCATACCTCAAGCTCAAGATGCCAGGACCTCGGGGGGTTATTACAGTTAATGGAAACACAGAGCGCTCTCTCTGAACGGAGGAGCACACTGCGGCCCTCGCAGCAGAAGCGCAAAGCAACCTCTCAAGGCAATCCACCAGTTCGGCATTTCAAGACCCGGACACCTTCAAGCGCACTCGGAGTAATCGACAACTAGATCACCAGGCACGATCTGAGCTCGCGTAGCAATGCGGCCCCCACCCCAGTCCCAGCCAAATGGTGAAATCCGTGCCATGCGTACATAATTATGCATTAAAAATAGCATGGGCCCAAGTGGGGAGGGGGCACAACTACGGCACGCCCCGAGACGCAGCTTAAGTCGCACTAGGGGCTTACCGCTTTGTTATTTTTTCTCTTTTCAGGACTTTAATTTCTGGAAAACCTGTTCGGCAGCATGATTGCCGAACACATGATGCAGCAACCGAGGCAGAAAGTTATGTCACACCAAGGAATTCCCAGGTGGATTACGATAATGAGTGAAAATATTGCTTTAATATTATTCCTCAGCGTGCCCTTGGAAGGGACATAGTCCTACTTTTTGCTTATCGCACTATCTGTATCATTCTGCTTTAACGCACCTTTTTGAATAAACAATGCATAACATTACGATTATTATTGCATTCTTGCTATACATATGTGTTCCTTAATAACACCTTGCAACCGTACACTTTGGTACGGCCAATACACCGGGGCTTAAGTACCGCACAACATGGTGTGAGAAGTCCGAACACTTTCACAAGTGCGGCACCCCGAACTTATAGCATTATATGCATCAGCTCCGAATCATGTCTTTGGTCAAATGTTGGGTTTGCCCGGATCCTATGTTTTGGTACCTTACGTTCTGCTCTATCGGCTAATGTAGTGCTAGGAGAACTACTGCGATTGTGCCCCGGTTCTGCTAGGATAAGCACCTCAGTAGAGAAAGCTAAAACTGACTATCATGATAAGGCGAGAGACTGGTCGCTGTTCGGCGAGGTTTCAAGTCCCTAAAGACTTATGCCGCTTAAAGCAAGGGGCCGGCCATGTCCGGCTTAAAGGCGTGTATCGCGCCCCGAATTCGGCTTTCCGAATACCAGGGTCTTCACCGAAATTTAAAATTATAGAATTCTATGGCTAAGTGAGAGTGATAAAGCATTATTAGCCCGGTTGCCTTGTTCGTTGTACTGAGCACCTCCCTCGAAGGACCCAAAAATGGGAACAAGAGTGCTCAGGCTTATCCCAAACACCCGAGCACTCGTGGCATGGGGGCAGAAGTTGAGGACTAGCCATCTCTCAGATTGGATAAACAACCAAACAGAAGGTAATATTTTAAATTCAAACATGCGTTGCATAGAGCATATGAAACAAGTTTTTATCATACAGGATCACACGAGCAAGTTTATTCAAATATTACATCCTTGAAACATTCGTCCGCTACAAGACGGGCACCCTTGAGGACACCATCGTAATAAATTTCGGGGGTGCGTTGCTCCTTGCCCTACGGCGGTCCTTCCTTGACAGCTTCACGGAGTCTAGCTTGGCCCATTGCACCTTCACGCGGGCGAAAGCCTGGCGTGCACCTTCGATGCAGACGGACTTCTTGACGACTTCCAGCCGTGGGCAGGCATCCACAAGCCGCCTCACCAGGCTGAAGTAGCTGTTCGGAAGGGTGTCGCCAGGCCACAACCAGACTATACAGCCCTTCATGGCCTGTTCGGCCGCCTTGTGTAGCTCGACCAGCTGTTTTAGCTGGTCGCTCACAGACACTGGGTGTTCGGTCCCAGTATACTGGGCCCAGAACAACTTCTCCGTTGAGCTTCCATCCTCATCCTAGTAAAACTTCGCGGCATCCGACATGCTGCGGGGCAAATCTGTGAATGCTCCTGGAGAGCTCCGGATTCGGGTAAGTAATCGATAATTTGCTTTTACATGCTTGCTTTGCATATAGAATGCCTTACCCGCCACTATTTTCTTCATCACGTCGATCTCCTAGAGTGCCTTTTGGGCTTCGGCCTTGGCACTCTTTGCGCTCTCGAGGGCCGCGGCAAGCTCAGACTCTCGCATCTTCAAGTCAAGCTCCAACGCCTCATGCTTCGTCACCAGGGCCTGGAGCTCTTGCTGCACCTCACCCACCCGAGCCTCTTGCCTTTCCCACTCGGTGCGCTCCTTAGCCGCTTTATCTTCGGCCTCGGACAGAGCTTGCTTTAACGTCGCCACTTCGGTCATGGCCCCTGGAAAATTCATGATGATCCTGTCATTTTGCAATCGCATTCTTTTTATACATATCCATAGACTAGGTACGACTTACATTTGTTCTCCTCGAGCTGCCTCTTGGCAAAGCCGAGCTCGTCCTGGGACCCTTTAAGGTCCTGCTTCAGTACGACGACCTCCACAGTCAGTGCAGTAGATGCCAGCGGCGAGGCCTGCATATGCATATTGACATACTTATATTGGACTCCTGCGATATTGTTTGATCCTCTGTTCGGCTTTTCTTTGTGAACACCAAACAGAGCATCAAGGGCTACTGTCTATGCGGCAATATTTTTCCTATATTTTAAACACTTACCTCAAAGCCTGTTAGAAGGCTGGCACAGGCTTCAGTCAGTCCGCTCTTGGCAGACTGAACCTTCTGGACCACGGCACTCATAATAGTATGGTGCTCCTCGTCGATGGAAGCGCTGTGAAGCGCTTCCAGCAGACTGTCCGGCGCCTCTGGATGGACAGAGGTTACTGGCACAGGCATCTTGCCCCTCTTGGAAGGAGGCAGCCTGCCCGAGTCTGGAACAACTGGAGGTTCGGTGCGGTGTTCGGCTGAGGGCCGAACTCAGAGCCCTCAAGGGCCTTGTCCCCTCTGCTCCCGGAGTCCGGAAGGTTGCCTTGAGGCGCCTCCGGGACTGTCTCCCCTCGACCTGGTGCCTCTTGAGACAATACCTCGGCATCGTCCGCAGGGTAAGGGGAGGTGGCGGTCGGAAGTGGATCGCTATCCATATCCGACGAGCCCAGGGAGCCGTCCGACGATACATCGATACGGGCTCGTGGCGGCCTGCATAATCATATTCGGCATTAGGGGAAGCAATGCAACAGAGGAATGCTATGAGTTACTCTGGTATCCGAATACTTACAACTTCCCCAGGGGCTTGGCCCTGGGCAGCCACTCGTCTTCACCGTCGGCGGCAGTGGTAGAACTGTCCAGAAGGTGAGTCCTTCCCTTCTTGGACCCTTCGACCTCCCCAGTTAGGGAGGCCTTCCTCTTCTTGTCTCCCCCTTATGGAGGGGAGCATCTCCTTCTGCCTCCTCATCTTCGAGGGAGGAGTGTGCCGTAGAGTCATCAGACGGTGAGTCCGATGATGCCTGGCGTCGGGAACTCTTCCGGGTTCCCTTGGCCTTCTTGATCTTCTCCGGCACCGTATAAGGAGCCGGAGTCAGTATCTTCGCCAGGAGAGCGTCTGCTGGGCCTTCGGGCAAAGGAGACGGACAGTCGATCTATCCGGCCATCTCCTGCCAGTCCTGTCAAAGGTACAGGAGCTTAGACCCCGCATAGAGTCAAACTATGGAAAAAAGTATCCCGTGAGAGGTAAACACCTTACCACGCTGGCTTGGCGCTTCACGCAGAATCTGTGGTCCTCGGTAGTGGGAGGGGGAACCTCGGCACTCTTGAATAGCACCTTCCAGGCATCTTCGTGAGTCGTGTCGAAGAGCCTGTTCAGAGTTCGGTGCTGGGCCGGGACGAACTCCCACAAGTTGAAAGCCCGTTGTTGGCACAGGAGGATCCGGCGGATGAGCATGACCTGGACTACGTTGACGAGTTTGAGCCTCTTGTTCACCATGTTTTGAATACATGTTTGGAGTCCGATCAGCTCTCCCGAACTACCCCAGGACCGGCCCTTCTCTTGCCAGGAGGTGAGCCGCATGGGGATGCCAGATCAGAACTCAGGGGCCGCTACCCATTTAGGGTTACGCGGCTCGGTGATGTAGAACCACCCCGATTGCCACCCCTTTATGGTCTCCACGAAGGATCCCTCGAGCCATGTGACGTTGGGCATCTTGCCCACCATGGCGCCTCCGCACTCCGCATGGCGGCCGCTCACTACCTTCGGCTTGACATTGAAGGTCTTCAGCCATAAGCCGAAGTGGGGCTTGATGCGGAGGAAGGCCTCGCACACGACGATAAACGCCAAGATGTTGAGGATGAAGTTCGGGGCCAGATCGTGGAAATCCAGGCCGTAGTAGAACATGAGCCCCTGGATGAATGGGTGGAGAGGGAATCCAAGTCCGTGGAGGAAATGGGTAAGAAACACTACCCTCTCATGGGGCTTGTGGGTGGTGATGAGCTGCCCCTCTTCTGGGAGCCGGTGCGCGATGTCGTCGGGCAGGTATCCAGCTCTCCTCAGCTTCTTGATGTGTCCCTCCATGACGAAGGAGACCATCCACCTGCCTCCCGCTCCGGACATGGTTGGAGAGGGTTGAGGTGGGAAATGCGGACTTGGGCGCTGGAGCTCGAGTGTGCGTAAACGGATGAGCAAAGGAGGAAGAAGACGTGGATGAAAAGGTAAACCCATATCCCTTTATATGGGCGGACGAAACTATGCGTCCCCACTAGCCTGGTAAAACTCGCTTATCCCCCAAGCGCCGTAATCGATGGCATGGTTGGGCTACCCACACTCGTATTGATGAGAATCCCGTGAAAAGGGGACACGATCTCTGCTTTGACGAGACGTGTCAAAAAACTACCTCGCGTTATGTGCGGCGCTAGTTAAAGGAAACAGTTCGAATAATCACCGGGCCACGACATAATGTCGTGTTGCCAAAACAAGTCGGCAAATTAGATTTGTGGAAATATTATTCTCTCTACGGTGGTATGTGGAACTTATTTTGCAGGGTCGGACACTATTCTTGTATTTGAATTCTTCAGTGGTATATTCGGAGGAGGAACCTGGCTTGCAATGTCGAAGACAATACTGCGTGTCGGACTTATCGTCATTGAAGCCTGATTCAGGGGCTACTGAGGGAGTCCTGGATTAGGGGGTCTCCGGACAGCCGGACTATATCTTTCGGCTGGACTGTTAGACTATGAAGATACAAGATTGAAGACTTCGTCTCGTGTCTAGATGGGACTCTACTTGGCGTGGAAGGCAAGCTAGGCAATACGGATATGTGTATCTCCTCCTTTGTAATCGACCTTGTGTAACCCTAACCCTCTCTGTTGTCTATATAAACTGGAGGGTTTTAGTCCGTAGGACAACAGACAATCATACCATAGGCTAGCTTCTAGGGTTTAGCCTCTCTGATCTCGTGGTAGATCTACTCTTGTACTACCCATATCATCAATATTAATCAAGCAGGACGTAGGGTTTTACCTCCATCAAGAGGGCCCGAACCTGGGTAAAACATCGTGTCCCCTGCCTCCTGTTACCATCCGCCTTAGACGCACAGTTCGGGACCCCCGACCCGAGATCCGCTGGTTTTGACACTGACAGCTAGGGTTATACAAGGTTGGTTACAAAGGAGGAGATATACATATCCATATTGCCTAGCTTGCTTTCCACGCCAAGTAGAGTCCCATCCGGACACGGGACGAAGTCTTCAATCTTGTATCTTCATAGTCCAATAGTCCGACCAAAGGATATAGTCCGGCTGTCCGGAGACCCCCTAATCCAGGACTCCCTCAACCGCCAAGAAGGCGAAGAATATTATTCCTGCTTCCACAGAGGAATATGATTTTGATATGATATTTGACATCATTGAAGGTGCCTCCTATGATGCCAATCCACCTGTGTTGGGTGGTTTGGGTTTGCCAGAAGATGTTACCAAGATGGTAGCAAAGCACTTCCCTGATCTGAAGGAAATCACCAAAGAACTCAATTAGGCTGTCGAAGATAAGAAGCTTCTGGAGCAAATGAGAAGTGAAGCCATGTCTGAAGCCGAAAGAAAGGATGTGAACAAGGCCATTCTTGAAACCACCAAATCCCTCACTACCATGAGGAACAACAAGATTGAGTGGCACTCCAGGATGAAAATGGATGTCTCCCAGCTCTGTGATCAAAGAATTGAAGAGATTTAGCGTCAGGAAAATCTTGCTCGACGCATGGAGAAAGAAGAAAAATGCTAGAAAGCTCAGGCCAAAGCAAATAAGCCAAAAGAAGTCAAGGACAGTCATGTGATAACCCATAATTATAGGGGATCACAACAATTTTCGATAAGTAAGAGTGTCGAACCCAACGAGGAGCTAAAGGCAGAAGAAATATTCCCTCAAGTTCTATCGACCACCGATACAACTCTACGCACGCTTGATGTTCGCTTTACCTAGAACAAGTATGAAACTAGAAGTACTTTGTAGGTGTTGTTGGATAGGTTTGCGAGATAATAAAGAGCAAGTAAATAAAAAGTAGGGGCTGTTGTAAGTAAAGAAGCAATAAAGTAAATATAGCGAGTGTGGAAAAGTGGTGGTAGGAGTTGCGAAATTGCCCCTAAGCAATTGACTACTTTACTAGACCGATTGCAAGTATTATGTGGGAGAGGCCACTGCTAGCATGTCATCCCTGACTTGGAATTCTATGCACTTATGATTGGAACTATTAGCAAGCATCCACAACTACTAACATTCATTAAGGTAAAACCCAACCATAGCATTAAGATATATTGGTCCCTCCTCAATCCTGTATGCATCAATTTCTATGTTAGGTTGAAGCTTCTGTCACTCTTGCCCTCCAATACATAGTCCTATCAACATACAACTAACCCTAGGGTCTGATCCACGCGTGCACTCATATGATGGGCACCAAAGGACAGCAACATAACCACAAGCAAATTAAATCAATCATAGCAATTCATCAACCACCGATAGGACAACGAAAATCTACTCATACATCATAGGATGGCAACACATCATTGGATAATAATATGAAGCATAAATCACCATGTTCAAGTAGAGGGTAAAACGAGTTGCAGGAGAGTGGACCGCTGTAGATATAGGGGGAAGATGATGGAGATGTTGGTGAAGATGGCGGAGAAGTTGGTGTAGATCGCGGTGATGATGATGATGGCCACTGCAGCGTTTCGGCGCCACCTGAAGAGAAGGGGAGATGGGCCCCTTCGTCTTCTTCTTCCTTGACCTCCTCCCTAGATGGGAGAAGGGTTTCCCCTCTGGTCCTTGGCCTCCATGGCATGGGAAGGGCGAGAGCCCCTCCAAGATTGGATCTGTCTCTCTCTCTCTCTCTCTCTGTTTCTGCGTTCTCAGATTCTACCCTTTCACCGTTTCTTATATTCCCGGAGATCCGTAACTCTGATTGGGCTGAAATTTTAACACGATCTCTATCCGGATATTAGCTTTCTTGCGGCAAAAGAAGGGCATCAACCGCCTTACGGGGTGGCCACGAGGGTCAGGGGCGCGCCCCCTGCCTCGTGGCCCCCTCGGGCATCGCCTTGCATCGATTTTTCTTCCCAAAAATCATATATATATATATATATATATTCCAAAAAAATCTCTGTCAGTTTTTATCCCGTTTGGACTCCGTTTGATATGGATATTCTGCAAAACAAAAAACATGCAATAAACAGGAACTGGCATTGGGCACTGGATCAATATGTTAGTCCCAAAAATAGTGTAAAAAGTTGCCACAAGTATATGAAGGTTGTAGAATATTGGATGGAACAATCAAAAATTATAGATACGACGGAGACGTATCAGCATCCCCAAACTTAATTCCTGCTCGTCCTCGAGTAGGTAAATGATAAAAAAGATATTTTTTTGATGTGGAATGCTACCTAGCAGAATCTTGATAATGTAATTTAATCATGGCATGAATATTAAGACACGAGTGATTCAAAGCAATAGTCTATCATTTGACATAAAACAATAATACTTCAAGACTACTAGTAAAGCAATCATGTCTTTTCAAAATAACATGGCCAAAGAAAGTTATCCCTACAAAATCATATAGTCTGGCTATGCTCCATCTTCACCACACAAAATATTCACATCATGCACAACCCCGATGACAAGCCAAGCAATTGTTTCATACTTTTGATGTTCTCAAACCTTTTCAACTTTCACGCAATACATGAGCGTGACCCATGGACATAGCACTATAGGTGGAATAGAATATGATGGTGGGGGTTGTGGAGAAGACAAAAATGAGAAGATAGTCTCACATCAACTAGGCGTATCAACGGGATATGGAGATGCCCATCAATAGATATCAATGTGAGTGAGTAGGGATTGCCATGCAACGGATGCACTAAGAGCTATAAGTGTATGAAAGCTCAGACTGAAAAATAAGTGGGTGTGCATCCAACTTGCTTGCTCAGGAAGACCTCGGGCGTTTGAGGAAGCCCATCATCGGAATATACAAGCCAAGTTCTATAATTAAAATTCCCACTAGTATATGAAAGTGATAACTCAAGAGTCTCTCTATATGAAGAACAAGGTGCTATTTTGAAGCACAAGTGTGGAAAAAGGATAGTAGCATTGCCCCTTCTCTCCTTTTCTCTCATTTTTATTTTCTTTTATTTCCTCTTTTTTCGGCCTTCTCTCTTTTTTGGCCTTTCTCTTTTTTATATATTTTTTTATTATTTTTTCGTCCGGAGTCTCATCCTGACTTATGGGGGAATCATAGTCTCCATCATCCTTTCCTCACTGGGGCAATGCTCTAATAATGATGATGATCACACTTTTATTTACTTACAACTCAATATTACAACTCGATATCTAGAACAAAGATATGACTCTATATGAATGCCTCCGGCGGTGTACAAGGATGTGCAATGATCTAGCGTAGCCATGACATCAAAAAACGGACAAGCCATGAAAACATCATGCTAGCTATCTTACGATCGTGCAAAGCAATATGACAATGAATGCTCAAGTCATGTATATGATGATGGAAGTTGCATGGCAATATATCTCGGAATGGCTATGGAAATGCCATCATAGGTAGGTATGGTGGGAGTTTTAAGGAAGGTATATGGTGGGTTTACGGTACCGGTGAAAGTTGCGCGATACTAGAGAGGCTAACAATGGTGGAAGGGTGAGAGTGCGTATAATCCATGGACTCAACATTAGTCATAAAGTACTCACATACTTATTGCAAAAATCTATTAGTTATCGAAACAAAGTACTACGCGCATGCTCCTAGGGGGATATATTGGTAGGAAAATACCATCTCTCGTCCCCGACCGCCACTCATAAGGAAGACAATCAATAAATAAATCATGCTCCGACTTCGTTACATAACAGTTCACCATACGTGCATGCTACGGGAATGACAAACCTCAACACAAGTATTTGTACAATCCACAACTACCCACTAGCATGACTCTAATATCACCATCTTTATATCACAAAACTATTGCAAGGAATCAAACATATCATATTCAATGATCTACAAGTTTTATGTAGGATTTTATGACTAACCATGTGAATGACTAGTTCCTATCATCTCTCTAAATAGATATAAGTGAAGCAAGAGAGTTTAATTATTTCTATAGAAGATATGCCCACGCTCTAACAAATATAAGTGAAGCAAAAGAGCATTCTACAAATGACGGTTTTCTATGTGAAGAGAAACAGGCAATCCAAACTTCAAATGATATAAGTCAAGCACATGAAGCATTCTATAAAGCCATACTCAAAATATATAAGTGAAGTGCAAAGAGCATTCTCTAAATAAACAAAGGACTGCCTCATACCAGAATGGTGCATAAAAGAAAAATGAAAACTAAAGCAAAAGACGCTCCAAGATTGCACATATCGCATGAACGAAACAAATCCGAAAACATACCGATACTTGTTGAAGAAAGAGGGGATGCCTTCCAGGGCATCCCCAAGCTTAGACACTTGAGTCTCCTTGAATATTTACTTGGGGTGCCTTGGGCATCCCCAAGCTTGAGCTCTTGCCTCTCTTCCTTCTTCTCACATCGAGACCTTCTCGATCATCGAACACTTCATCCACACAAAACTTCAACAGAAAACTCGGTAAGATCCGTTAGTATAATAAAGCAAATCACTACTATAAGTACTGTTGCAAACCAATTCATATTTTGTTTTTGCATTGTGTATACTATATTATAACTTTTTCATGGCTTAATCCACTGATATAAATTGATAGTTTCATCAAAACAAGCAAACTATGCATCAAAAACAGAATCTGTCTAAAACAGAACAGTCTATAATAATCTGAACATTCACCATACTTATTATACTTGAAAAATTCAACCACAATTAGGAAAAATAAAAAAATTGTATAGAAAGACATTGCAAAAAGGATCAGAACCATTTGACGTTCCATCTAAAAATGTAAAATCGCGCACTACAGCCAAAGTCTCTGTCCTGCACCGTACAAACCATCAAGCAAATGTAAAAATCCTAAAGGCAAACCTTGGCACATTATTTTTATAATACAATGGAATTATACAAGGGGATAATTATTTTTATTGAAAAGTTTCTGTGATCAAGATTCACAAAGCTGCCATGAGCATGAACAAAGTTCAAGGAGCTCTCCCACTTCAACAATGCTTGTCTCTCTCACTTTCACTTTCCTTTTTCAAAAAGTTTTGGGTTCCCCTCTTTATTTTTGTTGTTTTTAAACTATATGAAAGCACTCAACAGAAATAAATTACTCTCTAAAACTTCCGGGTTATCTCCCTGGCAGCACTTTCTTTAAAGCCATTAAGCTAGGCACATAGTGCTCAAGTAGTGAATCCACCCAGATCCCAAGGTATATCAAAGCCAATTTTAATTAACAGTGATTTGGCATTTAGTAGTGAGCACAAAGTAACATGTATAATGTAACAACAAAGTCTAACTCTCTTCCTATGCATCGGCATGTCATAAAAGAACAATTCATGCACACATAGTAAAGGCCAATGCATAGTATAAACAGTTTCTTGCAATTTTATCGTATTGGAAACATAGAGAGGTGGAGATATAGTTCCTCTCTCATAATAATTGCAAGTAGGAGCAGCAAGAACATGCATATTATATTCATCAAAATCATCATGTGTAATAGTAAGACGCAACCCATCAATATAATCCTTAATAAGTGCAAACTTCTCCGATATAGTGTAGTCGGGAGAATTCAAAAAGATAATAGGACTATCATGCGTGGGTGCAATAGCAACAATTTCATGTTTAACATAAGGAACTATAGAAAGTTCATCTCCATAATCATAATTCATATTGGCATCTTGGCCACAAGCATAGCAAGCATAATCAAAAAGGGATATTTCAAAACAATCAATGGGATCATAGCAATTATCATAGTATTCATCCTTCGGTAAGCATGAAGGGGAATTAAACAATGTATGAGTTAAAGAGTTACTCTCATTAGAAGGTGGGCATGGGTGATGAATCCGCTCTTCCTCCTTTTGTTCTTCGCTCTCCTCCTCATCTTTTTCATGCAATGTGCTCATAGTTTCATCAACTTCTTCTTCCATAGATTCCTACAAAATATTAGTCTCTTCTTGGACAGCAGAGACTTTCTTAATAAACGCACTAATATAGGAATTATATTCATAATCATCATAGCAATATTTTAGGATAGCTAAATTTTCAGGCCTATAAACATCATCATCAAAAGCTTCATACTTTTCAAACAAAGATTCAATTGCATAAGCACCCTTAAAAGCAACAAATTCTTCTATTTGTTCCACATCATAGTAATCATATATACGATTAGCATAATAAGCTAAGGTTTCATTATCATTAAATTCACATGAAAAGGGAAGGTGTGGAGCCTTCATCCTAAAGCAGCAAGTATAATCATATCTCAATCATAATTGCCTAGCATACCAATACAACATGTAAATTTGATCCCATAATAGTTTCCATTTTTTAGTCAAGCGATAATCCCTAAAGTATTCACGTTGATCCAACGTTACTCCCTTTACCAGACTGAATGAGGTTTTCTCAGGATTATCAAAGTGGTACATAATATTTTTCACATATTGAGCATCGAGGGTTTTAGGAGGTTCCTCATCTCCATGACCAGCAAGTACACCTAATTTTTTGGTATTTCGTGTTCCATATCCATAACTAAAGATAGAGAACAACTAAGAACAACAAATAAAAATTACTTAGTGATAAAGCAAACAAGCACACGCGACAATATTCACCCCACACTATTGCTCCCTGGCAACGGCGCGAGAAAAAGGTCTTGATAACCCACAAGTATAGGGGATCACAACAGTTTTCGATAAGTAAGAGTGTCGAACCCAACGAGGAGCTAAAGGCAGAACAAATATTCCCTCAAGTTTTATCAACCACCGATACAACTCTACGCACGCTTGACGTTCGCTTTACCTAGAACAAGTATGAAACTAGAAGTACAATGTAGGTGTTGTTGGATAGGTTTGTGTCGGTGTCAAAACCAGCGGATCTCGGGTAGGGGGTCCCGAACTATGCGTCTAAGGCAGATGGTAACAGGAGGCAGGGGACATGATTTTTACCCAGGTTCGGGCCCTCTGGATGGAGGTAATACCCTACGTCATGCTTGATTGTTCTTGATGATATGAATATTACAAGAGTTGATCTACCACGAGATCGTAGAGGCTAAATCCTAGAAGCTAGCCTATGGCATGATTGTATGTTCTCCTATGAACTAAACCCTACGGTTTATATAGACACCAGAGGGGGCTAGGGTTACACAAGGTCGGTTACAAGGGAGGAGATATACACATGCGTATTGCCTAGCTTGCCTTCCACGCCAAGGAGAGTCCCATCTGGACACGGGACGAAGTCTTCAATCTTGTATCTTCATAGTCCAACAGTTCGGCCAAAGGATATAGTCCGGCTGTCCGGAGACCCCCTAATCCAGGACTCCCTCAGTAGCCCCGGAACCAGGCTTCAATTTCGATGAGTCCGGCGCGCAGTATTGTCTTCGACATTGCAAGGCGGGTTCTTCTCCAAATACTTCATGGAATATTTTTGAACACAAGGATAGTGTCCGGTTCTGCAAAACAAGTTCCACACCCCACCGTAGAGAGAATAATATTTCCATAAATCTAATCTGCTGAAACGTTTTGGCAGCACAACATCACGTCACATTCCGGTCCTTATCTGAACCGTTCTTCTCAACTAGCGCTGCGCATATTGTGAGGCGGCTTTTTGGTCACGTCTTGTCATCAATACGGATGTGGGTAACACAACCGTGCCTGTTGGTATGACTCCTAGATCTTAGGCAAGTCCAAAACAACCACGAGGAGGACGCTTGATATTACCCTCTTTATAAAGAGGACGAGGCTTTTTCTTTTTTCCCTCTCGTGCTCAATCGAATCCTTCCCCCACCTCGAGTTCTAACACCCAAAGCTCAGGTTAGGCACTTCAGACCTTCAACTATGTCCGGATCCAACCTTCAAGGTTAGTGGATGCCTTCCTCTATCACGGAGGAGGACATCAAGAAGCTGAGAGAGGCCAGATATCTGACCGCGGAAATTTCGCATAGGCTGCCTGCCCGAGGGCAGGTCATCCCTACTCCTGAACCCACCGAGAGTGTCGTATTCATCTCCCACTTCCTTCGAGGACTAGGCCTCGCTCTGGATCCCTTTGTTAGGGGTCTTATGTTCTATTGTGGGCTGGATTTCCATGATCTCCCCAGATTCCCTTCTTCACATCTCGTCATTTATTGTCATATGTGAGGCCTTCCTCCGCATTACCCCTCACTTCGGCCTGTGGCTCAAGACCTTCGATGTGAAGCCGAAGATGATCGAGGGGCGGCACGCAGAGTGCGGAGGTGCCTTAATAAGAAAATTCACTGATGCTCCATGGCCATAGGGTTCCTTCCCAGAGGTGTCTAGATTGTGGCAGCGGGAGTAGTTTTACATCACAGCTCCCCGAAGTGCCAAGTGGGTAGCCGCCCCCACTGAGGGAGTCCTGGATTAGGGGGTCTCCAGACAACTGGACTATATCCTTTGGTCGGACTGTTAGACTATGAAGATACAAGATTGAAGACTTCGTCTCGTGTCCGGATGGGACTCTACTTGGCGTGGAAGGCAAGCTAGGCAATACGGATATGCATATGTCCTCCTTTGTAACCGACCTTGTGTAACCCTAGCCCTTTCCGGTGTCTATATAAACTGGAGGTTTTAGTCCGCAGGACAAGAACATACAAAAATACCATAGGCTAGCTTTTAGGGTTTAGCCTCTCCGATCTCGTGGTAGATCAACTCTTGTACTACTCATATTATCAAGAATAATCAAGCAGGACGTAGGGTTTTACCTCCATCAAGAGGGCCTGAACCTGGGTAAAACATCATGTCCCCTGCCTCCTGTTACCATCCGCCTTAGACGCACAGTTCGGAACCCCCTACCCGAGATCCACCGGTTTTGACACCGACATTGGTGCTTTCATTGAGAGTTCCTCTGTGTCGTCGCCGTTAGGATTGATGGCTCCTTCGATCATCGATAGCGATGCACAGATCTTTGTGTTCGGCGGCTTTGCACTGTGGGCCAACTCGCTTGGCCATCTGGAGCAGATTGAGAGTTATGGCCCTGGCCACCAGATCAGGTTTGGAAGCTTAAACTACTCGGCCGATATCCGCGGAGACTTGATCTTTGACAGATTCGAGCCCCTGCCTTGTGCGCCACACGGTCATGATGAGTATGATTTAGCTGTACCATCAGACAGTGTTCAGGAGATCGCACCGGAAACCGCTCCGACCCTCAATTTGGAACCAGCTACACCATCCATGGACGGGTGGATAGACCCCGCCACAGAGGCCACACTCTCATCAGCGATCGAGCCGATTATCGACCTTATCCTTCACGAGAGCCGTGACGCCGAACTACCAGATTCCTCCCCGGCCACGGACTCCCAACCACCTGTGCCCGTGCCTATCGAATCCGATTGGGCGCCGATCATGGAGTTTACCTCCACGGATATTTTTTAGTACTCGCCCTTCGGCGACATACTAAACTCATTAAGGTATCTCTCCTTGCCAAGAGAATCCTAGCCGAACTATGTCCGTCAGGATTGGGATGCGGATCACGAAGAAATTCGCCTCCTACCCACCACCCACTTAGTAGCCACTATCGACCACTTAACCGACATGCTCGACTTCGACTCTGAAGACATCGACAGTATGGACGACGATGCGGGAGACGAAAAGGAACCACTGCCCACAGGGCACTGGACAACCACCTCATCATATGATATATACATGGTGGACACACCCAAAGAAGGCAATGGCGACGAGACAGTGGAGGATGACCCCTCCAAGAAGCAACCCAAGCGCCGACGTCAGCGGCGCCGCTCTAAGTCTCGCCAAAGCAAAAGCGGTGACACCAGCATAGGAGATAATACCACTCCGGACAATGCCGAAGACGACAACAATCCCCTCCAGCAAGATTTAGGGCAGGAGGATGGAGAAGCCAGCCCTCCTGAGAGATCGACAGAGGGAGAGGCGGAGGATGATAATTACATGCCTCCCTCCAAAGACGAGGCAAGCCTCGACGATGAAGAATTTGTCGTGCCTGAGGATCCAGTTGAACAAGAGCGCTTCAAGCGCCGGCTTATAGCCACGACAAATAGCCTTAAGAAAAAGCAATAACGGTGTCAAGCTGATCAGGATTTGCTAGCCGACAAATGGACCGAAGTCCTTGCGGCCGTGGAATATAAACTCGAACGCCCCTCTAAGATTTACCCAAAGCGTAGGTTGCTACCCCAACTGGAGGAGGAAGCACTCAAACCTACATCTCCAGCGTATGACGCGGCTGATCGGCCGCCTCGTGGCCGTGAGAAAGAGGCATTCCAGCCAAAAGTTTAGCCCGCACCCCGGCGCCACTCAAATAAAAATGTCAAGACATGGGGAAATACGCCAGACCTGCGAGACGTATTGGAGGACAAATTAAAACATGCAAGATCGATCTACGGATCGCGGGGGCGCGCCACTATGCGAGACGATAACTGTCATGCCGGATACAGTAAAAGTAAGTCCGGCCGGGCCGAACATAGTGGACAAGACTCATTTGAGTTGCATCGCAATATAGCCCAGTACAGAGGCGCCGCACACCCCCTATGCTTCACAGACGAAGTAGTGGATCATCAAATCCCAGAGGGTTTCAAACCCATAAATATAGAATCATACAACGGCACAACAGATCCTGCAGTATGGATCGAGGATTTCCTCCTGCACATCCACATGGCACACGGTGATGATCTACACGCCATCAAATACCTCCCACTCAAGCTCAAAGGACCAGCTCAACATTGGCTCAACAGCTTGCCAGCAGAGTCTATTGGCTGTTGGGAAGATCTGGAAGCCGCATTCCTCGACAACTTCCAGGGCACTTATGTGCGACCACCAGATGCCGATGACTTGAGCCACATAATTCAGTAGCCAGAGGAATCGGCCAGGCAATTCTGGACACAGTTCCTAACAAAGAAAAATCAAATCGTCAACTCTCCGGATGCAGAGGCCCTAGCAGCTTTTAAGCACAACATCCGCAATGAGTGGCTCGCCCGGAACCTTGGCCAGGAAAAGCCGAAATCTATGGCAGCCCTCACGACACTCATGACCCACTTTTGTGCGGGAGAAGACAGCTGGCTGGCTCGCAGGAATAACATATCAAAGAACCATGGTACTTTGGATACCAAGGATGGCAATGGCAGGCCACGTCGCAACAAACACAAGTGACGCATTAACAGCGACAATACCGAGGATACGACAGTCAATGCCGGATTCAAAGGCTCTAAACCCGGTCAACGGAAAAAGCCATTTAAAAGAAGCAGTCCAGGCCCGTCCAGTTTGGACCGTATACTCGATCACTCGTGTTAAATACATGACACCCCCGACAAGCCAGCCAACCACACCAACAGGGATTGTTGGGTGTTCAATCAGGCCGGCAAGTTAAATGCCGAAAACAAAGATAAGGGGTCGCATAGCGATGACGAGGAGGAGCCCCGGCAGCCGAACACCGGAGGACAGAAGAGGTTCCCCCAACAAGTGCGGAAAAATAAACAATTTGTATAGAAAGACAGTTGTGGGAGTCCTGGATTAGGGGGTCTCCGGACAGCCAGACTATATCGATTGGCCGGACTGTTAGACTATGAAGATACAGGATTGAAGACTTCATCTCGTGTCCGGATGGGACTTTACTTGGTGTGGCAGGCAAGCTAGGCAATACGGATATGTATATATCCTCCTTTGTAACCGACCTTGTGTAACCCTAACCTCTCCGGTGTCTATATAAACCGGAGGGTTTTAGTCCGTAGAACAACAGACAATCATACCATAGGCTAGCTTCTAGGGTTTAGCTTCTCTGATCTCATGGTAGATCTACTCTTGTACTACTCATATCATCAATATTTATCAAGCAGGACGTAGGGTTTTACCTCGATCAAGAGGGCCCGAACCTGGGTAAAACATCATCATGAAAAGCTTCATACTTTTCAAACAAAGATTCAATTAATAAGCACCCTTAAAATCAACAAATTCTTCTATTTGTTCCACATCATAGTAATCATATATACCATTAGAATAATAATCTAAGGTTTCATTATCATTAAATTCACATGAAAAGGGAAGGTGTGGAGCCTTCATCCTAAAGCAACAAGTATAATCATATCTCAAGCATAATTGCCTAGCATACCAATACAACATATAAATTTGATCCCATAATAGTTTCAGTTTTTGAGTCAAGCGATAATCCCTAAAGTATTCACGTTGATCCAACATTACTCCCATTACCAGATTGAATGAGGTTTTCTCAGGATTATCAAAGTGGTACATAATATTTTTCACATATTGAGCATCGAGGGTTTTAGGAGGTTCCTCATCTCCATGAGGAGCAAGTACACCTAATTTTTTTGGTATTTCTTGTTCCATATCCATAACTAATGATAGAGAACAACTAAGAACATCAAATAAAAATTACTTAGCGATAAAGCAAACAAGCACACGCAAGAATATTCACCCCATGCTATTTCTCCCTGGCAACGGCGCCAGAAAAAGGTCTTGATAACCCACAAGTATAGGGGATCGCAACAGTTTTCGATAAGTAAGAGTGTCGAACCCAACGAGGAGCTAAAGGCAGAACAAATATTCCCTCAAGTTTTATCGACCACCGATACAACTCTACACACGCTAGACGTTCGCTTTACCTAGAACAAGTATGAAACTAGAAGTACTTTGTAGGTGTTGTTGGATAGGTTTGTGTCGGTGTCAAAACCGGCGGATCTCGGGTAGGGGGTCCCGAACTGTGCGTCTAAGGCGGATGGTAACAGGAGGCAGGGGACACGATGCTTACCCAGGTTTGGGCCCTCTTGATCGAGGTAATGCCCTACGTCATGCTTGATTGTTCTTGATAATATGAGTATTACAAGAGTTGATCTACCACGAGATCGTAGAGGCTAAACCCTAGAAGCTAGCCTATGGCATTATTGTATGTTGTCCTACGGACTAAACCCTCCGGTTTATATAGACACCGGAGGGGGCTAGGGTTACACAAGGTCGGTTACAAGGGAGGAGATATACACATCCGTATTGCCTAGCTTGCCTTCCACGCCAAGGAGAGTCCCATCCGGACACGGGACGAAGTCTTCAATCTTGTATCTTCATAGTCCAACCGTCTGGCCAAAGGATATAGTCTGGCTGTCCGGAGACCCCCTAATCCAGGACTCCCTCAGTAGCCCCTGAACCAGGCTTAAATGACGATGAGTCCGACGCGCAGTATTATCTTCGGCATTGCAAGGCGGGTTGTTCTCCAAACACTTCATGGAAGATTTTTGAACACAAGGATAGTGTCCGGTTCTACAAAACAAGTTCCACACCTGTGGGAGTCCTGGATTAGGGGGTCTCCGGACAGCCAGACTATATACTTTGTCCGGACTGCTAGACTATGAAGATACAAGATTGAAGACTTCGTCTCGTGTCTGGATGGGACTCTACTTGGCGTGGAAGGGAAGCTAGACAATACGAATATGGATATCTCCTCCCTTGTAACCGACCTTGTGTAACCCTAACCCTCTCCGGTGTCTATATAAACCGGAGGGTTTTAGTCCGTAGGACGACATCAACTACAAGATACAATCATACCATAGGCTAGCTTCTAGGGTTTAGCCTCTCTGATCTCGTGGTAGATCTACTCTTGTACAACCCATATCATCAATATTAATCAAGCAGGACGTAGGGTTTTACCTCCATCAAGAGGGCCCGAACCTGGGTAAAACATTGTGTCCCCTGCCTCATGTTACCATCCAGCCTAGACGCATAGTTCGGGACCCCCTACCCGAGATCCACCGGTTTTGACACCGACATTGGTGCTTTCATTGAGAGTTCCTCTGTGTCGTCACTTTTAGGCCCGATGGCTCCTCCGATCATCAACAACGATGCGGTCCAGGGTGAGACCTTTCTCCCCGGACAGATCTTCATGTTCGGCGGCTTTGCACTGTGGGCTAATTCGCTTCGCCATTTGGAGCAGATTGAAAGCTACGCCCCCGGCCATCAGGTTTGATTTGGAAGTTTGAACTACACGGCCGACATCCACGGAGAATTGATCTTTGACGGATTCGAGCCACAGCCGAGCGTGCCGCACTGTCACGATGGGTATCACCTAGCTCTGTCGTTGAACAGTGCCTTGGAGGCCGCGCCCGCATCAGCTCCGACCCTCAGCTCGGAGCCAACTGCGCTGACCGAGGACGGGTGGCTAGACACCGCCTCGGAGGCTGCAATCTCAGCGGCGATCGAGCCGAATATCGACCTTACCCTTCGCAAGAGCCGTGTTGTTAAACCGCCGGATACTTCTCCGGCCACGGACTACGAACCTCTTGCGCCCGTTCCTATCGAATCTGGTCAGGCGCCGATCATGGAGTTTACCACCGCGGATATCTTTCAGCACTCGCCCTTCGGCGACATACTGAATTCATTTAAGTCTCTCTCCTTGTCAGGAGAGTCCTGGCCGAACTATGCCCGGCAGGAATGGGGTACGGACGATGAAGAAATTCGCGACCCACCCACCACCCACTTAGTAGCCACTGTCAATGACTTAACCGATGTGCTTTACTTCGACTCCGAAGACATCAACGATATGGACAACGATGCGGGAGACGAAGAGGAACCACTGCCTACAGGGCGCTGGACGTCCATCTCATCACATGACGTGTACATGGTGGACACACCAAAGGAAAACGCCGACGAGGAACGGAAGGACGCAACAAAGGGTTGTCCCCTCGATAAGCAGTCAAAGCGGCGGCGTAAGCGCCACCCCAAATCCCGCCTCGACAGAAATAACGACCATACTAGCCCAGCGTTAGAGCAGGGTGAACCACCGCCGGACCACGACAACACGGAGAATCAAACCAAACAAACCAGCTCTGTTAAAGATAATAGTCCGGAGGACATAACACCGGAGCAATAAAATGCCCATCGAAGGCTTGTTGCCACCGCGAGGAGTCTAAAAAGGTAGAAGCAAAGGCTCAAGGCTGCGCAAGACACACTCCAAATCAGATGGAGCAAAGTACTCAACGCAGCAGCAGAGTAGAGTACGGCGACAATCGCCCCACCAAGAGTTACCCAAAGCGGAAGTTATTACCCGAATTCGATGAGGACGCCTTAGATCCCCCGCAACCAATAATCAAAACGGCCACCTGGCCAGATAGACGACCTCACGGCCAACATAGAGCGGCAAACAATACCACATATAAGCCAATACGCGATCCACACGAGGGCTCGCATCAAAAGGACGGAGCAACCAGATCCATCTATGGACCACGCAAGCGCTCTCCAGCATACGATGCAACACAACAAACATCTGAACAACGCGGCACACCCAGATACAGGGGCGCCGCACACCCCCTATGTTTCACCGATGAGGTGCTGGACCATGAATTTCCAAAAGGATTCAAACCCGTAAACATAGAGGCATATGACGGAACAACAAACCCTGGGGTCTGGATTGAGGACTATATCCTCGACATTCATATGGCTCGGGGAGATGATCTCCATGCCATTAAATATTTACCCCTCAAACTCAAAGGGCCAGCTCGGCACTGGCTTAAAAACCTCCCCGAAAACTCTATCGGAAGCTGGGAAGAGCTCGAAGACGCTTTCCGGGCAAATTTTCAAGGGACTTATGTCCGACCTCCGGATGCGGACGATTTGAGTCATATAACTCAACAGCCCGGAGAGTCAGCTCGAAATCTCTAGAATAGGTTTCTTATTAAAAAGAACCAAATAGTCGACTGTCCGAACGCAAAAGCCTTGGCAGCCTTTAAGCATAGCGTCCGTGACGAATGGCTCGCCAGACACCTCGGCCAAGAAAAGGCGAGAACAATGGTAGCATTAACAAGCCTCATGACCCGCTTTTGCGCGGGTGAGGATAGCTGGCTAGCCAGATGCAGCACCAGCGACCCTAGTACATCCGAAGCTAGAGATGGAAATGGGAAATCATGGCACAACAACACTAACAAACACCAGAATAAAGAAGACAACACGAAGAGGACGGTAGTAAATGACAGATTCAAAAGCTCTCGGCCAAGTCAGCAAAAGCCGCCCTTTAAAGGCGTCAGAGATGAACTGTCCAGCCTAAAAAAAATTCTGGACCAAGTATGTCAGATCCATAGCACCCTTGGTAAACCCGCTAACCATACCCACAGAGAATGTTGGGTCTTCAAGCAGTCCGGCAAGCTCAACGCCGTACACAAGGGGGAGGATACACCAAGCGAAGACGAGGATGAGCCTCTAAAGCAAGATGCTGGGGAACAAAAGAAATTTCCACCAGAAGTCAAAACAGTAAACGTGTTACACGAGATCAAGGGGAGAAACAAAGCAGCACTCCCAGATAAATATACCCAAGGGCCTATCACCGCGGTGCCCGGCCACTGGTCGCTTCAATCAATCACTTTCGACCATCGTGATTACTCAGCAAATATCCGGCGGGCAGGATGGGCTGCCCTGGTACTAGACCCAATTATTGACGAATACCACCTTACACGAGTCCTGATGGACGGTGGCAGTAGTTTAAACCTGATATATCAGGATACGATCCACGAAATGGCGATAGACCCAACGAAAATCCGCCATAGCAACACTACCTTTAAAGGAGTAACGCCAGGCCCAGGGGCTCACTACATGGGCTCCCTGCTACTAAAGGTTGTATTCGGCTTCCCCGATAACTTCTGTAGCGAACATTTAACCTTCCACATTGCTCCGTTCCAAAGTGGTTATCAAGCACTACTTGGATGCGAAGCTTTTGCTCGCTTCAACACAATACCGCATTACGCTTCCCTCACGCTCAAGATGCCTGGTCCACGCGACATCATTACAGTAAGCGGAAATATCGAGCGATCTTTACGCGCCGAAGAGAATGCGACTGCCTTGGCAGCCACACACTAAAAACGGCCCCACCAACTACATCATTTGATAGGTCGTCAAGACCACGGACGCGGTTAGACGAGTCCGGCGCTGCTATATGTAATTTGTACCAGATTGAGGGCCACACCCCTATTACAAATACAAGGGGCTCAACGCGCGCAGACAAGTGGCAATTTCTACTCATTTTTAATTATACATGGTCTCTTTAAAAAACTACCTTTTTGCATGACAACTTTTTCACCTAAAGTTCCTCTCTTTTACAGATGATCATCGTGCTACACCCGTCCAGGACACGGCACAACGGAGGCACAGACGCAGACGTGCAACAGTGACCTGCTCCAAGGATTCTCTTTAGATTAAGACCCTGCGTAAACCTTTTTTACTGTCTCTTGTTGATACACATCCCCCAAAATCTCACCGCAATTGAGAAGGATGCTGACGTCTTGGCATGTGTCCACGTCAGAATAATGCACGTACCTGGACACAAGGGGCTCCTTACAAAGGCCACTATTTAGGCCCGGTTTATACCATAAAGACCAAATACCTTAGGGAGTGTTCGGCGTCGCGAGTTTGGCCTTATATGCATCAGCTCCGAATCATGTCTTTGGTCAAATGTTGGGTTTGCCCGGATCCTATGTTTTGGTACCTTACATTCCACTCTATCGGCTAAGGTAGCACTAGGAGAACTACTGCGATTGTGCCCCGGGTCATTCGGACGAGCACCTCAGTAGAGAAAGCCGAAAACTGACTGTCATGATATAGCGTGAGACTGGTCAACCAGTCGATGACCTACCGGAATATTAGAATTCCTCCGCCTTAACGAAGGGTCGTTTCCCGGCCGGGCATGTACGCACCCCGAATTCGGGAGAGTGCGGAGCCAACAGGGGCTATATAGTAGCCCCACCGTCAAACTCCTAAGGCTAAGTGAAAGTGTTAAAGCATTATAGTCTGGTTGCCTCGTTCGCTGCGTTATCACCTCCTTAATAGGACCAAGACGTCGGGTTAAGTGTGAAAACGCGTCTTCTTCGAACACCCCCGCATTATATGCGTGGGGGCTGAAGCCGATGACTGCAATCTTTCAGGTTATACGCATGTATACATAAACAGCCGCACAGGAGGCACCATATTACTTTCCGGCAAAAGTATAAACATAGCCTTAATAAATTTCATAAAAACATTGTGTTTACAATGGGAATACATGTCACTCAAACATAATATTCTTCGAGCACTGGGACTCTATCAAACGAGCACCCTCAAGAACCTCTTCGAAATAGTGCTCGGCAGCCACTCGGCCTATGGCCAAACCCTGCGCCACAACAGTGGTAGCATTCATCTCCGCCCAGTATGCTTTAACACGGGCAAGGTCCATCCGCGAGCCTTCTATGCATGCCGACCTCTTCAAAGCATTAATGCGCGGCACTGCACCAAGGAACTGCTGCACTAAGCTGAAATAGCTGTTCGGCTTCGGCTTTTCCGGCCACAGCTGATCCACAATGGACCTCATGGCGAGTCCGGACAACCTATTAAGTTCGGCCCATTCGGCTAGCTGATCCGTCAGGGGAAGCGGACGCTCTGGAATATTAAATTGCGACCAGAATAGCTTGTCCACTTCACGATCTGACTGATCTCGGAAGTATTCGACCGCATCGGCAGCGCTCACCGCAAAGTCCATATATGCGTCTGCCGAACTCAACAGCCGACCCAGAGGGGCATAACGCGGATCTCCGAACTTCCTCTGCAGCAAAAAAGGCTTCCCAGCCACAATATCTCTAGCTTGGCATAGCTCCTCCTTCTTCGCCCTCATAGCGGAGTGAGTGTCTTTGGTCGCTATCGTGGCCTTCTCAAGGTCCGCTGCCTTCACTCGGTTCTCTTCTTCAAGGAACCGGCAACGGTTGGCAGTGCCTTTTAATTCGACAGCCATCTTGGCCATTTTTTCTTTACTTTCGCAATGGGCGGCCTTCTCAGCTCTTAACTCTTCGGCTGCCTCCAAAGCAGCCGCATTACTAGCCCTCGCTTGTTCCTTGGCTCGGGCAAGTTCCGCCCGAAGGGTCTCCACGGTGGCAGCTCCGTCTGCAGTCACAACATATTAAAGATACTGGCATTATGCTACTCTCATTATGCGACATTCACCAGGAAAACATTACTTACCCTGTGACTCGTCAAGTCGTCTGTTAACAAGATCGATGTCGGTGTCCGCCGCATCTAGTTGCCGCTTTAGCTCGGCAAACTCATGAGTCCGGCTAGCCACCGGAGCTTCCATTACCTGCACATTAAAGAGGTATGGCTATTGCCTGGGACAACGATCCTCTGTTCGCCACCATTCTCGATGACAACCAGAGTCTCAGGGGCTACTATCTACACAGGGCACACTTAACATGTTTGGTACTATCAAAAAGTATATCATTTCACGTACCTCAAAGCCCGCCAGTAGACTCGTAAAAGCTTCATGCAATCCGCTTTCGGCGGACGAAACTCTTTCCATCACCGTACCCATTAACGTACGGTGTTCCTCTGAGATGGTTGCTCGCCCCAACAGCTCCCTCAGTATGTCCGACAGCATACCGGATGGTGCCGGACTCTTCTGTTCGCTCTCTTTATGAGCCGGACGCTGAGGATTATCTTCTGGCCTCACCAAATCCGGAGAGGCCCTCCGTGACGACACTTAAAAGTCGCCCTCTTCCTGAGCAGGGGAGTCCGGAGGAGGCGTTTCGCTCTCCATCATCTCCGGAAGAAGATCCCCCGAAGATGAGCTCTGCTGAGAAGGGCTGAGATCCGGACTGCAAGATAAACGCTTCAGTTATTTTCCTCAGAGGAAAGGTAATATACCTTCACTATCGAAGTACTTTCTAACTACTTACAGCTCGTTGGAGGGATGACCCTCGCGTGGACTTTGTGCGGTAAAAGCACCCTCCAAGGCAGGACCCTCTAGTGGGGATTTCTTCTCCCGTTTGGAAGCCTCAGTTTCCGGATCATTTGAGGCAGTCCTCTTCCTTCCCCGAAGCAAGAGATGGTCGGATTCTTCTCCTTGGTTGTCCTCCTTCACGGAGGCGCTCGTTCCCTCGGTTGGAACTAGCAGCGACGGGGGCCCGCTTC
>NC_041384.1:590218024-590236805 GCF_002162155.2 Triticum dicoccoides | reverse complement strand
TGCGAGCTTGAGCATATTTTCCAGCACCGGATTTTCCAAGCCCTCAGGGAGGGGGGCCAAACACCGGATCATCTTCGCCTTTGTCAGCCAGTCCTAGTCAAAGAGCAATCTCTCAGAAACAACGTCATAAACAAAACACGGTGTGTTCGGCTAGAGGATTACTTACTTGTTCGGCGACGCGGTTGCTGCTCAGGCCCACGTCCTCGGTGGTATCCGGACACTCTATTTGAGGTCCGAAGAATGACTGGTAAATTCTGAATGGCCCGCGGTCCTTATGGGTTGAACTCCCACAAACAAAGGGGCTGGCGTTTGCAAGGCTGGACTCGACGAACTTGTCAGGACCCCAATTCCAAGTCACATCGATCTAGCCGGTAACACCTCATATCACTTTGCGGCCTCACGCACGGTATTCCCACGGGTGTCGCCTTACCATGTCCCGGGACCGTTTGCGCCTTTTGGCTCACGTATATGATAGTGTCGCTAGCATCCATATGACAGAGAACCCGGGCCGACATGGCTAGTCGTGAACACAAAGCGGCACTAACCTATGGGGACAGGCATACATGAATCACATCGAGCATGTCGGTCAGCAACGTGTGAATCCGGGCTGTAGCACTGGGCTAACAGGACTCCGGATGTCACCGCGTGACATTTCCCCGAAGGGACAGACACAGGAACAAAGTGAAACACATGCCGACCAGTCAAGTGTCCTGAGCAGTAGTGCTGGGCTAGCAGGACTCCGGTGAACCGGGCTGTAGCAGACTACTATGGCTCATGGAAGCACTAGACTACATTTCCCCATAAGAGAGGCTGCCAAGGATAAACAACTAGATTGTCGGATCCCACACATACCAAGCATTTTAATCATACACACCAAATGCTCGATATGTGTAAATACAACATGGCATCACAACATAACTCTACAACTCAAGTATTTATTCCTTAGGCTCCGAGGAGCGAGATATTACAAACATGGGTCTCATGACCCAACAATCACAACATACAAATCAAGCACGTGCGGAAGCTTAACATGTCTGAGTACAGACATCTACAAATGGAAAAGGGCTAAGAAGCCTGACTATCTACTAGATCC
Organism: Triticum dicoccoides; assembly: GCF_002162155.2. Taxonomy (NCBI): domain Eukaryota; kingdom Viridiplantae; phylum Streptophyta; class Magnoliopsida; order Poales; family Poaceae; genus Triticum; species Triticum dicoccoides. Next base: position 590,235,712 of record NC_041384.1, on the reverse strand, counting down.
TGCCGAGGGCACAAGATCGTAGCTGAGGTATCAAGCTAAACGTCGAAGTCCACGCGGAACTACTAGCGAGACTGAAGCCTCTCTGCAGAAACATCAATTAAGCAAACATGAGTACAATTGTAATCAGCAAGACTTACATCAGAACTAACTACATATGCATTGGTATCAACAAAGGGGGTGGTGGAGTTTAACTGCAGCAAGCCAGCTTTGACTCAGTGGCTAACCTGAACTATGACTGCAAGAAACTCTTTTGGGGTGGCGCACACGAGTCCACATATTCACCATTCAATACACCACTATGGATCCGCTCCCGTTTCCCTACGAGAAGGCCATCCATAGCACTCACGCTTATCTTGCGAGTTTTAGAGTATCCACTTTCACTTGTCTATGAACTATGCAAGGGGTCCAAGTTTCCATATCCGAGGAATCCGGCTATTCGAATAGATAATGATAACCCTGCAGGGGTGTACATCTTCACACACGCTCCCACCACTTACCACCATATACACGTCATGTATCTCCGCAACCTTCAAGCGGAAGCCTGGCGAGGGTGTCGGCCATGGCCTACCTAAACACTTAAGTCTCTAGTCCAGGTTTATCGCCTATCCAGGTTCCATACGCAGGGAATCCGGCCCAGGTTTCCACATACGGCCCCGAACGATGTGAACAGGGTTCCCGAGACACCAAACGGGTGCCCGATACACCGTGCCACGGTGTATCTACCGCAACATAGCCCACCACTAGGGTCAGCGCTACGCACGGGCGCCAACACATAACCTACAAACACCAGATGAAAGATCGTGGATGTCGCCTAGAGGGGGGGGGGTGAATAGGCATTTTAAAATAATTACGGTTTAGGCTTGAACAAATGCGGAATAAACCTACCGGTTAATTTGCCAACCATAAAACCTAAAACAACTAGGCTCACCTATGTGCACCAACAACTTATGCTAAGCAAGATAAGCAACTATGAGATAGCAAGATATATGACAAAGAGCAATATGGCTATCACAAAGTAAAGTGCATAAGTAAAGGGCTCGGGTAAGAGATAACCGAGGCACGCGGAGACGACTATGTATCCCGAAGTTCACACCCTTGCGGATGCTAATCTCCGTTTGGAGCGGTGTGGAGGCACAATGCTCCCCAAGAAGCCACTAGGGCCACCGTAATCTCCTCACGCCCTCGCACAATGCAAGATGCCGTGATTCCACTAAGGGGCCCTTGAGGGCGGTCACCGAACCCATACAAATGGCAACCCTTGGGGGCGGTCACCAAACCCGTACACTTTGGCAACCCTTGGGGGCGGTCACCAGTACCCGTCAAATTGCTCGGGGCGATCTCCACAACCTAATTGGAGACCCTGATGCTTTCCTGGAGCTTTTCACCACAATGATTGAGCTCCGAACAACAGCAACCGTCTAGGGTGCCAAGGCACCCAAGAGGAACAAGGTCTAGGGTGCCCAAACACCCAAGAGTAAAAAGCTTCTCAACCTTCACTTCCACATATCACCATGGAGAACTCAAACTGATGCACCAAATGCAATGGCAAGGGCACACGGAGTGCCCAAGTCCTTCTCTCTCAAATCCCACCGAAGCAACTAATGCTATGGAGGAAAATGAGAGGAAGAACAAGAAGGAGAACACCAAGAACTCCAAGATCTCGATCCAAGGGGTTCCCCTCACATGGAGGAGAAAGTGATTGGTGGAAATGTGGATCTAGATATCCTCTCTCTTTTCCCCCCAAAACTAGCAAGAATCCATGGAGGGATTGAGAGTTAGCAAGCTCGAAGAAAGTCAAGAATGGGGGAAGAACACGAGCTCAAAAGATAAGGTTCATTGGGGAAGAAGACCCCCTTTTATAGGAGGGGGAAAATCCAACCGTTATGTGCTCAGCCCGCACACGAGCGGTACTACCGCTCCACGAGCGGTACTACCGCTCAGGTGGAAGAAACAGGGAAAAGGAGCAACAAAACATGAACCTTGGGGCAATAGTACCGCAGGAGACAACGGTACTACCGCTGGGTTAAGTGGTACTACCGCACCCTTCGGCGGTACTGCCGCACAGAACGAAGGGTAAAGGAAAAGAGGGAACCGGGCGGTACTACCGCGGAGGAAGGGCGGTACTACCGCTAAGGAGCGGTACTGCCGCACTACTGCCGCAGCGAGGTACCGCACAATCCGACACAGAAAAAGACCCCTCGAATCGACGCGGTAGGGACCTGGTAAGCCAGCGGTAGTACTGCTGCGGTGTCACCGCCGGTACTACTGCTGCGAAGCGGTACTGCCGCTTGTGTCCCCTCAGCGGTACTACCGCTGGGTACCACGGTACTACCGCTGGGACCCTGACAAAACCACACTCAAGAAAACAAGAACTGCCATAACTTCTGCATATGAGCTCCGAATTGAGAAAACTCAAGCTTGTTCGAAACAAGACGACGAGTAGCATCAAAACAGCGACAGGGGAGGTATACCAACAAATAGAGGAGTGAAACCTCCAACCGAGAAGAACCGGCAAAACCTCCAACATCGAAAACATCATAGAAGAAGCATGTGAACTCCGTTTTCGATGAACTCGAGCTTGTCATCAAGATGACCATAAGCTCTAAGACTCTCAAAGAGAACCAAACAAGAACCAAGAAAGATGATGCAAGGATGCAATGGTTTGAGCTCTCAGCAAACGATACGATCAAGCTACTCATCGAGAGCCCCCCTTGATAGTACGGCAATCAATCCTATAACCCGGTCTCCCAACTACCATCATGAGACCGGTAAAATAGAAAACCTATCAAGGGCAAACCTTTGCCTTGCACATGGTCCACTTGAGCTAGATGATGACGATCTTGACTCCCTCAGGTTGGACCACCTTTCTTGATTGGGTTGACTCGATGAAGACTAGTTGATTGCTCCCCCATACTCCACTATGGGTGAGCCACTCTTCCGCACATCTTCACAAGTCCATTGTCACCACAAAGGACGGCAAGCTTCAAGCATTTGATCTCTTCGTGATGCTCCACTTGAACTTGCACACCGCAACCTTTCTTGATTGTGTTGACTTGATGAAGACTAGTTGATTGCTCCCCCATACTCCACTATGGGTGAGCCACTCTTCTGCACATCTTCACAAGTCCATTGTCACAACAAGGACGGCAAGCTTCAAGCATTTCATCTCTTCGTGATGCTCCACTTGAACTTGCACACCGCAACCTAACCCCATAAAGAACCCTCACGAAGACCAGGGGTTAGTACACAAAGCATAATTGACAATGCTTACCATACCATGGGATCACTTGATCCCTCTTGGTACATCTTCTATGCTTTGTGGGTTGATCAACTTGATTCACTCTTTAACTTAGTCTTGATCAACCTCTCACAAGACCAATCTTTAGGTAATTCCTTGAATAGCACCTTGGTCGACACAAACTCTCCTTGAAACCAACACATGTACTCCAAGAAAAGCCTATGGACAAAACCTTCAAATATAACTCAAGGCAACCATTAGTCCATAGAGATTGTCATCAATTACCAAAACCAAACATGGGGGCACCGCATGTTCTTTCAATCTCCCCCATTTTGTTAATTGATGACAATCACTTTCAAGAGAGTTTAATACAAGGAATTATGCATCACCATGCAATGCAACAACCAATAATGCATGCGTATGAGATGCAAATGCTTAGGAACAAAACCAAAGCAAGGAGAAAACTCTAAAGACTTCTCCACAAAACCCTCCGAAACCTCCACAAAACTCTCTGAAACTTCTCCCCCATTGGCATCGATTGCCAAAATGGGCAAAAAGCTTAGAAGGCCAATATAGATTGAGTTCCTCCAGAAGTTGTGTATTTCTCAACAAGAGAGTGGAAAGCAATACACATAACCAACGGTAAATACTTGGAGGAAGACAAACTATATTGAGGCCCAAAGATTACTAAAGGAAGATATGCCACAAAGACATAATCGACAAAGACACAAGCAATCAAGCGATCAAAAGATACCAATTGAAGCAAGCTATCAAAAGATACCAATTGAACCAACTAGGCCAATGATCCTACGAGCCACAAGAAAGAAAGATATTATGATATGAGCAGAGGAGTGTTCTAAAGAGCCTAGAGAAGCTCCCCATGATTTGTGCACATCAAGAATTTTGGTATTTGGATACAAAGTGCACAAAATAGGATCATAGCTCCCCCAAAATCAATAGAAACTTATAACAAGTGCAAGTGAGCATATAGGAAACTAAGCCTAGTACTTGCAACTAACACATGGTTGAGCAACAAGTGAAAGAGGCAACTTAAGAATGGGGTCAACCAAAATGATGTGTGAGAGTCAAGGCAAGGCACTAGAATGTCTTTCGCACTGAGACATAGTTGACATGGCCACGTGCAGTGGTGACCGGCTTGGCGTAGAATGTCTTTCCCGCTGGCTTACCACGACCAACGGACTTTCCAGACTGATTGGGGTTGTTGTTCTGGGGACACTCTCGACTATAGTGACCCGACTCTCCACACTTGAAACATGTCACAACATTGGGGCGTGGAGCAGCATTAGCAGTGGGGCCACCATAGGGCTTGGACGGTGCAAACTGCTGGTTGGGGCGAGGCGCCTCAAAGGATGGCCTCGGAATGAACTTGGGTGGAAGTGCCGTTCTTGGAATCCACACCCGGCGCTTCTAAGATCCAGAGCCAGATGAAGAGCCAAAATCACGAGAGTGCTTGCGTGAAGCGTCATAGTTAGACTGGCTTGTCTCAGCATTGATGGCTTTATTGACCAACTTCTGAAAGGACGTGCACTCATGCAGACAAAGATCGCGGCGAAGCTCAGGGCTAAGTCCCTTGCGGAACCTTGCTTGCTTCTTAGCGTCGGTGGATACCTCTTCAGGAGCATATCGTGCCAGATTCCCAAATTCACGACTATATGCATCCATAGTCAGTCTTCCTTGGGTGAAATTGCAGAACTCTTCCCTCTTGCGATCTATGAGACCTTCCGGGATGTGATGCTCACGGAAAGCCTCACTGAATTCAGCCCAAGTAGTGATTTGGCCGACCGGGCGCATAGCTTCAAAATTTTCCCACCAAAGGCTAGCAGGGCCTTCGAGGTGATAGGCAACATAAGTAACCTTATCAGCTTCGGCTACGTTAGCAGAACGTAGATTGTGGGTGATGCTGCGAAGCCAGTCATCCGTGTCGAGGGGCTCGATGGAATGGTTAAACTTTGGTGGGTACAACTTGATGAAGTCATTGATTGACACCAAGTCATTTCGCTGATGGCGTGCAGTGTTCTGCTCAATCCGCTCCAGCAAGCAGTTAGTCTCACGCTTGTTTCTTTCCACCTCCAGCATCACTTCGGCCAGAGAAGGCGGGTGAGGCAGATTTCCACCCCTAGCTGCACTGGCTTCCCCCCTGCTTCGGGGCAGCAGGGTTGCTGCGGGTGTTGACCATCCTAGGAGAAAACAAGACAACGGTTTAGATAAGGATGGCACAAAGTTAGCAAGGAAGTGCAGAATGTAATGGATAACATGGAATGCTAAGATGTTCATTGCACGACATGGTAATATAGAAACTGCCATATATATACCATTGGTCATACACATCGTACATAGTTTAGTGCAAGCCCAGGCTAGAGTACAACTATGGTGAAAGACATTACATCTCAATGAAGGCATTCCAAGCTCCTATACATTATTTTTCTACACCTCCGGAGTGTGATACAGACCAAGTCGTATCCCACGGTCACGCAGGACTGTGGAGAATACAACTACTACAATACTAATGAAACTACTACTAGCTCAGACGGCTCCGTAGTAATCCTCATAGAAGTCGCCACCAAAACCTGGAAGTGTAACATGATCATCTAGGAATAGACGATCCTGCGGAGCCTGCGGACCATAGCGACTCGGATGTGGCCTTGGTCCCACAAGTGGTGGCAGACGGGGACCACGAGGAGGGGTGATGCCTCCTACATCGCGCCACTCCATACAATCTGGCAATCCAGACCATACAGGGTACAGATCCCTCAGATCCATGTATCCTGCCTGTACCGCAGGTGCAAACCGAGTCAAAGTGGCCCAGTGATCAGCACGAGAGTTGAAAAGCTCCATACGCAAGGCCCGATTTTCGCGGTCCTTATCCTCGAGCATCTCGGCAGTGGTGCGGAGTAGTGACTCCTCATGTGTAGAGTCATAGTACAAGGCCTGATAGTACCCCTGTGCTCCGGGAAGTGAGGCTGGCATGAAATGGAAGTCGGTGTTCTGTAGCAAGGCAGTCTTGGCTCGAATGATAGTCATCATTGAATAGGCTGCATCCTGCACAGACATCTCAATAGTGACCCCAAGTCCATAGAAACAGTGAAGGGGCTCAGTGGCTCCAGGATAAGAGGGATATATCCTGAGGGTACAAAGGTACTGGCTCTGGTTGAAGTCTCTGAACTGCTCCTCGACGGTATATTCCGGATACTACCGATAGCCTAACTCAACCATCACTCGAACCAACATGGCCGTGTGGCCGGGCACATCAAGGCACCGGGTCAGATGAACCACTTGGTTCTGCGAACGGGTGGCCATCTGAAAGCACAGAATAATGCAAAGACATTAGAATTTTCTAGGGGAAATCGGACAGCATAACGGCTGTAAATGCTCAAGAAAAGATTTGAGACATCCACAACAGTTTGCAATACCACTCAACAACATCATACCAAGTTTCTGATTCAACTGGCAACATACTAAAAGTAGTAGAAACTGTACTGAGGCTTGTAACAACAATCCTATAAGCTACTAGGGATTAGTAACACGTGAACCTGATAGAAGAAGAGAGCCTAGTCCTTAACCCACGTTGAATGAGAAGAGAATGACTCAGATCAGAGGGCATAAGGTAAAGAAGTAAAAGAGCCTTACATTCCCTCCCACAATCAATTCCCCTACATATAACTAAAGCATTTCTAGACTCGACATTGACCAGTTTGGCTCAACGAACCTACAGGCAGTCCGGATCTGATGCCAACGCTGTCAGGACCCCGATTCCAAGTCACATCGATCTAGCCGGTAGCACCTCATATCACATTGCGGCCTCACGCACGGTATCCCCACGGGTTTCGCCTTACCATGCCCCGGGACCATTTGCGCCTTTTGGCTCACATATATGATAGTGTCGCTAGCATCCATATGACACAGAACCCGGGCCGACATGGCTAGTCGTGAACCCAAAGCGGCACAGACCTATGGGGACAGGCATACATGAATCACATCGAGCATGTCGGTCATCAGCGTGTGAATCCGGGCTGTAGCACTGGGCTAACAGGACTCCGGGGAACCCGGGCTGTAGCAGGCTAGGCAGGACTCCGGAAGTCACCGCGTGACATTTCCCCGAAGGGACAGACATAGGAACGAAGTGAAACACATGTCAGCCAGTCAAGTGTCCTGAGCAGTAGTGCTGGGCTAGCAGGACTCCGGTGAACCGGGCTGTAGCGGACTACTATGGCTCGAGGAGCACTAGACTACATTTCCCCATAAGAAAGGCTGCTAAGGATAAACAACTAGATTGTCGGATCCCACACATACCAAGCATTTCAATCATACACACAATATGCTCGATATGTGCAAATACGACATGGCATCACAACAAAACTCTACAACTCAAGTACTTTATTTAAAGGCTCCAAAGAGCCATACATAACATGTTCATACATGTAGGGGTCACATGACCCGACACTCAAGTCATACAAGCATACAAGCACATGCGGAAGCAAATAGTCTGAGTACAGACACTAGAAAGAAAGAAGGCTTCTCGAAGCCTGTCTATCTACATAGGGCCCTCCATGGCCAGGATCACCACCCAAGTCACTCATCGACGTCGAGATCTACATAAAACCCATCGGAGGGGGCGGTGTTGTCGTCTGGAAACAGTAATTAAGCAAACATGAGTACAAAGGTACTCAGCAAGTCTTACAACAGAAACTACTATACATGCTCATTCTCAAGAAGGTGGTGGAGTTATTGCAGGAAGCCAGCTTTGACTCTTGGCTAAGCTATCCTACAGGACACCACTAGTAAAATAGTTTTCGCACATGAGTCCACTAATCACCAACACAATACTCCACCGGGGATCCTCCCTCGTCATCCTATGAGAGGGCCATCCTCGGTACTCACACTTATCTTGAGTCTTTTAGTAGTATCCATTAACTTGTCTATGAACTGTATAGGCAACCAAGTAGTCCTTTACCGCAGACGCGGCTATTCGAATAGTTTTATACCCTGCAGGGGTGTACTTCATCACACATGTTTCCACCACTTAGCGTCTGCACACGACATGTGCTCGGCAGACTTCAAGCGAAAACCGACGTGGGTGTAGACCACGACCTGACTAACCGCACAAGTCTCTAGTCTAGGTTTATCGCCTATTCAGGTTCCATCCGCAAGGAAATCCGGCCGGGGTGTCCTCAACGGCCCCGAACGATGTGTGCAGGGTTCCCGAGACACCAAACAGGCGACTCGGTACACCGTGCCATGGTGTATCTACCGCATCATAGCCCACCCCTAGGGTCAGCGCTACGCACGACCGCCAACACATAACCTAGAAACACCAGAAACTAGTTGCAACTCCTGGACAGAGGGCGAGCGGGGTCAGTAAATCAAGCGGGGTCATATTTCAGGGCCTAATGTGTGGTAGTAGCTGAATCTTAAATCACGCATACAGATCTCAATTCTTAGGGACGGCCTCAATGAAACAACCCACCATGTACTCCTACATGGCCACTCATCGATACCTTTACCAAATCATGTTCAACACATCCCTCACATTACCGACATAATCATTTCACTCTAGCCCATCACCCAGATGAACCAGACCTGACACAACTCTAAGCATAGCAGGCATATCAAGGTAGGAAACACATACATGGCTCAATCAACTCCTACACATGCTAGTGGGTTTCATCTAATTACTGTGGCAATGACAGGTCATGCAGAGGATAAGGGTTCAACTACCGTAGCACACAGCATTTTGAAACATTGTTGTCTTAATGCAGTAAATCAGAGCAGAGGCGAGAACATGGGATTGTATCGGTATGATCAATGGGGCTGCTTGCCTGATGGAGTGGTAGTAGGGTACTGCCCTTCAGTTGGATACTCGGAGATATCCTCGGAGGCAAAACCTACCACGAAGGACACACAACACATAATCAACACATGACAATATGCAACAATATGATGCATTTTATGACATGGCAAAATGATGTGTCCTGCCTAATGCAATGTGAAACAAATTTAAATGGGTCCATTTGATTCAAAGATTCAAATGAAGGTTAAAGTTCTTATGCATAAAAAGTGTATTAGCTTGTTTCACCTAAATAGCAAGGTTAAATTGGTTTGTCATGCATGAAACCATTACAGATGGATAGATTGAATTTTTCTGATCATTTTTCATATATAATTTGTTTGATTTGGAGCTATGGTTGATTTTCTATGATTTTTAGAAGTTTTGGCTATTTTCTGGAATTTCCTATATAAAAATAAATCCAGAAAAGGATTAATTGCGTCAGCACTGCGTCACTATGACGTTAGTGAGTCAAAGGAGCCAAGGCTAGTCAAACCTGACTGGTGGGCCCTATTTGTCAGTGTCTCAGCTAACTAACAGGATTAAGTTAATACTAACTAACTGTCAGTGGGGCCTGGGCCCAAATGTCAGTGACCTAAATTAATTATAATTAGTTAGCATTAATACTAAACTAATTAACAGGCCGGCCCCACCTGTCATAGGCTCAAGGGGGAAGTCAACCTGGGACCACATGTCAGTCCACGGGTCAAAACGTGGTCAACTCGCTGGCGGCTTAAGGCCGGCGACGACAGATGCGGTGGAGGGGCTCGGGTTTTGCCCACAGTCGACCAAATCGACTGTGGTTTGGTCCTACGCATAGCTGGGGGCAAGCCGCGGCGTTTGATGGTGGAAGTGGAGCTCGGGGAGGCCAGAAACAACGCCGGCGACGACCTTGGCGGTCGCCGGAGTTCGGGCGAGGATAAACTTGAAGCTATGGGGGACAGTGAGGCACGGGGAGTGGTGCGTTAGGCTCCTGGAAACGTGGTGACTGTGGTGACGCGCTCGAAATCAAGCTTACGCGCCTGTGGCCACGATGGCGACATGGCCGGTGGAGCCGAGTTCTCGGGCTCAACGGAGCCCGCGGTTAGAGGGAGAAAACGGCAAGGAAAGAGAGGGGAATGGAGAAGGAGCTCACGGGGAGTGTAGCGGTGGCCTCAGCGAGCTCAGGGAGGCATCAGGGGCGGTGTTTGGTCGCCGGCGATCTCGGCGGACCGAGGTGGAAGAAGATGGCGCTAGCGGCGTTGAAGTGCGTCCGAGGCGTCGCGGCTCGCCCGTGAGGAAGAGGAAGACGTCGGTGGTGCTCGGGGACATGTCGAAGAGACGAGAGGGGGTCGATGGCCGCGGTGGACGACGACGGTGGCGACGAGCTCCTCTCGGGAGGGGATGGGGAGAGAGCCAGAGGGGGGAGAGGGGCATGGGGAGAGTGGGGAAATTGAGAGGGGGACGAGGGAGAGTGCGTGTCACTCATAGACAGCGTCCTGGGTGTCAGCAGAAGCAGGAGGTGGCCGGCGTGTGGTTGCGGGCGCCGAGCACGCGCCTCTTGTCCTCCTAGTGAGAGGAGGGGAATGACTGGCGGTAGCCAGTGGGCTGGGCCGAGCTGGGCTAGGCCAGGGCGACAGGTAAGCTCTAACTCTCTCTCTCTCTCTCTCTCTCTCTCTCTCTTTTGCTTTTATTTATTTCCTGCTATGTGTATTGAAATAGAATAAATACTATTTCATTTCCAAAAACTCTGGAAATATTCAGAGGCACATTTGGGAATATTCTCAACTGCCTAAAAATGCTTCCAGGATTATTTGAGCACTTTAAAATATTTATCGCATTTAAAATGCCCAAATTCAAATACTTATGGCTTGTTCAAAAATCCAGAATGGCTCCATAAATTGCAAGACCATTTTTGGCAGAGGTTTTAGTCAAGACCAAACATGGTGGGCTTTTATGAAGGGCATTTTGGGTTCATTGAATTTCCAATTGTTGGAAATTAGCATTTTCAAGGGGGGTGTTGGGGTCGATTAGGCCCCATCTCAAGTTTAAAAAAAAATAAACATGATGCACATGTTCATCCAATCCTAATGCATGACTAAAAGCAGGGATGTGACACCTTCGGCCATGGAGCTCCGGCCATCTTGCTTATTGACGCGCCTGTGCACGCCGCATGTTGCCCCTCGATTATCTTCGGCTTCACTTCGAAGGTCTTGAGCCATAGGCCGAAGTGAGGGGTAATGCGGAGGAAGGCCTCACACACGACAATAAATGTCGAGATGTGGAGAAAGGAGTCTGGGGCTAGATCGTGGAAATCTAGCCCGTAATAGAACATCAAGCCTCTGACGAAGGGATCCATAGTGAGGCCTAGGCCTCGGAGGAAGTGGGAGATGAACAGCGTCTTCGTTGGGTTCAGGAGTAGGGATGACCTGCCCTCGGGCAGGCAGCCGATGCGAAACCTCGGCGGTCAGGTATCTGGCCTCCCTCAACTTCTTGATGTCTTCTTCCGTGACGGAGGAAGGCATCCATCGGCCTTGAAGGCTAGATCCGGACATGATTGAAAGTTCGGAGCACCTGACCTGGGCTTTGGGTGTTATAACTCGAGGCGGGGGAAGGATTCGATTGAGCATAGGAGGGAAAAAGTAAAAGCCTTGTCCTTTTATAAAGAGGGTGAATATCAAGTGTCCTCTCCGAAACCATTTGGACTTGCCCATAATCTAGGAGTCCTAGACACGGTTGGATTACCCACACCCATATTGATGAGGATGCCGTAATAAGGGGACACGATATCTGCTTTGACGAGACATGTCAAAAAACTGCCTCGCGTTATGTGCGGGGCTAGTTAAAGGAAACAGTTCGAATAAGCACCGGGCCATGGCATGATGTCATGTTGCCAAAACGTGTCAGCATATTAAAGATTTTTGGAAATATTATTCTCTCTGCGGTGGTATATGGAATTTGTTTTTGCAGGGTCGGACACTATCCTTATATTCAAAATTCTTCCGTGGTGTATTCGGAGAAGGAACCCGCCTTGCAATGCCGAAGACAATACTGCGCGTCGGGCTCATCGTCATTGAAAGCTTGGTTCAGGGACCCCCTACCCGAGATCCGCCAGTTTAGACACCGACAACACCCCACCTTAGAGAGAATAATATTTCCATAAATCTAATCTGCTGAAACGTTTTGGCAGCACAACATCACGTCACAGCCTGGTCCTTATCTGAACCATTTTTCTCAACTAGTGCTGCGCATATTGCGAGGCAGCTTTTCTGTCACGTCTTGTCAAAGGAGAGATCGTGTCCCTCTTATTACGGGATTCTCATCAATACAGATGTGGGTAACCCAACCGTGCATGTTGGTATGTCTCCTAGATCTTAGGCAAGTCCAAAACGGCCACGAGGAGGACGCTTAATATTCACCTTCTTTATAAAGAGGACGAGGCTTTTTCTTTTTTCCCTCTCGTGCTCAATCGAATCCTTCCCCCGCCTCGAGTTCTAACACCCAAAGCTCAGGTCAAGCGCTTCGGACCTTCAACTATGTCCGGATCCAACCTTCATGGTCGGTGGATGCCTTCCTCTGTCACAGAGGAGGGCATCAAGAAGCTGAGATAGGCCAGATATCTGACAGCCGAAATTTCGCATAGGCTGCCTGCCCGACGGCAGGTCATCCCTACTCCCGAACCCACCGAGAGTGTCGTGTTCATCTCCCACTTCCTTCGAGGACTAGGCCTCGCTCTGGATCCCTTTGTTAGGGGTCTTATGTTATATTATGGGCTGGATTTCCATGATCTGGCCCCGGATTCCCTTCTTCACATCTCGTCATTTATTGTCATATGTGAGGCCTTGCTCCGCATTACCCCTCACTTCGGCCTGTGGCTCAAGACCTTCGATGTGAAGCCGAAGATGATCGAGGGGCAGCACACAGAGTGCGGAGGTGCCTTAATAAGAAAAATCGCTGATGCTCCATGGCTAGAGGGTTCCTTCCCAGAGGTGTCTAGATTGTGGCAGCGGGAGTGGTTTTACATCACAGCTCCCCATAGTGCCAAGTGGGTAGCCGCCCCCACTGAGGGAGTCCTGGATTAGGGGGTCTCCGGACAGCCGGACTATATCCTTTGGCCGGACTGTTGGACTATGAAGACATAAGATTGAAGACTTCATCCCGTGTCCGGATGGGACTCTACTTGATGTGCAAGGCAAGCTAGGCAATACGGATATGTATATTTTCTCCTTTGTAACCGACCTTGTGTAACCCTAGCCCCCTCCGGTGTCTATATAAACCGGAGGGTTTTAGTCCGTAGGACAACATACAATCATACCATAGGTTAGCTTTTAGGGTTTGGCCTCTTTGATATCCTGGTAGATCAACTCTTGTACTACTCATATTATCAAGAATAATCAAGCAGGACGTAGGGTTTTACCTCCACCAAGAGGGCCTGAACCTGGGTAAAACATCGTGTCCCCTGCCTCCTGTTACCATCCGCCTTAGACGCACAGTTCGGGACCCCCTACCCGAGATCCGCCGGATTTGACACCGACATTGGTGCTTTCATTGAGAGTTCCTAAGAGGAGCACGTGTAAACAGACATTACAAATTCATTGTTGTTTGAGAGCAGTTTTAAAAATGGCAAAAACAACAAAGTTTTTGCCTGTTTTTTATATGTAACTGAAGGTCGGACGTCTCGCACTAGAGTTCTTGAACTTCACTGGGAGGAGCACGTGAACTTCTTGCAACAAACGTTTAGGCTTTTAGTTTTACATTCTTATATTCTTATCTAAAATTCATGCTATGTAGTAGTTGGACTTCCCGCTGTTTTCACCTTGAACTTCTGTCACGTATTTTTGTTCAACCTCTTTCACAACAATTTTTTTAACTTTCTCCGGCCGGAGACTTGAACTTCTAGGAACAAAAATTTTGCACTTTGCCTTTTATTCAAATTTTCTGCCTATTATATATTTGACCAACTCTCTCTGCTTTTTTTGCCTATCTCCTAAAGCACTCATCAAAATTGAGCATGTAAATCCCAGGTTTTTATAATCTCCGAACATCTCTATTTTTAAAATTTGAACTTCTTAATTTTATTCTTATAAAAAATGAGATTTAAATAAACATCATACAAACTTTTTAAATTGAACTTCATACGTTAATTTTGCATAGAAACAAGAAGAATACGAGTTTGTTGTATACATCAAACTATTTGGTTTTTTATATGAAATTATTGATTTTCTTCCTAAATCAATTTGCTCCAAAAAAATAAAAATGCAAATAACGAAACTAGTTCTAGCAATGAATAAAATCTGAATTTTTTATAGACATCAAACCGCCATTTTTTTTAAATTTTAAACCTTTTTGTGTATTTTTAGAAATGGGAAATATTGGAGTTTTTTAATAAATGACGAACTTCTTTGCTATTTCAAATTGATCTTCTTGGTTTATTCATTAATAACGGGAACATTTTGAGTTTTTGTAATAAATATTGAACTGCTCCATTTTAAAAATTGAACTTCCTGGTTTATTATGTAGTGACGAGGAAATTTGAGTTTTTCATATACTTTGAACTACTCTATTGTTTTAAATTGAACTTCTTGGTTTTCTTTAATATGGACTTCTTGGTGTTATTCATTTGTAACGTAAAAAGTCCTAGTTTTGCAATACACGTCGAACCACTTAGTGCATGCGATGGGGAACTTCTTCACCGCGTTCGTGGGCTCAGGTCCAGTAGTTGCACCAGGCTCGAGCGTCCCTTGTTACCTTGCGCGCACTGGCCGACTTGGCGTCCATCATTCACACCAGGGGCAGGATGCAGCCATGCTCCCCGAGCAGCCGCTTCATGTCCTTACTGCTGCTGCCGAAGATCCTCTAGATGCAGCAACCACAAACCAAATCAATTTTCATTCATTCATCCATCATTTTCAAACCACTTTTCAGTATACCTCATAAAAGTGTTGTTCATCACCTCCATAGAATTTTCTCAAGTTTTGAGTTACTATTGTCATCCATTCTGCCCAAGCAGAACAAATTCACATTAATTTGTAAGTAAATCCAAACAAGTTTAGACCTTGGACAGCGAAATCTTATCAAAGAGAGAGAATGCTTTTTTGATCAATGATACTTTTTCGCTTCTGTTAGGCATCAACAAATTACTTGTGTGAGTGTGTTCCGTACATTTTTTGCATTTCCTAACTTGTAGTAGCATCGCATGGCAAGCATCACTCGGCATCTCTCTGAATAAATTGTGTGCAAAAGGATGGACAGTATGCAATCAAAAGTACGGCCCTGAATAAGAAGGATCTGGGCCTTGTCCGGGCACAGCGGCAATGGGAACCGGGCGGTCAACGTCTTGGGGCTGTGAAGTTGAACGGCCGGAGGTGACAGCGGCGAACGACCTGAGTGTTGTGGTGGTGGGGCCCCACTGGGAGGAGGTTGTGTGTTGGCAGGGGCAGCCTCACCGCCGCCACAAACAAACACAGCGACGCCAAGACGTAGCTCTGCCAGCCTTCTTCCTTGTCACCATGTCAGAGCTCCGCCATAGCCCCGAGCTCCACCCTCTCCCCATCTCCACCAAAGCAGCGGATCTCTCTGGCCTCGAGTCGACATCGTGATGGCGGTTGGACATGGGGTTGGATGTGGCAAAGGGGGAAGAGGCACAGAGGAGAGGGTCTGGCGCGGTGGCTGGAACGACGGTTGGGGCCCTGGCTGCGGTGCCGGGATCCGGCTGCAGGGACTGGTGGTTGGGGAGGCAAATCTGTTGGGTGGGATGGGGGCGCCCGGTTTCCAGCGAGTGCGCTGGCGAGGCGACGACTCCGGCGGCCGGCGAGCGTGCCGGCGAGGTGGCGGCTCCTACGCTGGTTTGGTGGGGTGCGGTGGGGATTGGGGACGGGACGGCGGGCAGGAGATGCGGGAGCTGCGGGATCAGGGGAGGTGGGTGGGCTTTTTCCCCATCTTTTTTTATGGTTGCCCAGTTCGGGAGTTCGGGAACAGCCTCATCGGGCCTATATAGGGGTTATGATCCAGATAGTTATTCTAATCCTGGGATTAGAATAGTGCCACCCTATACACTCTGGTATGGCCAATGCGCTAGGGGCTTAAGCATACCCCATAATACGACGTGAGAAGTCCGAACACTTTCGACAGTGCGGCACCCCGAACTTATAGCATTATATGCATCAGCTCCGAATCATGTCTTGGGTCAATTGTTCGGTTTGCCCGGCTCCCATGTTTTGGTACCTTACGTTCCGCTATATCGGCTAAGGTAGCACTGGGAGAACTACTGCGATTGTGCCCCGGTTCAGCTGGGCTAAGCACCTTAGTAGAGAAAGCTAAAACTGACTGTCATGATAAGGCGCAAGACTGGTCGCTGTTCCAGAGGTTTCGAGTCCCTAAAGACTTATGCCGCTTAGAGCGAGGAGTCGGCTTTGTCTGGCTTAAGGCGTGTATAGCGCCCCAAATGCGGCCTTCCGAATACTAGGGGCTTCGCCAAAATTTAAAATTATAAAATTATATGGCTAAGTGAGAGTGATAAAGCATTATAGTCCGATTGCCTTGTTCGTTGCGCTAAGCACCTCCCTCGAAGGACCCAAAAATGGGAACAAGAGTGCTCAGGTTTATTCCGAACACCCCAGCACTCGTGGCATGGGGGCAGAATCCGACGACTAGCCATCTCTCAGATTTGATAAACAGCCGAACATAAGGTAATATTTTAAATTCAAACAGGCGTTGCATAGCGCATATGAACAAGTTTTCATACCATAGGATCACACGAGCAAGTTCATTCAAATATTACATCTTTCGCACACTCGTCCGCTATAAGACGGGCACCCTTCAGGACACCCTCATAATACATCTTGGGGTGGCGATGCTCCTTGCCCTGCGGTGGCCCCTCCTTCACCAGCTTCTCGGCGTCCATCTTGGCCGAGTGCACCTTCGCACGGGCGAAAGCCCGGTGTGCACCTTCAATGTAGATGGACCGCTTGATGACTTGCAGCCGTGGGCAGGCATCCACAAGCTGCCTCACCAGGCCGAAGTAGCTATTGGGAAGGGCGTCGCCAGGCCACATCCGGACTATAAGGCCCCTCATGGCCTGTTCGGCTACCTTGTGCAGCTCGACCAGTTGCTTCAGCTGGTCGCTCATAGGCATCGGGTATTCGGTCCTAGTATACTGAGACAAGAACAGCTTCTCCGTCGAGCTTCCCTCCTCGGCCTGGTAAAACTTTGCGGCATCCGACACGCTGCGGGGCAAATCTGTGAATGCTCCTGGAGAGCTCCGGACTCGGGTAAGTAACAAGTAATTTACTTTCACATGCTTTCTTTGCATATTGAATGCCTTACCCGCCGCTATCTTCCTCATTGCCTCAATCTCCTGGAGGGCCTTTTGGGCTTCAGCCTTGGCATTCTTTGCGCTCTCAAGGGCCGCGGCAACCTCAGACTCTCGCCTCTTCGAGTCAAGCTCCAACACCTCGTGCTTCGTCACGAGAGCTTGGAGCTCTTGCTGCACCTCGCCCACCCGTGCCTCTTGCTTTTCCCGCTCAGTGCGCTCCTGGGCCGCTTTGTTTTCGGCCTCGGACAGCGCTTGCTTCAGGGTCGCCACTTCGGTCGTGGCCCCTGACAAATTCATGATGATCCTGTCATT
>NC_041384.1:590189678-590217792 GCF_002162155.2 Triticum dicoccoides | reverse complement strand
AGACTAGGTATTACTTACCTTTGTTCTCCTCGAGCTACCTCTTAGCAAGGCCGAGCTCTTTCTCGGACCCCTCGAGGTCCTGCTTCAGTGCGGCGACCTCCGCAGTCAGTGCGGCAGAGGTCGGCAGCGAAGCCTGCATAGGCATATAGACATACTTATATTAGACTCCTGCAGATATTATTTGATCCTCTGTTCAGCTTTTCTTTGTGAACACCAAACAGAGCATCAGGGGCTACTATCTATGCGGTAATATTTTTCCTATATTTTAAATACTTACCTCAAAGCCTGTTAGAAGGCTGGCACAGGCTTCAGTCAGTTCGCTCTTGGCGGACTGAACCTTCTTGATCACCGCACTCATAATAGTGCGGTGCTCTTCGTTGATGGAAGCGCCGCGAAGCGCTCCCAGCAGGTTGTCTGGTGCCTCTTTTGGAAGGGAGCCGCCTGCCCGAGTCCGGAACCACTGGAGGTTCCGGCGCGGTGTTCGGCTGAGAGCCGACATTGGAGCCCCCGGGAGCCTTGCTCCCTTTCCTCCTGGAGTCCGGAAGATCGCCTTGAGGCGCCTCCGGGACTGTCTCCCCCAGCTCGGCGCCCATTGAGACAATACCTCAGCATTGTCCATAGGGCAAGGGGAGGAGGCAGTCGGAAGTGGATCGCTATCCATGTCCAACGAGTCCAAGGAACCGTCCGACGAAGATACGTCAATACAGGTTGGGGGCGGTCTGCATAATCATATTCGGCATTAGGAAAAGTAGTGCGACAATGGTATGCTATGAGTTACTCTGGTAGCCGAATACTTACAACTTCGCCAGGGGCTTGGCCCTGAGCAGCCACTTGTCTTCGCCTTCGGCGGCGGTGGTGGAGCAGTCCGGAAGAAGAGTCCTTCCCTTCTTGGACCCTTCGGCCTCCCCGGTTGGGGCGGCCTTCCTTTTCTTGTTTGCCCCGGCTGGAGGGGGAGCATCTTCATATTCCTCCTCGTCTTCATGGGAGGAGTGCGTCGCGGATTTATCGGACGATGAGTCCGATACCACCTGGCACTGGGAACTCTTTCGGGAGCTCAGACCTGTCCTGTCAAGGGCATGGGAGCTCAGACCCCGCACATGGTTAAGCTATGGGAAATAAATATCCTACCAGATGTACAGAACTTACCGGATTCGCAGGGCGCTTCGTGCTTAGCCCGTGGTCCTCGGTAAGAGAGGGAGGGACCTCGGCGCCCTTGAACAGCACCCTCCAGACGTCCTTATGCGTCGTGTCGAAGAGCTCGTGTAGAGTCTGGTGCTGGGCCGGGTCGAACTCCCATAAGTTGAAGTCCCGCTGTTGACACGGGAGGATCCGGCGGAAGAGCATGACCTGGACTATGTTGACAAGCTTAAGTTTCTTGCTTTTCATGTTCCAGATACACTTCTGGAGTCCGTCCAGCTCCACCGATGAACCCCAGGACAGGCCCTTCTCCTTCCAGGGTCAAAACTTGGGGGCCTCCACCCAGTTGGTGTCGCACGGCTCGGTGATGTAGAACCACCCCGATTGCCACCCCTTTATGGTCTCCACGAAGGAGCCCTCGAGCCATGTAACGTTGGGCATCTTGCCCACGATGGCTCCGCTGCATTCCGCTTGTTGGCCGCCCACCACCTTCCGCTTGATATTGAAGGTCTTCAGCCACAGGCCAAAGTGGGGCCGTATGCAAAGGAAAGCCTCGCACACGACGATGAACACCGAGATGTTGAGGATGAAGTTCGGGGCCAGATCATGAAAGTCCATCCCATAATAGAACATGAGGCCACGAACAAATGGATGGAGGGGAAACCCCAGTCCGCGGACGAAGTGGGGGAGGAAGACCACCCTCTCGTGAGGTTCTGGGGTAGGGATGACCTGCCCCGCGGCTGGCAGCCGGTGCGCGATATCCGCGGCTAAGTATCCGGCTCCACGCAACTTTTTGATGTGCCCCTCCGTGACGGAGGAGGCCATCCACTTGCCTCCCACTCCGGACATGTTCGGAGAGAGTTTAGGAGGAAGATGCGGACTTGGGCGCTGGAGCTTGAGTGCGCGAGAATGGATGAGCAAGGTGGAAGAAGGCGTGGGTAAAAAAAGGTGAGATCTTATCCCTTCATAAGGGCGGACTAAACTATGCGCCCCCACTAGCCTGGTAAAACTCGCTTATCCCCCAAGCACCATAATTGATGGCGCGGTTGGGTTACCCACGTCCGTATTGATGAGAATCCCATAATAAGGGGAACACTATCTCTGCCTTGACAAGACGTGTCAAGAAACCGTCTCGCATTATGTGCGGGGCTGGTTAAAGAAAAACGGTTCGAATAATTACCGGACCATGGCATGATGTCATGCTGCCAAAACGTGTCAGCAGATTGGATTTGTGGAAATATTATTCTCTCTATGGGGTTTGTGGAACTTATTTTGCAGGGTCGGACACTATCCTTGTATTCACACTCTTCTGTGATGTATTCGGAGGAGGAACCCGCCTTGCAATGCCAAAGACAACACTGCGCGCCGGACTCATCGTCATTGAAGCCTGGTTCAGGGCCTGTTGAGGAAGTCCTGGATTAGGGGGTCTCCGGACAGCTGGACTATATCCTTTAGCCGGACTGTTGGACTATAAAGACATAAGATTGAAGACTCCGTCCCGTGTCCAGATGGGACTCTACTTGGCGTGGAAGGCAAGCTAGGAAATACAGATATGTATATTTTCTCCTTTGTAACTGACCTTGTGTAACCCTAGCCCCCTCCAGTGTCTATATAAACCGGAGGGTTTTAGTCCGTAGGACAACGTACAATCATACCATAGTCTAGCTTTTAGGGTTTAGCCTCTCCGATCTCGTGGTAGATCAACTCTTGTACTACTCATATTATCAAGAATAATCAAGCAGGACGTAGGGTTTTACTTCCATCAAGAGGGCCTGAACCTGGGTAAAACATCGTGTCCCCTGCCTCCTATTACCATCCGCCTTAGACGCACAGTTCGGGACCCCCTACCCGAGATCCGCTGGTTTTGACACCGACACCCACCTTTCGCTCGGCCCCCCATCGCAACTGATGTCATTGATCGGCAGGGGGTTGGCTGGGGTCTAGCAAAGGACATGCCAATATTGCAGAGCCGTATCCGAGATCTCTTTGAGAGAGATTTCAATCTGGTTATGGTAATGCAAGTTATGCTAGTTCGTTGATTCCAGTCTTGCAAACGTCGGCCCCTCCGTATGTGGGAATTCAACCCAGAAGGACCACGAGCTATTCAGCATTTCCTCGGCATGACGCTCGAAGAGATGTACAAATTGTTCTTTGGACCCCAAATAGAGTGTCCGGACACCACCGAGGATGTGCGTTTGAGCTGCAACCGCCCTGCTACCCAAGTAAGTAATCCCATCGCCGAACCCGCCGTCCTTTTGTTTATCATGGCATCATTCTAAAGAGTCGCTCTTTGACCAGGACTGGATAACAAAGGCGAAGATGATCAGGTGTTCGCCCCCCCCCCTCTTCCTAAGGGTTTGGACAATCCGGTACTGGACAAGATGCTCGAGCCGACGCCTTATCTAGCACCCCAAAGGAAGATGAAGGGGGAATAAAGAGGGCGAAAGCTGGCCTCACTCGCTACTCATTCCAACCGAGGGAATGAGCGCCCCCGCGAGGGAGGATAACCAGGGGAAGAATCTGACATTCTCTCTCCCCGAGGAAGGAAGAGGACTGCCTCTGAAAATCTGGAAACTAAGGTTTCCAAACGGGAGAAGAAATCTTCACTAGAGGGTCCTGCCTCGGAGGGTATTCTTGCCGCACAATGTCCGCGCGGGGATCAGCCCTCTACCGAGCTGTAAGTAATAACAAAGTACTTAATACTGAAAATATCCTACCTTACTTCCGAAGACAATAACCGATGATTATAAATTGTAGTCTGGATCGTAGCCCTTCTCGACAGAGTTCGTCTTCGGGGGATCTTCTTTCGGAGATGATGGAGAGCGAAACACCTCCCCCCTGACACCCCGCCTTATGAGGTGGGCGACCTTGAAGTGTCGTCGCGGAGGGTATCTCCGGATCCGCCAAGGCCCAGAGGATAACCCTTTGGCTACCCGGAATCCCCAGTATCCGACTCCTAAGGAGAGCGGCAGCAAGACTCCGGAACCGTACAGTGTGCGGTCGGACGCACTGAAGGATCTTCTAGGGAAAGCGGCCGTCTCGGAAGCGCATTGTGCGCTGATGGGTACAGTAATTGAAAGGATTTCATCCGCTGAAAACGGATTGCACGAAGCCTTTATGAGTCAGCTGAAAGGCTTTGAGGTACGTGAAATAGTGTATGTTTTTGATAGTACCGCACACGTTAGGTGTGCGCTATGCAGATAGTAGCCCTTGAGACTCTAGTTGTCATCGAGAATGGAGGCAACCCGAGGATCATATTCCCAGGTAATAACACGTCTGCCTTTATGTGCAGGCGGCTGGGGCTCCGGTGGCTAGCCGAACTGATGGGTTTACCGAGCTAAAGCGGCAACTTGATGCGGCTGATGCCGATATCGTGCTTGTCAACCAGCGGCTAGACGAGGCACATGGTAAGTGATGTCTTTGGTGATCGTCACATAATAAGAGGAGCATGATGCCAGTATCTTTAATATGTTGTGACTGCAGATGGAGCTGCCACCGTGGAGACCCTTTGGGCGGAGCTTGCCCGAGCCAAGGAACAAGCAAGGAGTAGTAATGCGGCCTCTCTAAAGGCGGCCGAAGAGTTGAGGGCCGAACAGGCTGCGCATTGCGAGAGCAAGGAAAGAATGGCCAAAATGGTTGTAGAGTTAAAAGATGCCGCTGACCGTTACCAGCTTCTTGAAGAAGAAAGCCGAGCGAGGGCGACGGACCTAGAGAAGGCCCTGGTAGCTGCCAAGGAAGTCCGCTCCAAAATTAGAGCGATGAAGGAGGAGCTGCATCAAGCTGCAGATATCGTGTCTTGGAAGCCCTTCTTGTTGCGGACTAAATTCGGAGATCCGAAGTATACTCCTCTTGACCGACTATGGAGTTCTGCGGACGCCTACGTGGATTTGGCTGCAAGTGCTGCTGATGCGGCCGAGTACTTCAAGGATCAAAAAGATCACGAAGTGGAAAAGCTGTTCTGGTCACAGTTTCATGCTCCAGTCCGTCCGCTGCTGTTGAATGAGTGAATGGACGAGTGGGCCGAGCTCCATAGGTTGTCCGGACTTGCCATGAGGTCCGTTGTGGATCATCTGTGGCCGGGAGGGCCAAGGACGAATAGCTATTTTAGTTTAGTGCAACAATTCCTTGATGTTGTGTCGTGCATCGATTCTATGAAGAGATCAGCGTGCATAGAGGGTGCGCGGATGGCCTTTACCCGTGTCAAGACATACTGGGCGGAGATGGAGGCCACCACTATTGCGACACAGGGTTCGGCCGTAGGCCGAGTGGCTGCCGAGCACTACTTTGAAGAAGTTCTTGAAGGTGCTCGTTCGATAGAGGCTCAGTGCTCGAAGAATATTATGTTCTAGTGACATGTACTTCCATTGTAAAAACAATGTTTGATTGAGTTATCAAGGTTGTATTTATACTTTTGCCCGAAAGTACTATGATGCCTCATGTGCGGCCATTTATGTATATATGTATATAACTTGAAAGTTTGCAGTCATCGGCTTCTGCCCCCACGCATATAATGCGGGAGTGTTCGCAGAAAACGTGAATCCACACTTGATCCAACGTCTTGGTCCATTAAGGAGGTGGTAGCGCAGCGAATGAGGCAATCGGACTATATTGCTTTAACACTTTCACTTAGCCATAGGAGTTTGACGGTGGGGCTACCATATAGCGCCTGGTACTTCTACACTCGTCCGAATACGGGGCGCGTACGTACATGACCGGGAAACGGCCCTTCGTTAATGCGGAGGAATGCTGAAGATTCCGCTGATTCATCGAGTGGTTGACTAGTCTCTTGCTATATCATGACAGTCAGTTTTCGGCTTTCTCTACTGAGGTGCTCATCCGGATGAACCAGGGCACAATCATTGTAATTCTCCCAGTGCTACCTTAGCCAATATAACGGAACGTAAGGTACCAAAACGTGGGAGCCGGGCAAACCCAACATTTGACCAAAGACATGATTCGGAGCTGATGCATATAGGGCCAAACTCGCGACGTCGAACACTCCCTAAGGTGTTCGGTCTTTATAACATATACCGGGCTAAACAATGCCCTTAATAATAAACCCCATGTGTCCAGGTACATGCAATATCCTGACGTAGCCACATGCCAATAACGTCAGCATCCTTCTCGGTTGTGTGGAGTATCCGGAGGATGTGAGCAACAAGAGACAGTAAAAAAGGTTTACGCAGGGTCTTAATCTAAAAAGAAACCTTTGGGAGGGTACCGGCTGCACGTCTGCGCATGTGTCTCCGTTGTGCCGTGTCCTGGACGGGTGTAGCATGATTGTCATCTGTAAAAGGAAAGAACTTAGGTGAAAGTTGCCGTGCCAAAAAAAGAATTGGTTATTATCAATGAACTATCAAAGTTCAAGAGAAGTCAAGTTGAGCCAGGCTGGCCCTGATTACACGCGGGAAGTCCCTGGTATCGTCTATGAGGGTTTGATCATCGAACCAATCTCATGTATATGTGGTGGAGCGCCGGACTCGTCTAACCGTGTCCGTGGTCTTGATGACCTGTCATTTTTTCTGGTTGGTGAGGCCGTCTAGTTCGCGGCTGTTAAAGCCGCCGCAACCTCTTCCGCACGTAAAAAATGTTCGGTATTTCCACTAACTGGGATGATGCCATGTGGACCAGGCATCTTAAGCTTGAGAAAAGCATAATGCGGTATTGCATTAAAACGAGCGAAAGCCGTTCTTCCGAGTAGTGCTTGATAACCACTTCAGAATGGAGCGACGTGAAAAGTTAACCTTTCGCTTCAGAAGTTATCGGGAGAACCGAATACAACCTCTAGCAGTAGAGAGCCCGTACAGCGGGCCTCTTGGCCTAGTATTACTACCTTGAAGGTAGTATTACTGTGGCTTATTTGTGTCGGGTCTATCCCCATTTTGCGGACTGTGTCCTGATACATCAGATTTAGATCACTGCCGCCGTCCATGAGGACTCGTGTGAAATGGTACCTGCTTATTATTGGGTCTGACACCAAGGCCGCTAGTCCTTCGTGCCGGATACTTGTCGCGTGATTCCTACGATCAAAAGTGATCGGGCAGGCCAACCAGGGGTTGAACCTAGGGGTGACGGGCTCTATGGAGCGTGTGTCTCGGAGTGCATGCTTGCTTCTCCTCTTCGTCACATGGATCACATTTACCATTTTAACCTCTGGTGGGAACTTTTTCTGTCCTCCGGTGCTTTGCTGGCAAGGTTCATCCTCATCTTCACTTGGTGTCTCTTCCCCTTTGTGTTCGGCGTTTAGCTTACCGGCCTGCTTGAAGACCCAAAATTCTCTGTGGGTGTGATTTGCAG
Source organism: Triticum dicoccoides (assembly GCF_002162155.2). Taxonomy (NCBI): domain Eukaryota; kingdom Viridiplantae; phylum Streptophyta; class Magnoliopsida; order Poales; family Poaceae; genus Triticum; species Triticum dicoccoides. The sequence goes on along the minus strand of NC_041384.1, from coordinate 590,210,358 downwards.
GTTTGTCGAGGGTGCCGTGAATCTGACAGAGCTTGTTAAGAATCTTGTTTAGGCCGGATGGTCCTTCTGTGCTGCCTTTGAAAGGCTTTTTCCACTGACCTGGTCAAGAGCCCCTGAATCCGGCATTTACCACTGTATTATCTGGGCTACCTTCTTTATTTCGACGCTTGTTTTTGTTGCGTCGTGGTTTTCCATTGCCATCCCTGACTTCGGATGTGCTTGGGTCGCTGGTGCTGCTACGGGCCAACCAGCTGTCTTCGCCCGCGCAAAAGCGGGGCATGAGGCTTGTTAGGGCTGCCATTATTCTCGGTTTTTCTTGGCCGAGGTGTCTGGAGAGCCATTCATCTCAGACACTATGTTTAGAAGCTGCTAAGGCTTCAGCGTCCGGACAGTCAACAATTTGGTTCTTCTTGGTGAGGAACCTGTTCCAAAGCTTTCGGGTGGACTATCCGGACTGTTGGATTATATGACTTAAATCGTCAGCATCCGGAGGTCGGACAAAAGTCCCTTGAAAATTAGCCCAAAAGGCATCCTCGAGCACCTCCCAACTTCCAATTGAGTTTTCGGGGAGGCTTTTCAGCCAGTGCCGAGCTGGCCCTTAAGCTTGAGGGGCGAGTATTTAATGGCATGGAGAACGTCTCCGCGAGCCATATGAATATGGAGGATAAAGTCCTCGATCTAGACTCTAGGGTCTATGGTCCCGTCGTACGCCTTGATGTTCACTGGTTTGAATCCTTCTGGGAATTCGTGATCCAGCACCTCATCGGTGAAACATAGGGGGTGTGCGGCACCCCTGTTTCAGACGGTTGTACTATTCGGTTTTGATTTTGTGCCGGAGCGCGCTTCCTAGATCCATAGATGGATCTGGTCGTGCTGGATTTTTGGCGCAAGTTCTCACGTAGATCGTGTGTTGACTTATGTGTGACTTTGTTAGCCGCTCTATCGCGGTCACAAGGTGGTGGATCCGGCCGGTTGGGCGTATCATTTTTCGGTTGTGTGGGCTCTAAGGCCTCATCGTCGAATTCAGGTAATAGCTTGCGCTTTGGATAGCTATTTGTGTGGTAACTTCCACCATACTTTGTTTCGTTGTCGAGCACTTTGTTCCACCTGCTGTTGAGCATATCTTGTGCAGCCTTAAGCCTTTGCTTCTGCTTCTTCAGGCTCCTCGCTGTGGCAATAAGCCTTCTGCGGAGGTTCTCTTGCTCCAAGTGCATTTCCGGGATGATGTGTGCATCTTCGTCCGGGCTGTTTTCCTCCCTAGACGGGGTTTGATGAGGTTTATCCTTGGCGTCGCCGTGTTCGGATGCTAGATCCGCACTATGTTCGCCGTTTGCATCTTGATCGTGCTCTGCCACCAGGGTGGTACAGTCGTCGTTTCTTCTAGAGTCGACTGGACTATTATTTCCTCTTGCATTGTTATCGCTGTTTTTGCTATGGCGGGACTTAGAGCGGTGTCGCTGACGTTGGCGCTTGGGTTGCTTGGAGGGGACATCCTCCGCTGTCTCTTCGCCATTGCCCTCTTTGGGTGTATCCACCATGTATATGCCATGTGATGAAGTGGTTGTCCGGCGCCCTATGGGCGCTAGTTCCTGTTCGTCTCCTGCATCTTCATTCATGCCGTCGATGTCTTCAAAGTCGAAGTTAAGCATGTCGGTTAAGTCATCGACAATGGCTACCAAGTGGGTGGTGGGTGGGCAGCGAATTACTTCGTCGTCCGCATCCCATTCTAGCCGGACATAGTTCGGCCAAGGTTCTCCTGATGGGGAGAGAGACCTTAATGAATTTAGCACATCGCCGAAGGGCGAGTGCTGAAAGATATCTGCGGAGGTGAACTCCATGATCAGCGCCCAGTCGGATTCGATGGACAAGGATGTAAGCGGCTCCGAGTCCGTGGCCGGAGGTGAATCCAGTGGTTCGGCGACACGGCTCTCATAAGGGGTGAAGTCAGTATCCAGCTCTATCTCCACTGAGAGTGTGGCCTCCATGGCGGGGTCTATCCCTCCACTCTCGGATGGCGCGATTTTCTCTGGATTGATAGCCGGAGTAGTTACAGATGCGATCTCCCGAACACTATCTGACGGTAGAGTTACGTCATGCTCGTCGTGACTGTGCGGCGCACCTGACACGGGCTCGAATCCTTTGAAGATCAAGTCTCCATGGATGTCGGCAGTGTAGTTTAAGTTTCTGAATCTGACCTGATGGCCAGGGGCGTAGCTCTCGATCTACTCCAGATGGCCAAGCGAATTGGCCCGTTGTGCGAAGCCGCCGAATACAAAGATCTGTCCGGGGAGGAAAACCTCACCCTGGAACGCATCGCTACCGATGGTCGAAGGAGCCATCAAGCCTTATGGTGACGATACAGTGGAACTCTCAATGAAAGCACCAATGTCGGTGTCAAAACTAGCGGATCTGGGGTAGGGGGTCCCGAACTATGTGTCTAAGGCGGATGGTAACAGGAGGCAGGGAACACGATGTTTACCCAGGTTCGGGCCCTCTTGATGGAGGTAATACCCAACATCCTGCTTGATTGTTCTTGATGATATGAGTATTACAAGAGTTGATCTACCACGAGATCATAGAGGCTAAATCCTAGAAGCTAGCCTATCGCATGATTGTTTGTTGTCCTACGGACTAAACCCTCCGGTTTATATAGACACTAGAGGGGGCTAGGGTTACACAAGGTCGATTACAAGGCAGGAGATATACACATATGTATTGCCTAGCTTTCCTTCCACGCCAAGGAGAGTTCCATCCGGACACGGGACGAAGTCTTCAATCTTGTATCTTCATTGTCCAATAGTCCGGCCAAAGGATATAGTCCGGCTATCCGGAGACCCCCTAATCCAGGACTCCCTCAGTTTACGAGATAATAAAGAGCAAGTAAATAAAAAGTAGGGGCTGTTGTAAGTAAAGAAGAAATAAAGTAAATATAGCGAGTGTGGAAAAGTGGTGGTAGGGGTTGCAAAATTTCCCCTAAGCAATTGACTACTTTACTAGACCGATAGCAAGTATTATGTGGGAGAGGCCACTGCTAGCATGTCATCCCTGACTTGGAATTCTATGCACTTATGATTGGAACTATTAGCAAGCATCCGCAACTACTAACATTCATTAAGGTAAAACCCAACCATAGCAATAAGATATATTGGTCCCCCTTCAATCTCGTATGCATCAATTTATATGTTAGGTTGAAGCTTCTGTTACTCTTGCCCTCCAATACGTAGTCCTATCAACATACAACTAACCCTAGGGTGTGATCCACGTGCACAATCATATGATGGCACCAAAGGACAGCAACATAACCACAAGCAAATTCAATCAATTATAGCAATTCATCAACCACCGATAGGACAACGAAAATCTACTCAGACATCATAGGATGGCAACACATCATTGGATAATAATATGAAGCATAAAGCACCATGTTCAAGTAGAGGGTACAGCGGGTTGCGAGAGAGTGGACCGCTGTAGATATAGGGGGGAAGGTGATGGATATGTTGGTGAAGATGGCGGAGATGTTGGTGTAGATCGCGGTGATGATGATGATGGCCACTGCAGCGTTCTGGCGCCACCGGAAGAGAAGGGGAGAGGGGCCCCTTCGTCTTATTCTTCCTTGACCTCCTCCATAGATGGGAGAAGGGTTTTCCCTCTGGTTCGTGGCCTCCATGGCATGGGAGGGGCAAGAGCCCCTCCGAGATTGGATCTGTCTCTCTGTGTCCCTCTGTTTCTGCGTTCTCAGATTCTACCCTTTCACCGTTTCTTATATTCCCAGAGATCCGTAACTGCAATTGGGCTGAAATTTTAACACAATCTCTATCCGGATATTAGCTTTCTTGCGGTGAAAGAAGGGCATCAACCGCCTTATGGGGTGGCCACGAGGGTCAGGGGCGTGCCCCCTGCCTCGTGGCCCCCTCGGGAATCGTCTCGCATGGATTTTTCTTCCCAAAAATCATATATATTCCAAAAAAAATCTCCGTCAGTTTTTATCCCGTTTGGACTCTGTTTGATATGGATATTCTGCGAAACAAAAAACATACAACAAACAGGAACTGACACTGGGCACTGGATCAATATGTTAGTCCCAAAAATAGTATAAAAAATTGCCAAAAGTATAAGAAGGTTGTAGAATATTGGCATGGAACAATCAAAAATTATAGATACGACGGAGACGTATCATCGTGCCAAACCTGCTTCAGCCGATGGTCCTGTTGACACAAGTGCACCACTTCAATAGATTCCACAATCCCCTCGTCCCGAGGAAGTTTTCGAACAAAAAGTTGAGGCTGTGGTAGTTGCTACCTCAGTCGAACAAGAAGTGAATGTTGTGGATATTTGTCTTGTCAATCCTGACGAAGTTATGGCAGTGCCCAAGAAAAATGCTCCCGAGGAAAAGATTGAAGAAAAATTGAAATGGAGAAGTGCCAGGAACGGTTTTCCAATAAAACATTTATTGAAAAACTGACCATTATATCAGACTAGTATAGAAGAACCCTCCTTACTGGTAGACAAATCCTTGATACAGAAATCCAAAAGTACTAAATATTTTTACAAGCACGCCAATATTATACATAAGGGCGTATATGACACAAAGGAGTATGGTGGCATAACTACTGACTCGTAATAAAAGTGATGGTGGATATGTCACAGTGAAGTGGGTGACATGACTCCAAAATCTTACAGCTCATCAAGCGCCGGAGTGAGGCTTGATGATTTTATTTGGGTAGCGGAAGCGTATGTAATACAAGTGACCAACTCCAGGATCGCACGGTACTGCCTGGGACTCCTCTAGGCATCGGACTTGCTATCGTGCTCTTCATCCATAAGATCACCTTCGTCAACATCTGGCCAAATCAACAAGCCAGGTGAGTACATTGAATGTACTCGCAAGACAGTTTGGACATAAGATATAACAAATGCAAACATGATGCACATGAGCGGATTAGTAATGCACACTCAGGTAATAAAATTGCACTGCGCGATAAATGAAAGGAAGTCAGGCGGCAGTCCTCCCGAAATCCCAATAAAATAGCTGAAGACCGATCGGGTGTCTGAAGCGACGCCTCGAAAGGAAAAATAAATTCACATGCCACAGTCAGGCGTTAGGGCGACACCACATAAAGGGCTTATACTGAAACGTAAATGACAGTACGTGCCACAGTCGGACGTCTAAGCGACATCTCGAAAATGGCTTATAATGAAGGTAAATAACAAGGATGCCACAGTCAAACGTCTGAGCGACATCACATAAAGGGCTTATATCAAAAGTAAATGACTAGGATGCCACAGTTGGACGTCTGAGCGACATCACATAAAGGGCTTATATCAAAAGTATATGACAAGAATGCCACAGTCGGACGTCTCAGCGACATCACATAAAGGGCTTATATTCAAAAGTAAATAACAAGAATGCCACAGTCGGACGTCTAAGCGACATCACATAAAGGGCTTATATCAAAAGTAAATAACAAGAATGCCACAGTCGAACGTCTGAGCGACATCACATAAAGGGCTTATATTTCATCATTCGAATTCAAGTAGCTCATGAATTTAAATCATCTCAAGGAAATACTCATTACATAATAATAAACTGGTTAGCCCATCCACAAGAATAACATTCAGTCGGGTTTGCCACTCTCAATTTCATATTTATTCTCCGGAGACTGTCACTGAGACTGACATTGAGACTGACACTGATATGTTGATCAAAGTCCTTGATCTTGGACATGGTTACTCGAATGGTTTCGACTTTGCAGAGTTTGTACTCTTTACCCACAGCCAACAGATTTCATTAGTCACAAAGGACTAGTTCCATTTACAGTATTTTAGAAGAAACACATCTAACCAGTACACACCCATTCCACATTCCGCTGCCAGGAATCACCCTAGGCAACGTTCAAGAAAAACTCTAAGACGGGGAGGCTACAACCTCGAATAGCATGGGATCAAATTTATATTCGCGCGCTCTAAGGGGTGCCCCCTCTCGGTCCCAACCGGAAACACCCAGGCCCCCTGACCGGTTGACGGGCTTTAATCCAGGGCCATGGAACCCTCATCACGGCCCCTCTATTTGGTGTGTACAAGGACAGAGGTTTGCAACTGACTAGACCACATTCTTTCCAGAAGACATGTGGCAGCATGAAAAGGGGACGAACGAGACATGACTTGCTTCACGTTAATGCTGGAGTTAAATGGTTGACATAAGACTAGCATGCTTCAACAATACCAGCTTACAACCTATCATGCCACCACATGATCAGGTTATATCACCATCATATGAACACATCAAATTTCGAAGTTCACTTGTAGCTTGCCTTGCATGCAATATGACCTTCACAATTGCTTATATAAACATGCCACGAGAAAAACTACTCAAGCAAACATGCAAAACACTCATCATATCAAAGGTTCAAACATGCTTTCCTGGTTCGGAGTAGTCGGTGTCTAGCTCGGCGAAGTTGGCGGCTCCGTCACCTCCTCCGGAATCTACGGTATAAAAGAAATTGGATACTAACGTAAATATCGTGTGTCATAAAAAATGTTCCAAATATTTTTCAAATAAATATGATAAAAAACTAGATAGAAAAATAAAGATGACAGAAAAAGAATCAACTCCAAATCTTCTTTTGTTTAAAAGCTATAAAGGTTTTTGTCCAGGGACTAATCTGAGATGAAACAGAAACTACCCAGGGGCTAGTTTAGAAAAACAGAAAACTCTTCGGTTGGAAATACGCCAACCCAAAGGGAACACGTACTTTGCCCAAAGGCGCTTTCAGAAAACGGTTCGAATAAGAGAGGAGAGGCTGACGAGGGGGTCCCACCCGTCAGGTTTGAAATCTAAAATAGAGTACACCGGCCTCCGAAGCTCGCGGTGGTCGCCGGCATCGATCCACGGCGAGGTAGGGGGAATGGAGGGTACCTACGGACTCACTGAGATCTCCCACGTCTATGGGTGGTGGAGTTGGTCGTCGGCGAGCACCACGTCGACGGCGGCCTCCACTCCGGCAGACGGTGGTTCGGGCGGTGATGGATCCCACCGAGGAGGGCTGCAAACGTCAAATTGGGGCTCGGGTTAGACGAGGTAGTGGACTAGGAGGTTGCTGACAAGGTTTGGGAGGCGGGGTGCTCTCACCAGAGAGAATCTTGCTGGAGCCCGAAACGGATCGGGGCGGCTGGAGTCGGGGAAGAAGGCTCTCCCGAGGCCTTCTGATGATCGTGGCAAGGTTCTGAGGCGAGGAGGGGAGGTGCTGGGTCGAGAACGAGCTCGGGGCCTCCATTTATAGTCGGCCCGAGGCGGTTGCCGAGAACGGGATTTCTCTGGCGAGCGATTATGGCGAGGCAGTGGTCGGGCTGGAGGTTTAGGTGATCGGGCAACTTCGGATTGGTCCACTGGCTCCATCCAACGCCTAATCTTGGTACAACTTGGGCGATACTCCAAGCCTTCGACGGAACGGCCTCCTGGGCTCGTCGGCGGCAGAGAGTGCGCTCTGCGCCTCTCAGGCCATGGTGACTGTTCTGTCACACGCATGGGGAAGAGGACAGCCACGCTGAGGCTCCGGGTGGTGTGGGCGGTGCTAGACGGTGCCGTATGGCAGGGCTGGTGCCTGCTGACCGCCATAGGCGGTTCTGCCACCGCGGAAGACGCCGGCGTTGGCGATACACGTCGCCACCGACGCTTGCGCCCGTCCAAACGACTGTGCGGAGCACTGGATAAGAAGAAGGAGCAGGGAGCAATGCGCCAACGTGTGCACTGGCGAGATTGACGCCGCAGTTATGAAGAAAACGACACTGTCGACTAAACTGAACACTGAACTCTGAATTTGAATAGAAACAGTGCACACCAGCTGTTCGACGAAATGTTTTAAGCATGTGGAACTTTTTTCTTAAGCTGGGACTTGGTGAGGTGATCTCTTGATGCATCTGGAGACAGTCTAAATTATCTCAGATTTTTAGGAAAAGAAAAAGAATGAATTTCACCAAAAATGGCAAATCTGGTCCAAACTTGCAGCAAGCAAATTTTGAAAATTTTGAACTGTGGACTAGCAGATCTTGATGGATCTAGGTTGAGGGTAGTAAGGACTAGCCAGAGGTGTTTATTTGGGACCAAGACTCAAAGGAAATCTGGTAGTTCCTTTGTAAACCACCAAAGTCCAAAAAATGATAGGAACTGATTTTGAGGTTAAAGCAAATAGAGATAAAAATCTAGGAGAAGTTGAACCTTGCTGGACTGATGCTTGACTTGACCCAAAGTAGGGAGGTGGGTTTTGGAAGATGATTTTCTGCATAGGCCATGGCAAGAGAGAAATTTTTGAACGAGGAAGAATAAATTCATAATCTATAGGAGTTCTTTTTAATAAAAAGGAGTTGTAAAAAACTTCCAAAATTATTTGTGTTGAGCCAACACAAGATGAAAAATCCTCAAGACCAAAGATCAGGATTGGGAAGAACCCCAAAAAAAATACTTGTCACAAATGAAAATTTTGAGAAGGAGAGTCTTTTTAAAAAAATTAATAACCTCCTTCCAACTAAATAAAGAATTTGATAAAACGAAATCAAAATTTTTGGAGTGTTACAACACCTACCCCCTTAGGAAAAATCTTGTCCCCGAGATTTCAGCTGATCCTCCAATAGGTGTGGGTACTCTATCCGAAGAAAATCTTCTCTTTCCCATGTTGCTTCATCCTCGGTGTGATTTCTCCACCGAACCTTGAAAAACTTAATTGTTTTCTGGCAGGTCCTCCTTTTGGACTCCTCCAATATTTTTATTGGACGTTTCGTGTAGGTGAGGTCTGGTTGCATGTCAATGTTCTCGTGAGATACATGCTTTTCTAGGTTGCTTACACATTTCCTCAATTGTGAGACGTGGAACACGTCGTGGACGTCTGACAGTTCTTCGGGTAGGTCTAGCTGGTAGGCCACTGTGCCTCTTCGTGCAATCACACAGAAGGGTCCAATAAACCGTGGTGCTAGCTTTCCTTTAACTTTGAATCGTTGCAGGCCCCTCATCGGAGATACTCATAGATACACATATTCACCGGGTTCAAAGCTAACTTCACGATGTTTTTGATTGTAATAACTCTTTTGTCGGCTCTGGGCTGTCTTGAGTCGCCCCGTGATTAGTCTAACTTTCTCCTCAGCTTCCTTGAGCATGTCTGGGCCGAAGATACGACTGTCTCCTGTTTCTGACCAATTTAATGGGGTACGGCATCTTCGCCCATACAATGCTTCAAAAGGTGCCATTTGTAGACTGGCTTGGTAAATGTTGTTGTATGCGAACTCGACATACGGCAAGCTTTCTTCCCAACTAGTTCCATAGGTGAGAACACATGCTCTTAGCATGTCCTCTAGAATTTGGTTCACACATTCAGTTTGCCCTCCAGTCTGGGGGTGGTATGTTGTACCAAATACTAGTTGAGTTCCCAGAGCTTGTTGTAAATGATCCCAAAATCTAGAGACGAATTGAGTGCCTCTGTCAGATATTATGGTCTTTGGAATTCCATGCAGACAAACTATACGGGAGAGATAAAGTTTGGCAAGCTTCTGAGTGGTGTGGGTTGTCTTTACTGGGATCAAATGTGCCACCTTAGTTAATCTATCTGTGATGACTCATATGGCATCATTTCCGTGTCGTGACCGAGGTAGTCTGACAATAAAATCCATTCCAATTTCGTCCCATTTCCACTCAGGTATCCTGTTTGGCTGTAATAGTCCTGCTGGTTTTTGGTGCTCGGCTTTAATGCGCTGACATGAATCACAACATGCAATGAATGTGGCTATATCCCTCTTCATACCATGCCACCAAAAAATTTCCTGAATATCCTTGTACATTTTGGTTCCTCCAGGGTGGATTGAATATGGAGCGGTGTGGCCTTCAGCTAGAATTTGTTGTTTGAGGTCCTCTATATTTGGTACGCAAAGTCTGTCTCCGTACCATAATATTCCCTTATCGTCTATGATGAATTCTGAGGCCTTGCCCAGACTCACTTTTCTTTTTATGACTTCGATGCTAGGGTGTCCATGCTGAGCCTTCTTAATATGTTCCATTAGAGTGGGTTGTATTTCCAAATTTGACACATTGCTTTCAGTGACCATCACCAAGTTGAGTTTGGCGAACTCCTGCTGAAATTTAGGTCTCAAGTTCTATAGACTGTCATTGCCCGAGCTGGGGTTTTGACTAAGAGCATCTGCCACTACATTCGCCTTTCCTGGATGGTAGTGAATGCCAACATCATAATGTTTCACTAATTCCAACCAGCGTCATTGCCGTAAATTGAGTTCTGGCCATGTGAAAATATATTTGAGGCTTTTATGGTCCGTATATATTTCACAACAATTCCCAAGCAAAAAGTGCCTCCACTCTTTGAGTGCATGATTGACTGCTGCTAATTCCAAGTCATGAGTAGGATAATTTTCTTCATGCTTTCGTAGTTGCCGGGAAGCGTATGCGACTACTTTGCCTTCTTGCATTAGTATGCATCCGAGGCCCTTCCGGGATGCGTCACAATATACTTCAAAACTTTTGTGTATGTCTGGTACAACCAATACTAGTGCTGTTGTTAATTTCCTTTTGAGTTCTTGGAAACTTTTCTACCAAGCTTCAGTCCATACAAATTTCTTATCCTTCTTGAGTAACTGTGTCATTGGTTTGGCTATGGTGGAGAATCCCTCAATAAACCTTCGGTAATATCAAGCCATCCCCAGGAAACTTCGTACATCTGTTATGTTGGCTGGTGGTTTCCAGCCAAGTACGGCCTTGACTTTTTTTGGGTCCACGGCAACACCTTCTTGGGTCAATACGTGGCCTAGAAAACCAACCTGCCTCAACCAAAATTCACATTTGCTGAATTTGGCGTATAATTGATGATTCCTTAATTCTCCCAGTACAATTCTAAGATGTTCAACATGTTCTTCTGGTGTCTTAGAGTATACCAGAATATCATCAATGAACACCACCACAAATTTGTCCATAAATTTCATAAAAACGTTGTTCATGAGGTGGACAAAATATGCGGGGGCGTTTGTCAGTCCAAACAGCATTACTGTAAATTCATATAATCCGTATATCTAGAGGTGAATGCTGTCTTAGGGATATCTTCTGTCCGTACTTTTAATTGATGATACCCCGACCTTAAATCAATTTTTGAGAAAACCTGGGCTTGTGCGAGTTGGTCAAATAAATCATTTATCCATGGAATCGGATATTTGTTCTTGATGGTGACCATGTTGAGTGCTCGATAGTCTATACATAATCTCAGTGTCCCATCCTTTTTCTTGGCAAATAATACTGGTGAACCCCAAGGTGAGGAGCTGGCCCATATAAATCCTTTGTCCAGTAATTCTTTTATTTGCTTAGTTTCTACCAACTTGGAGGGTGCCATTCTATAGGGTTTCTTGTAAATGGGGGTGGTTCCAGGTGCTAGTTCAATGATGAAATCTATTTCCCGGTCTGGTGGCATGCCTGGTAGTTCTTTGGGAAATATGTCAGGGAACTCACACACCACTAGAACTTTTCTTAACTCCGAAATATCCACCTTGTTCAACCTTGGTTGCCGTGATATTGGTCTTTCTTGAGCTGCAACTTTTATCGTCTTTCTGTGATGACGAGTAAGAATTACAGTCCGATTGAAGCAGTCGATAAATCCCTTGTTGGTGGTTAACCAGTCCATCCCTAGGATAACATCCAGTCCCTTATTTTCCAATACAATGAGATTTGCCTGAAACTTTAGTCCCTCAATCCCAATAACCACACCTTGGCAGTAACTCTGAGTAATTTGCTTAATCCCGGGGGACTTGATGGTCATGGATTTTTCCAAGGGAAGCATCGAAAAATCATGTTGCAAAGCAAATTTCTTTGAAATGAACGAGTGAGAAGCTCCAGAATCAAACAAAACCGTGGCAGGTATTGTGTTGACAGGGAACGTACCGAGTACGATATCCGGGGCATTTTGTGCTTCCTCCTTGGTCACATGGTTCAAGTGACCCTTCCTGTGATTGTTATTGGGGTTGAAGTTGTTACGCTTGGGTGTTGAATTATTTCCACTGTTGTTCGGCTTGGGGGCCGAGTTTCTTGGCTTTGGGCACTATTTGTCATAGTGTCCTTCCTCTCCACAAGCGTAGCAAGTAACACCTGGGCGATATGTAAAATCCTTGTCTCTTGCATGAAAATTTTTGTTTGGGCGCGGAACAATGGTTGTGGATTTGTTCGCTCCAATTTTTTGAAAATCAATCTTCTTCCGATTGTTGCGAGCATGAGTAGTTTTGTCCCTTTTGCGCTTGCGAAAATCCTCCAAGCTACGGCGCTCATTTTCCAATGTGTTAGCTTTGTCCACAAGTGTTTTGAAATCCGTAAAGGTGTGTACGACCAGCTGGCATTTAAGTGCTGGTGCCAGACCGTCCAGAAATTTGTCCATCTTTTTATTTTCAGTCATATGCTCTTCGTTGGCATAACGAGATAATTGAGTAAACTGACTATTGTACTCAGTCACTATCATGCTTCTCTGCTTGAGGTCATCAAACTCCCTTTTCTTGATCTTCATAATGCTTCTGAGAATGTGCGCCCCACGAAAACCTTCTTTAAATTCTTCCCAGGTGATGTCATTTTCATTGGAGTGCATGTGTAGGAAACTTTCCCACCATGATGCAGCTGCTCTAGTAAGGTAGTGAGGTGCATAAAGTACCTTCTCACGGTGCGAACATTGTGCAATAATTAACTTCCTTTCAATGTCTCAAAGCCAATCATCGGCCTCAAGAGGTCTATCAGTGTGAGAGAACGTTGGGGGACGTGTCTTTTGTAGTTCAGACAATTTGGAATGCTGCTGATATGGTTCACGGTGATTTCCCATATTGATAACATGGTTCATCATTTCTTGATGCTGCTGCTGGCTTTGCTCAAAAAGGTGGCATACTTGAGAAAATGCTGCTTCACTGCCTTGCTAACTTGACTACCCCTGTGTGAAATTATTACTTGTCTGGGTACCATAATATTCTTCTGGCGGGCTTGGCATGGAACAAGTCCAGGGACGAGGCATTTTCCACTCTACGGTATTTTTGCAGAACTCATGAGAAAAACTGAGTGGCAAATTTTTTTTGCAAAGGCATAATTTTTAAGGACTCAATTTTTTTTCAAGAAAAATACTTGATTGTGCATGGAGAAGGACTGCTTAGTACATATCTTACACGCAAGCCGTAATTATACAATACATCACTCAGGATGTGCGTACACATTCCTGACATGTTATTTAGGCTAGTGCACACAAACTACTTCTCACCAAACCTATAAACATATCATACAAGCTGGTACATCGTACGGTTGCTAGGCGTACTCAGTCGGAGATGGTAAAAACTTCCTTCGGCCTGCCGAGGGTAAGACCCATTGATGCTAGAGACTCAACCTCCTCGTCACTAATAGGCTCCAGGCGCGAAGTACTGGGTTGAGGAGCTAGTGCGGGCGCGACAGCTGGTGCAGCACGGACTGGAGTAGGGGCAAAGACTTGGTCAAACTCCTCAGTGGTAGGCAGGCGGCGAGCGGTGGCTAAGATGGCAGGTATATAGGATGCTGAGGACGAGATGTAAGTCAGTGGTGGTGCTGTATGGAGGAGCTTCCTCCTGTTGGCGGAACAGCCTTGAACGAAGTCCATACAAGCAGTCACAAAGTCGTCCACGAGGTTGTCAAAAGCTATCTCAAGAGCCTTGAGAAACTCAACCAACATTTCAATAGCTTCATCTCTCTCCCCCCTAGCGCAAGCGAACACATAGTGACAAGTGTATGGCACATGGCATGGGAAGTAGCGGTTGCGACGAGTCTTCATCGAAGGAAGAGCATCCCGGAGACGAGCTATCGCCTCACGGGCAGCCATCTGCATGGCATGCCTCTCCGTAGGCATGGCCCTTCCCACAAATTGGAAGCAGCGTGACTCAGAACATCGTCCCTTGAATTGCACCGTGGCCTGGTGCATAGACACGCTGTTGCTGATCTTGTGCTGGTAGAGTGTGAACTCCGGACGAGTCAATGGCCCGATCGCGACCTTGGTGATGGAGACGAGAAGTTTGATAAACCCCTCAGGTACATTGGCGAACACCTGTGACTCACAGTCGCTGCCAGCCATCTACAAAGGTAGACAAAAATTCCAGATAGTCAATTCATAAATTTATGATGACTAACATGAAATTGCTACGATTGCAAAGTGTTAAAATAGAACTTATTAAGCTAATAACCGATTAGCGATCGCACCTAGTGGCTTCCTACAGTCAACTTGGCTCTGATACCAAGGTTGTCAGGACCGGTTTTCCAATAAAACAATTATTGAAAAACCAACCATTATATTAGACCAGTATAGAAGAATCCTCCTTACTGGTAGACAAATCCTTGATACAGAAATCCAGAAGTACTAAATATTATACAAGGTTGAGCTGAGGCTGCTCAACAATTTTATTACAAGCACGTCGATATTATACATAAGGGCGGATATGACACAAAGGAGTATGGTGGCATAACTACTGACTCGTAATAAAAGTGGTGGTGGATATGTCACAGTGAAGTGGGTGACATGACTCCAAAATCATACAGCTCATCAAGCGTCGGAGTGAGGCTTAATGATTTTATTTGGGTAGCGGAAGCATATGTAATACAAGTGACCAACTCCAGGGTCGCACGGGACTGACCGGGACTCCTCTAGGCGTCGTACTCGCTATCGTACTCTTCATCCATAAGATTGCCTTTGTCAACATCTAGCCAAATCAACAAGCCAGGTGAGTACTTTGAATGTACTCGCAAGACAGTTTGGACATAAGATATAACTAATGCAAACATGATGCACATGAGCAGATTAGTAATGCACACTCAGGTAATAAAATTGCACTACACGATAAATGAAAGGAAGTTAGGCGGCAGTCCTCTCGAAATCCCAATAAAATAGCTGAAGACCGATCGGGTGTCTGAAGCGACGCCTCGAAAGGAAAAATAAATTAACATGCCACAGTCGGGCGTTAGGGCGACACCACATAAAGGGCTTATACTGAAACGTAAATGACAGTACGTGCCACAGTCGGACGTCTAAGCAACATATCGAAAAGGGCTTATAATGAAAATAAATAACAAGGATGCCACAGTCGGACGTCTGAGTGACATCACATAAAGGGCCTACATCAAAAGTAAATGACAAGGATGCCACAGTCGGACGTCTGAGCGACATCACATAATGGGCTTATATCAAAAGTAAATGACAAGAATGCCACAGTCAGACGTCTGAGCGACATCACATAAAGGGCTTATATTCAAAAGTAAATAACAAGAATGCCACAGTCGGACGTCTAAGCGACATTACATAAAGGGCTTATATCAAAGGTAAATAACAAGAATGCCAGAGTTGGACGTCTGACCGACATCACATAAAGGGCTTATATTTCATCATTCGAATTCAAGTAGCTCATGAATTTAAATCATCTCAAGGAAATACTCAGTACATAATAATAAACTGGTTAGCCCATCCACAGGAATAACATTCAGCCAAGTTTGCCACTCTCAGTTTCATGTTTATTCTCCCGAGACTGTCACTGAGACTGACACTGATATGTTGATCAAAGTCCTTGATCACGGACATGGTTACTCGAATGGTTTTGACTCTGCAGAGTTTGTACTCTTTACCCACAGCCAACGGATTTCAGTAGTCACAAAGGACTAGTTCTGTTTACTATATTTTAGAAGAAACACATCTAACCAATACACACCCATTCCACATTCCGCTGCCAGGAATCACCCTAGGCAACATTCAAGAAAAACTCTACGACGGGGAGGCTACAACCTCGAATAGCATGGGATCAAATTTATAGGCGCGCGCTCTAAGGGGTGTCCCCCTCTAGGTCCCAACCGGAAACACCCATGCCCCCTGACCGGATGACGGGCTTTAATCCAGGGCCATGGAACCCTCATCACGGCCCCTCTATTTAGTGTGTACAAGGAAACAGGTTTGCAACTAACTAGACCGCATTCTTTGCAGAAGACATGTGGCCGCACGAAAAGGGGACGAACGGGACATGACTTGCTCCACGTTAATGCTGGAGTTAAACGGTTGACATAAGATTGGAATGCTTGAACAATACCAGCTTACAACCTATCATGCCACCACATGATCAGGTTATATCACCATCATATGAACACATCAAATTTCGAACTTCACTTGTAGCTTGCCTTGCGTGCAATATGACCTTCACAATTTCTTATATAAACATGCCACAAGAAAAACTACTCAAGCAAACATGCAAAACACTCATCATATCAAAGGTTCAAACATGCTTGCCTGGTTCGGAGTAGTCGGAGTCTAGCTCGGCGAAGTTAGCGGCTCCGTCACCTCCTCCAGTATCTACGGTATAAAAGAAAACAGATACTAACGTAAATACCGTGTGTGCATAAAAATTGTTCCAAATATTTTTCAAATAAATATGATAAAAAATTAGATATAAAAATAAAGATGACAGAAAAAGAATCAACTCCAAATCATCTTTTGTTTAAAAGTTATAAAGGTTTTAGTCCAGGGACTAATTTATGATGAAACAGAAACTATCCAGGGGCTAGTTTAGAAAAACAGAAAATGCTTCGGTTGGAAATATGCCAACCCAAAGGGAACACGTACTTTGCCCGAAGGCGCTTTCAGAAAACGGTTCGAATAAGAGAGGAGAGGCTGACGAGGGGGTCCCACCCGTCAGGTTTGAAATCTAAAACAGAGTACACCGGCGCCCGAGGCTCATGGTGGTCGTCAGCGTCGATCCACGACGAGGTAGGGGGAATGGAGGGTACCTACGGACTCACTGAGCTCTCCCGTGTCTGTGGGTGGTGGAGTTGGTCGTCGGCGAGCACCACGTCGACGACGGCCTCCACTCCGGCGGACGGTGGTTCGGGCGGTGATGGATCCCACCGAGGATGGCTGCAAACGTCAAATTGGGGCTCGGGTTAGACGAGGTAGTGGACTAGGAGGTTGCTGACAAAGTTTGGGAGGTGGGGGTGCTCTCACTAGAGAGAATCTTGCCGGAGCCCGAAGCGGATCGGGGCGGACGGAGTCGGGGAAGAAGGCTCTCCCGAGGCCTTCTGATGATCGTGGCGAGGTTCTGAGGCGATGAGGGGAGGTGCTAGGTCGAGAACGAGCTCGGGGCCTCCATTTATAGCCGGCCCGAGGCGGTTGCTGAGAACGGGATTACACCGGCGAGCGATTACGGCGAGGCAGTGGTCGGGCTGGAGGTTTAGTTGACTGGGCATCTTCGGATTGGTCCACTGGCTCCATCCAATGCCTAATCTTGGTACAACTTGGGCGATACTCCAAGCCTTCGATGGAACGGCCTCACGGGCTCGTCGGCAGCAGAGAGCATGCTATGTGCCTCTCGGGCCACGGTGAGTATTCTACAGCACGCACGGGGAAGAGGACGGCCACGCGGAGGCTCCTGGTGGTGTGGGCGGTGCTGGACGGCGCTGTATGGCAGGGCTGGCCCCTGCTGACCGCCACGGGCGGTTCTACCACCGCAGAAGATGCCGACGTTGGCGAGACACGTCGCCACCGACACTTCCGCCTGTCCAAACGACCGTGCGACGCACTAGATAAGAAGGAGGAGCAGGGAGCAAGGCGCCAACGCGTGCACTGGCGAGATTGATGCCGCGGTTCTGAAGAAAACGGCATTGTCGACTGAACTGAACACTGAACTCTGAATTTGAACAGAAACAGTTCACACCAGCTGTTCGACAAAATGTTTTAAGCATGTGGAAAATTTTTCTTGAGCTGGGACTTGGTGAGGTGATCTCTTGATGCATCTGGAGACTGTCTAAATTATCTCAGATTTTTAGGAAAAGAAAAAGAATGAATTTAACCAAAAATGGAAAATCTGGTCCAAACTTGTAGCAAGCAAATTTCGAAAAATTTGAACTGTGGACTAGCAAATCTTGATGGATCTAGGTTGAGGGTACTAAGGACTAGCCAGAGGAGTTTATTTGGTACCAAGACTCAAAGGAAATCTGGTAGTTCATTTGTAAACCACCAAAGTCCAAAAAAATGACAGGAAATGATTTTGAGGTTAAAACAAATAGAGATAAAAATCTAGGAAAAGTTGAACCTTGCTGGACTTGATGCTTGACTTGACCCAAAGTAGGAAGGTGGGTTTTGGAAGAAGATTTTCTGCATAGGCCATGGCAAGAGAGAAATATTTGAATGGGGAAGAATAAATCCATAATCTATAGGAGTTCTTTTTAATAAAAAAGGAGTTGTAAAAAAAACTTCCAAAATTATTTGTGTTGAGCCAACACAAGATGAAAACTCCTCAAGACCAAAGATGAAGATTGGGAAGAAGCCCCAAAAGAATTACTTGTCACAAATGAAAATTTTGAGAAGGAGAGTCTTTTAAAAAAAATTAAATAACCTCCTTCGAACTAAATAAAGAATTTGATAAAACCAAATCAAAATTTTTGGAGTGGTACAAGAAGGTAATCTCATCGCCTACGAAGAACATTCAAGCTGGACCCTTCGGACCCACTGAGGAGGAAGAAAAAGTTGAGGGGGAGCAAGCTACTGCCCAAAGTACTGCCCAAGGGTCTCCTCATCTGGTGCCCCTGCCTAGATGGAGGTTGACCCTGCTCCTGGTTCCTTGGCTTCACAGCCAGAACTGGAAGGAAAGAAGATTGAAGAGCCCATGGCTGACGAGAAGAAGGATGAAGAGGTTGCACCATCTGTTCATTCCCACCAAGTCTTACC
Source organism: Triticum dicoccoides (assembly GCF_002162155.2). Lineage (NCBI taxonomy): Eukaryota > Viridiplantae > Streptophyta > Magnoliopsida > Poales > Poaceae > Triticum > Triticum dicoccoides. The sequence goes on along the minus strand of NC_041384.1, from coordinate 590,191,633 downwards.
ACCAGTGATACCGCAGCAGGGTGGAGAAGTTTTTGTTCCACTACCACAAATTGCCGAGTCACTGAAAGAGAAGGCCATTGAGCCACAGTCTGAGAAAGCCACCAAAGGAGTTCCAGCGAAGAAAAATGATCAACAATCTGATGATCCCATGCCGTCTAATTCAGAGAAGGGTATCATACCTCATGTGCCCATACATCCCTTTGATGACAATGCATCTGCAGCTGATGATGTCCAGCCAATGGAAATTAGCGTAGAAGTTTATCAAAAAAATCCTCAAGAATCTTTCCCGCTATTTTCATCTGAGTATGGCCCCTATGGACCAGCTTTCAATGAGCAGGTTCATTTAGCGAAGCTTGCAATCTTTGGGATGAGCCCCTACGAAGGAGAAAGAACATCTCTGTCACCGAGGTTCTGGACAGAGGAGAAGGCAATATTTTATGCTTGGTTCTTGTTTGGCAAGCATAGAATTTTTAATCACAAGATACTAGACTTTGACAAGCTCAAAGAAATGCCTTGCTTCCACAATACTCTGGATCATACCGAGCATGCTCTTCTGAAAGGTTTTATGCGCTTCAATCATGGATGGAACAAGGAGATTATCCTTCAGTTCTATGCCACGCAGTACATCACAGGGCAGATGGAAAACACTTCAACATGGACACTCAAGTGGATGACATGCAGAGAAAGAATCCAATGCTCAGCGGATCATTTTCTGGCCCTGATTAATTTGCCTCAATGCGAATTTGAAAATGATAAAGGACACAGACTACATTTCTGGGAAGTGTCAGATTCACAACTACATTTCCTGATGGATCCCACTTTGGTGGGTGATGGAATGCATCGATGTTGACCTGAAGAAGTTGGCCTATGACAACAAGGTGTTATTCCACATTTTGTGCAATACTATTACGCCAACTAATCGGCCCAACTCCATTAAAGGCATCGTAGGAAATGCTCCGGTGTCAATTTCTCAGAGAATCAAATTTGACATTCCTGACCTTTTCATTTGGAATCTGGCATGTGCTGCATAAAACCCTCAGTCGCTCAAGCTCTATGCTCCTTCGATCATGTATGCCATTAAGCAGCTTACAAATGAAAATTTCTTCTGGGCTTATGCACCGAAAGTAATCATGCTACCTGTCCGTTAAACTCTGCGCATACAAAAAGGGGAAAGAACCCGTTGACATGGATACAAAGGCTTTAACATCTAAGAATGCACCGAAGGTCAAAGAAGCCAAAGTTGAAGTTCCACGAGAGGAAAATCCACGCTGTATGAAATTTGCATTCGCACGCAGCAGACTTTGGAGAGGCATATCAGGATGGATCGAAAGGAAAATATGGAATTGCTTGCTGAACTGAATTTGCTCCATAATCACACAAGGCAAATCCTTCTACATGAGAAAGATGCAAGAAAGATATATTGGACCTTGCTAAGGAGGCATTTCTCTCGCAAGGATCTAGCAAAGAAGGCCATCATCAAGAATTATGATTATCTGGATCTGCTTGCAGTCCCGCGTGTCCAAAGACAAACTCAAGAGCTCCCACAACATTCTGTTTCAACGGATATGTTGTTTGTCAACCACGACGATGAAGTCAAAGACACAGCAAGCACACAGATCTTCAAACCAGATGCAAATCCTTTGAAGCCCCTCAAAGCCAAGACTGTTGCACCTGCTTCTGGCTCGACCATTCCACACTCTTCTTATTCTGGCTCTTCAAGTGGTTTCAACTCCGACTCAGAAGATACTCCATCAGAGTAATTCCTCGCATGTACCCTCTGTCCTTTTTGACACTTTTTGACAAAAGGGGGAGGATAACATCGAGTGATAGTCTATCGGGGTTTGCAGGGTGTTTTTCTTCGAACTTCCATTTGGTTACTCTTCGCAGAATTTGCTTCAGAACTTTTTATCGCACCGAATGTGGTGTTAAAACTTCGGTTGTCATGTAATGATAAT
>NC_041384.1:590167102-590189289 GCF_002162155.2 Triticum dicoccoides | reverse complement strand
TATCTATAGGTACCGTTAATGTGGTTGTTATGTGAATGATATCACAAATGATTCTTCTTCTTATAGTGACACACTAATTATCCTCGATAAACAGAGAATCATCAAATGATGATATTATATTGGATCTTTGTGTGATTCATATATAATGAATGGTTGGATATGCTCTTATTGCCATTTAACAATACCTAACCTTACAGGAAAATATAGCCAGTCGATGCACAAATGCCTTGTGAAGGGTATCTACGGCTGACAAAGTGTTTTTCTCGGATATTATATGCTTCACCAAATTACAAGGAAAAGCATCCTCAAAGCTTATCCACTCTGAGAAATGAATTACCATTCGATCCTGCTTTGATCTTAGTATACATCTAACATGCAGGAAAATTATGTCTCATGTGGATCCTAAATTTGTGCTCTGAGAAAACATTCATGATTTATCCATGTCACAAAACTCACCATGTTTCTCTTCTAACCCTTCTCGAAGTTTTTGTGACAGGAACTACCTCAAACACCATTGAGTGCATTAAAAGAACTCTAGTATGAAATATTTATCAATGACACTCATATGAAGAAGTATATTTTCCCAAACCGAATTACTTAAGGGGGAAAATATCTTATCTGCGTAAACCACTGTCGAAATTCATTATTCTTCACATTACATTCCATTCAATATCTATCATTCGATGTGATCTGTTTTGTCAACAATCGTCCAAAAAGGGGAAGACTGTTGGTGAAATATCTGCCTACCTTATGTTTTGGAGATTGTTTATAGAAATAGGTATGGACTAATGTGTTTGCTAGTGCACACGGAGAGAATAGTCCATACACAATCGAAGAGAATGTTGTCTCCGGTGCTGAGTTCGACGAACTTCACCGAAGCATATCTGCGCTGCAGAGAAGAACGAGCTACATCTCATGAAGAGATAGAGTCAAGAAGATTAATGTGAAGAAATCGACCCCTCGAAATATTTGCTGAGATAGAGAACCTTTCTGTTTCAATATTGTCGTCCGAAGAAGTTGACTACAGCGATTGAAGTCGAAGACAAAATGAAGATGTAGTATTCATTGAGTTTTTCTTCTTTCAGTCTTTTGAGTCATAGGACCTCCGTACTATTAATAGGGGTATAGGTTCTCGTTTCTTAGATCAGTTGTGATGGTTAGCTACAACCTATGAAAGATGCGAGAAAAATCTCTTTGTGCTCCGAGTAAATACTTGCAACAAGAGACTATGATCTTCTTCGCTGGAAGATATTTGCCTCGGACCAAGGAGTTAGCATTTCTTGCTCCTCAAGGAATGTTACCATTATGCTCAAATCCAACCGTTGGAATCGTGTCGTTCGGCCATTGGCTGAGGCCGATCATCAATTTGGTCATTTCCCATCTAGGAAGGCTGCAGCTATAAATAGCCACCCCGCTCCAACATTATTCGTTGGCTGCTCCGCTTGAGATTTCTCTGAAGATTGATTTGAGCAACCCCTCTCCGAGTGATTTGATTTCAAGATCCACTGAGAGAAAAATCAAGATCCCAAACTTAGATGTGGTTTAGCATCACATCAGATTTGAGTGAGAGTTCTTGTACCTGTTACTCTTGAGAGCTGCACACTCTCTAGACGGATAGGTTTGGCTTCGAGTGATGAAGAGTCATTGTCTTCACCGAGCCTGATCTTCAGCAACCAAGAGTGATTGTAGTTTACGAAGGTTGACCAAAGGTTTGGAGATCACCCACAAGGATCTACCACAAGTGAAATCAACCAGAGTCTGATCAGCTCTGCGTTGACGGAGAATAGGGTGAAGAGAGTTTATCTTCCGTGTTAAGTCACAACCCCTCCAACCAGATGTAGCCCTTTGGCAGAAGGGTGAACTATTCTAGCAAATCTCTTGTCACCTTCAAGCACCACTTGTTATACCTACTCTACTACAATTCTCTCAGTAATTTCCATTCATGCTTAGTGCCATTAGATTCTCTAATCTTTACTCTGCTCTGTGTTTTCTATTCTGTGTTGTAGTGTCGAATCTTTTCATTATCTTCATCCTATTTCCTACATCTTCTATCTGTATCTTTTTTATATGGTGTAACCCTAAGATTGTATTTCCTTCAGCGATTATTATGTTTTGTCTCATGCTGTTACACTTGTTTGCTTGTTGTATAACTCTCATCATAGTTAAACTAATTATCAATCAACCTCGCTCCATTGTAAATGCTTTTCTCGATGAATATGCCTCTGACGAAGAAATGTGATTCAGTGCATTTCTCTCCATACTCTATTCTGCTGCGATGTGTGAATTGAGTTCAAAGCTTTCGAAAGAAAATTTGAATCTCCATTCACCCCTCTGGTCGATATACTCTCGGTCTAACAATCTAGATATGCAACTAGGTGAGCAACCTATATGATGCTAACAACAACACCACAAGCAAGCAAAGGAGACAACACAATAATAGCTTGCACAAAGTAAAGGTAAGATATAACCATAAGTGGAGTCGATGGAGACGAGGATGTGGTACCGAAGTTCCTTCCCTTTAGCGGGAAGTACATCTATGTTGGAGAGATGTGGATGCACAATGCTCCCCAAGAAGTCGTCATTCCACTAGTGGTGCCCTTGAAGGTGGCAACCGGACCTTTCCAAACAAGGTTGGGGCTCTCTCCACAACTTAATTGGAAGCTCCCAACACCACCACGAAGCTTCACCAAACTGGATTGTGGCTTCGAGGTGACCTCTTCCATCTAGGGTGCCCAAACACCCAAGAGTAGCAAGGTCCACAAGGGATTAGTGGGGGAATCAAATTTCTCTCAGTGGAAGTGTAGATCGAGACCTTCTCAAGCAAACCCTAGAAAATGAACAAGATTTGATGGCTAGATAGAGAGATTGCGCGAAAATGAACTTTGGGCAACAATGGAGCTTGGGGGAAAAGAGGTAATTCTTCTTGAGGAAGAAGACCTCCTTATATAGTGACGGGGAAAGTCCAACCATTTTCTGCCCACAAGTCATGCACAAGCGGTACTACCACTCAGGTGAGCGGTACTACCGTTGCACGCGGTAGTTCTAGCCATAGTGTGTAACTGAAATAGTCACAGACGCCATAGTGCCGCCGAAGCGGTACTACCGCTCCCACCAGCAGTACTTCCAAAGAGCTGGAATCGCGGTAGTAGAGGAAGGTAGTGTGGAAGTACCACACAGGGCGGTACTACCGCTAGCTACTATCGCTCTACTTCCACTGGAGTGGAGAGGGGAGACAGAAGCATAAAACTAAGCGATACTCTAGGCAGTTGAAGGTGCCATGCGGTACTATCGATCTGAGTAGCAGTACTACCGCTTAGTCCTTTAAGGCCTAGTGGATCCACGGTAGTGGGGTAGTAGCATGAGCCGTGGTAGCGGGGTAGTAGCATGAGCCGTAGTACTGCACAAGCGGTACTACCGCCCTAGTACCACCCTACTACCGCTGATATATAGAGAGACTAAAACAAGCGGTAGTGCCCAAAGCACCGGAGTGCGGGAGTACCGCTGGAGCGGTACTACTTCCCACTAGTGCGATACTACCGCTTATGTGCTTCTAGTAAGCCCAAAACAATATATAGATGGTGCTCCAAGTTGCCGCGAATGAACGAGGGTGCAAAGGTGAACGTGTATGTCTTGATTCCAACCTAACCTTTCCAAATGCAGACCCCTCATAATAGTACAGATTTCCTACGACCCAAATCCACCAAAAATAAATCACCGAAAAATAACCGTCTTCTCTATTAATCACCGAGGGGGAAACAAATTGTCCTGAGCCATCTAGTAATATCTGAAAACTCAATGCACACGGTTAGTTCGCAATACACATTGTCATCAATCACCAAAACCACTAAGGGAGAAATATGCCCTAACACCTGGGCTGACCCCAAGGAAGGTGGTGGCGGGGCACCTGTCTCCCGTACAGTGGTCATGGAGCAGCGTTGCTGTGGCAAGGTTGGGCTCCACGACGTTGATTTTTTTCTCCCTGGTCTATGGACTTGAGTGCGCATAGCCGGGGAGGGGATCGGTCGGCGACAGTCACCCGGATGCGGACTTGGTGGCAGCCTGCTCGTCAGTGCGACGGGATGCCGAGCACGACTGACCAAGGGATAGCGTGTGTGGTATTAGGGCCATAGTGCCCAGATCTGACGGTCGTGGTGACGGTTACCATTGTATGGGCGACGGCAGCGGCTGGCGCGGCGGTGGGTACCCCCATGTAGCACCCAGAATCTGGGTGGTCGCCCCTCTTCTTCGACGGGAGCGGATGATACGTCCATTTTGCATTATGCTTTTATATTGATATTTATTGCATTATGGGCTGTAATTACCTATTTTGCTACAATACTTATACCTTTTGTCTCTTATTTTACAAGGTTTACATGAAGAGGGAGAATGCTGGCAGCTGGAATTCTGGACTGGAAAAGGAGCAAATCTGAGAGACCTATTGCACAACTCCAAAACTCCTGAAAATTTACGGAGAATTATTTTGGAATATATAAAAAATATTGGGCAAAGAATGCACCAGAGGGGACCCACCAGGTATCCACAAGGGTGGGGGCGTGCCCCTTGGTCTGTGGGCCCCCTGGCAGGCCTCCGGTGTCCATCTTCTGCTATATGACGGGTTTTGACCTAGAAAAAAATCAAGAGAGAGCTTTCGAGACGAAGCGCTGCCGTCTCGAAGCGGAACCTGGGCAGAAGCAATCTAGGGCTCTGGCAGAGCTGTTCTGCCGGGGAAACTTCCCTCTCGGAGGGGGAAATCATCGTCATTGTCACCGCCAATGATCCTCTCATCGAGAGGTGGTCAATCTCCATCAACATATTCACCAGCACCATCTCCTCTCAAACCCTAGTTCTTCTCTTGTATCCGATCTTTCTCAAAACCTCAAATTGGTACCTGTGGGTTGCTAGAAGTGTAGACTACTCCTTGTAGTTGATGCTAGTTGGTTTATTCGGTGGAAGATCATATGTTCAGATCCTTAATGATAATTAATACTCCTCTAATTATGAACATGAATATGCTTTGTGAGTAGTTATGTTTGTTCCTGAGGACATGGGAGAAGTCTTGTTATAAGTTATCATGTGAATTTGGTATTCGTTCGATATTTTGATGAGATGTATGTTGTCTCTCCTCTAGTGGTGTTATGTGAACGTCAACTACATGACACTTCACCATGATTTGGGCCTAGGGGAAGGCATTGTGAAGTACTAAGTAGATGATAGGTTTCTAGATTGACAAAAGCTTAAACCCTAGTTTATGTGTTGCTCCGTAAGGGGCTGATTTGGATCCACATGTTTCATGCTATGGTTAGATCTATCTTAATTCTTCTTTCATAGTTGCGGATTCTTGCGAGAGAGGTTAATCATAAGTGGGAGGCTTGTTGTAGCGATTTGACCTCAGATGGTCAAATCTCTGTGCATAAGTGTCATCCCTGGATCGGTAATGCTGACACACACAGTACTCGAGGATTTATAACAGAGTGCAATCACACACTTATTACACCAAATGTCTCAAAAGAGAACTTATTACAATAATATGGCTAAAGGTCATCTAAATAAGATAACTGCAGAAGTGTCGAAGGCAAAATGAGTCCATCAACTCCAACGGCATAGCTGAGTGCATGACAACGACCTAGCACACCTTACTCTTCGCCAGAAAACTCTGCAACATAATACGTTGCAGACTGTGTAGGTCAGCACATGGAATATGCTGGCAAAATAACACTATAGAATAATGAACATGTAACAGATATAATTATATGCATATTTGGCTGGTGGACGCTCTAGGGTTATTTTTGCAAAAAGCTAGTTTTTCCCTACAACAAAGGAATATATTTTATTTAACTTCAAAGTTTGTTGAAAACATTGAAAAGGTTCCTCCAACTCAATCCCAAATTAATAATCATCAACCCAACAAATTAATTAAGTAAAGTGTTGAGATCAAATCAATAATGCATGTACCAGATACTCAAGACATCCATAACCGGGGACACAGCTAAAGATGATTAGTTTATACACTCTGTAGAGGTTTGCACACTTTTCCCCACAAGACTCGATCTCCTCCGTTGGATTTCTCGAACTTCATGATGTTTGAGAAACGGATGACTGAGACACAGTCTTTCAAAAGCATTAACTCTTTACTCTAGGTAGACAGTACCACCTACATCCCCTACATCTGCTAGCCTACCACTGAAAGAGGTCACACAACCTACTCAACTATGCCAGAGCCCATAATGGTTTGTGGATGCACACGGTATTTTCCAGCATGAATAATCTTATGATCCCTTTGAGTCGGGGTGGCAAACCGTAGGATGATCACACAGGTACTCCGGGATGTCCCAGGACAACGCTGGATAGCTCCAGGGTGCCTCAACCAATCCACCCAGATGTGTATTTAAGTAGCCACCTTAAGTTTAACCATTAGTAAATAATAACTCTCACATCTATCATGGATCTCTCAAACCCAAACCACGTCTACGAGCATAACATAGCAGTATAAGCATAACATAGAAGTAACTCTCAAGGTTTGAAATAAAGACAATAGGTTCTACCTCATCAACTACTTCCCGATACCCACATGTTAAACAGATCCTACTCATGCAATGTTTAAGGGTTGAAACTAATGCATAAAAACTGGGTAATAAGGGATATGATCAAAGTATTACTTGCCTTGCTGACGATCTGAAAACCCTAGTGACTCGGAGTAGCACGCTTCACACTCCGGAAACTCTATCGTGAACAAAAAATAGCATACATCAACTCTCAAGCATAGGATGCAAGGGTAAAACTCAACTGAAAAGATCCAAACTGAAAATACAACCGAAGAGCTTCAATTTGCAAAAGGAATCAATCGAATCGGAGCTACGAAACTCAAACTACGATCAAAAGAAGTTCGAAATCAAATCTGGTTCAAACCAAATTTTAATTTGTCAAAATCATGTTCAAGTTGATTATCTGGAAAGAGGGGAACAATATGAAGATTTTGGCGTTGGTTTCACTGGATTTGGACAAGCGAGCAAAAAGTAAGGAGGGTTTGAAGATCAGGGACTAATCTGTGATAAAAGTATTCGCGGATAGGTCCCTGACCAAAAATAAAATACAAAGAAAAACCTAACGAACGAACGTTCGCTATGAAAACCTAACTAACGAACACGTTCATAAAAACGAACTAAATAGAAAATGTTCGCTAACTAGCGAACCCTAAAAAACCGATCTAAAACCGTTGAACTGGAAAAAAAACTGACAAAACCTAAAAACCGATCTAGGTTTATACCTAAAAACCAACGAAAACCGGCGGGGTCGGCGGCGGCTTTCGGCGAGGCGGCAGCTCAGGCGGACGGCCGTGGCTAGCGGCGTGGGGCGACGGGGTGGCGACGGCGAGCGGCGGCGCGTGCGGCGGCGCGAGTTGCGGCAGCGGTGGTGGCTAGCGGCACGGGCAGCTGCGGGCTCGGGGTGGGGTGGAGGCGGCGGGGCGGTCCGGTTATAAAGGGCCCGGGGGGCGGCGATGCTTGGGCGAGGGGGCGGTGATGGGGAGTCCGGCTCGGACTCCCTTGAGCGGCGGTGGCGCAGCGCGGGATTCCTCCCGCCCGGAAGGAAGGCGATGGCGCGGCCTGGTGGGCCGGCTGGGCCTTCGGCCCGATTGGTCCAAAACCTTTTTTTAAAATAAATTTTGCCCGAATGAAAAAATCCTAATAAATTATAAAAATACCAGAAACAATTTTCACCGTCTAAACCTAATATTTACAACAAGGTGAACATTTTTTTGGCCTAAAAATGCAATTTTCAAAAATGCATATTTTTCTAATTCAAATAAAATAACAAATAAAATTCTAATTTGATTTTAAATTTTCTTCTCCAATATTCCTTTCTTTTTGAAGAAGCCATATTATCTTCTCTCTTATTTTTTAATATTGGAAATAATTGGAGAGAAAAATATAAAAATCAAATTGATCCTCTTTTGAAATTTGAGAAAAATCCAAATATGAAAATTTGTGAAATCCCCAACTCTCTGCTTGGGTCCTTGAGTTGCTTAAGATTTCTAGGATCACAACCAAAAATGCAAATAAAATATGATATGCATATGATGACCTATGTATAACATCCAAATTGAAAATTGGGATGTTACAAACCTACCCCTTTAAGATGAATCTCGCCCTCGAGATTCGGGTTGGCTAGAAAATAGGTGTGGGTGGTCTTTCCGTATGTCTTCTTCTCGCTCCTAGGTGGCTTCATCCTCGGCATGGTGGCTCCACTGAACTTTGCAAAACTTGATAACCTTGTTGCAGGTAATTTGGCCTCCAAACTCGAGGATCTTGACGGGTTTCTCCTCGTAGGTTAGATCACTCTCCAACTAAATTGCTTCCAGGGGCACTGTATCTCTCAGAGGAATATCGGCCATCTCAGCATGGCACTTCTTCAACTGGGAAACATGAAACACATCATGTACCCCTGACAATCCTTCGGGTAGCTCCAACTTGTAGGCAACTTCTCCCATACACTCCAGAACTCGATATGGTCCTACAAATCTCGGGGCTAACTTTCCCTTAAATCCAAATCGTTTAACTCCTCGGAGTGGTGACACACGAAGATATGCTCGGTCTCCAATTTCATAGAATACCTCTCTGTGTTTTGTATCGGCATAACTCTTCTGCCTAGACTGAGCTACCTTCAGTCTATCTCAAATCAACTTAACCTTCTCTTCAAATTCCTTGATTAAATCTGGTCCAAACAACTGACGGTCTCCGACTTCATCCCACATTAACGGTGTCCTACACCTCCTTCCATACAAGGCTTCAAAAGGTGCCATATTCAAACTAGCCTGATAACTGTTGTTGTAGGAGAACTCTGCATAAGGCAAATTGACATCCCGACTAGATCCATAATCTTGCGCACAAGCTCTCAACATGTCCTCCAGAATCTGATTGACTCTCTTGGTCTGTCCATCTGTCTGCGGATGAAAGGCTGTACTGAACTCTAGCCTAGTACCCAAGGTCTGGTGCAACTGATTCCAAAACTTTGAGGTAAATTGTGTCCCTCTATCTGATACGATGGTCATCAGAACTCCATGCAGACATACAATCCTGGTCAAATATATCTTGGCCAACTTTGTGCTTGCATAAGTGGTTTTCATAGGGATAAAGTGAGCTACCTTGGTCAAGCGGTCAACTACTACCCAGATATAATCATATCCCAATTGTGTCGTGGTTAATCCAGTGATGAAATCCATGCCAAGTTTATCCCACTTCTATTCGGGTATTGGCATAGGCTGAAGTAATCCGGCTGGCTTCTGATGTTCTACCTTCACTCTCTGACATACATCGCATACTGCTACATACTCGGCAATATCCTTCTTCATACCTGTCCACCAGAAACATTCCTTCAAATCCAAATACATCTTGGTGTTTCCGGCGTGAATCGAGTATGGCGAGTCATGGGCTTCCTGGAGTATTAACTTCCTAATCTCCGCATTATTGGGCACATATACACGATCCTCAAACCATAAAGTCTCGTGCTCATCCTCACGAAAACCTTTGGCTTTGCCTTTGCTCATTTTCTCCTTTATCTCAGCAATTTCCTTATCATCCTTATGAGCTTATCGAATCTATCCCAAAATATAGACTGAGCCTCCATTGTTGCAACAAAACGTCTTGGAACTATCTCCAAACGAAGTTCCTTGAGATCGTCAACTAACTCATGTGGTAATCCTCCGCTTACAAGGGTATTGACATAACTCTTGCGGCTCAAAGCGTCTGCTACTACATTGGCCTTTCCTAGATGATAATGCAGCTTCATATCATAATCATTTATGAGCTCCAACCATCTCCTCTGCCTGAGATTCAACTCCTTCTGTGTGAAAATGCACTTCAAACTCTTATGATCCATGTATACATCACAACGGTTTCCAATAAGAAAATGTCTCCAGGTCTTGAGCGCATGTACTACGGCTGTTAACTCCAAATCATCCGTGGCATAATTCAACTTGTGAGGTCGAAGCTGACGTGAGGCATATGAAACAACTCTTGCAGCCTACATAAGTACACCTCCAAGTCCTAGACGAGAAGCATCGCAATACAGTTGGAAATCCTTGCGTATATCCAGAAGAATCAACACTGGGGCTGTAACCAAATGTTTCTTCAACTCTTGAAAACTGGCTCACATTCTTCGGTCCATTCGAACTTGGTGTCCTTCTTCAACAACTCTGTCATGGGTTTTGCAATCTTGGAAAAATTCTCAATGAACCACCTATAGTATCCTGCGAGTCCCAAAAAACTGTGGATCTCTCCAACTAAGGTGGGTGCCAACCATTTAGTGACAGACTGAACCTTGGTGGGGTCTACTGCTATACCTTCTCCTGATATAACATGTCCAAGAAATCCGACTTCCTTCAACCAAACTCACATTTGCTAAACTTGGCATATAGCTGATGTTCCCTGAGCTTCTTGAGAACTAAGCGCAAGTGTTCCTTGTGTTCCTCTTCATTCTTCGAGTATACCAAAATATCATGAATGAACACCACAACAAACTTATCCTAAAACTCCATGAACACCTTGTTCATCATACTCATTAAAAAGGTAGGGGCGTTAGTCAATCCAAAAGACATGACCGTGTACTCATATAGCCCGTACCTTGTGGTAAAAGCTGTTTTGGATATATCCTATTCTTGGATCTTCAACTGGTGGTATCCTGATTGAAGATCGATCTTGGAGAATACTTTAGCTCCTTGCAACTGGTCAAACAAATCATTGATCATCGGTAGTGGGTACTTGTTCTTGATTGTCACTTCATTCAAAGCCTGATAATCAACAACCATTCTCAAATATCCATCCTTCTTCTCAACTAAGAGCATTGGGGCTCCCCACGGTGATGAACTTGGTCAGACATAACCTTTTTCTAGTAACTCCTTAATCTGCTTCTTAATTTCCTCCAAATCATTTGCGGGCATCCGATACGGTCTCTTCGATATTGGTCCGGTGCCTGGCAACAACTCTATCAAAAACTCTATGTATCGATTTGACAGCATGCCTGGTAGTTCCTCTGGAAATACATCTGGGTAATCCTTCACAACAGGTACTTCTTCCTGAACAACTCCCGAGAGGGAATTTACTTGGGTCCTCCTTGGCGCATGCCTGGATACATACTTGATCCTCTTTCGCTCCGGGGTGGTGAGAAAAATGGACTTACTAACACAATCGATATTTCCTCCATACTTCGATAACCAATCCATGCCTAGTATTATATCCAATCCTTGTGACTCCAAAATTATTAGGTCTGAGGGGAAAACATGGCTACCAATGGTTAAGGGTAACCGATCACACCATCGGCTGGCCATATACTCTGCTCCTGGCGAGCTTATTAACATGGGTGACCTAAGGGCTAGGGTTGGCAACTTAAACTTGTCCAAAAATTCCCTTGATATGTATGATGCGATGCACTAGTGTCAAAAAGAACGAGAGCGGTAAATGACTTAATCAAAAACTTATCGATCACTGCATCAGGCTGTTCTTCAACCTCCTCCATGTTGATGCGGTTCACCTGACCTCTGGTGAAAGGGTTTGGCTTCTTCCCTGAGATTCCATTGCCATTTACATTATTTGCTTCCGGACATTCAGTGGCGTAGTGTCCAGTCTTCCCGCACTTAAAACAAGTAATGTGACTTAGATCCTTCCTGGCGGGTGTTGCTGGGTCAGAACGGTTATGTCCGTTGTTTCCTCCATTCCCATTCCCATTCTTAGGGCCACTGTGGTTATGCGAACTCCCTCCATTATGAGTATGGCCTCCATGGTTATGGGTGTAACCTCCTGAGTTACGGGTAAAGCGAGGCTTCTGCTGAGCTCCAGAATTGTACTTCCCTTGTCCATACTTCCGTTTGCGACTCTCCATCTATTGCTGCTTGCCTTCAATCATAAGGGCCCTGTCTATCAACTCCTGGTAGTTATTGAATGTTGCCACCATCAACTGCATACTCAGCTCATCATTCAGACCTTCCATAAACTTCTCCTGCTTTGCGGCATCTATGGCCACATCATCTGGGGCATAGCGAGCTAACTTACTAAACTCATTCACGTACTGCCCTGCAGTACGATTTCCCTGCCGTAAGTTGTGAAACTCATGCTTCTTCATACTCATTGCTCCAGTTAAGACATGGGTTGTGCGGAAAGCTTGCTGAAACTGATCCCATGTGACATTGGCTATGGGAAAAGTGGTTGTGTAATTCTCCCACCATGAGGCTATGGGTCCATCCAATTGATGTGCGGCAAAGTGCACCTTCTCAGCATCTGTGCAACCTGCGGTGGTCAGGTCCCTTCCAATCCTGCGGAGCCAATCATCAGCAACAATCGGCTCGGTGCTACTAGAAAACACCGATGGATTCGACCTTAGAATACGAGCTAAGTTGTCAACTGGAGGTGGAGGCGGTGGGTTGTTGTTGTTGTTGTTGTTGCCTTGGTTCTGGAGTAGTAGCTGCACCAAGGCATTCTGCTGTTGGATCAACTGGGTGAGCTCCGGTGGGAAAACAAATCCGGGGTCACGTCTCGGAGGCATCTGATAGGTTTAGAGGAGAGAGATTAGAATAGAGTGAGGTCTAAGGAGAAAATCACTACCCATATGCACATGAGACAAACACATTCATATCACACCACTCAATTCAAACAAGGGCATACAATCGATCTAATCTACCATTATAAAATACTCGGACTACTGCTATATACATGGGAGAATACTACTACTAATTTGGTGGTCGACTAGAAATTTTGATCGGAGGATGATTCCATGATATCCGCTCCAGCTTCGTCTTCATAATCATCATCGCTATTGGGGTCGGAGTCGGTGTCGTCGATGATGATGTAGTCTTCGGGGTGGTTGTCTTCCATTGGTTTGGGATCTCCCATGAATATTCCTAGCTTCTTCTTTAGGTCTTCATTCTTCTCTAGTAGTACTACAATTTCCTCTTCATATCAATCGCATGTAGACATGAGTTCCTCTTCTAGATCCATGTTTTGGATCGTCACCTTCTTCATGTCTATCATGCTGGCACACATCTGGTTCTCCTGTCGACGAATGTGGTGGTTTAACTCCTGGATGTAGGCTGCAATAGACTTGTCCCTCCTGGTGCAGATCATATCCCATTGAACATCACGGCGTCCACATATCTGGTAGATGGTGTCCTTAAGATCCTTGTGGTAAACTTCGCCGATGCATCCCATGGCGATGTGAGCTGCCATACTCTTTCCTAAACTCCAGGTTGATGTGTCAAACGAAAACTCTATGGGCTCCGTAACTGGTGTGAATGTCCTTCCTGGAACATGTACTCGAATCGTCCAATGCTCTTCTTCTGGTAGAGTGGCGGTGTAGGTCCCCGTGAAGCTTGGAATTCCGATGTTCAGGCAACTAGTGGCCTCCTTCAAGTGTCATCCAAAAGGGGTGTCTTCATCCAGTTGAGCAAACTTGTTCCTTGGGTCCGCCATCTATAGAGTAGAAAGTGGAGAAGAGTCAGAAATGAATAGAGAAGAATGTCCTATGGCTCATCTTAGTGGTCGCGTCCTACAGTTAGCGTGTGCTCTGATACCATCTTGTAGCGATCTAATCTCAGACGGTCAATCTCTGTGTGTAAGTGTCATCCCTGGATCGGTAATGCTGACACACATAGTACTTGAGGATTTATAACGGAGTGCAATCACACACTTATTACATCGAATGTCTCAAAAGAGAACTTATTACAATAATATGGCTGAAGGCCATCTAAATAATATAACTACGGAAGCTTCGAAGGGAAAATGAGTCCATCACCTCCAATGGCATAGCTGAGTGCATGACAACGACCTAGCGCACCTTACTCTTCATCTGAAAACTCCGCAACATAATACTTTGCAGCCTATGTCGGTCAACACATGGAATATGCTGGCAAAATAACACTATAGAGAAATGAACATGTAACAGATATAACTATATGCATATTTGGCTGGTGGAGGCTCTATGGTTATTTTTGCAAAAGCTAGTTTTTCCCTACAACAATGGAATATATTTTATTTAACTACAAAGTTAGTTGAAAACATTGAGAAGGTTCCTCCAACTCAATCCCAAATTAATAATGATCAGCCCAACAAATTAATTAAGTAAAGTGTTGAGATCAACTCAATAATTCAAGTACCAAATACTCAAGACGTCCATAACCGGGGACACAGCTAACCATGATTAGGTTTTAACACTCTGCAGAGGTTTGCGCACTTTTCCCCACAAGACTCCATCTCCTCATTGGATTTCTCGCACTTCATGATGTTTGAGAAACGGATGACCAAGACAGAGTCTTTCAGAAGCATTAACTCTTTACTCTAGTTAGATAATACCACCTACATCCCCTACATCTGCTAGCCTACCACTGAAAGAGGTCACACAACCTACTCAACTATGCCAGAGCCCATAATGGCTTGTGGCTGCACACGGAAGTTTCCATCATGAATAATCTTATGATCCCTTTGAGCCAGGGTGGCAAACCGTAGGATGATCACACGGGTACTCCAAGATATCCCAGGACAACGCTGGATTGCTCTAGGTGCCTAGACAACCACTGGGCGCTCGAGGGTGCCACAACCAATCCACCCAGATGTGTATTTAAGTAGCCACCTTAAGTTTTACCATTAGTAAATAATAACTCTCACATCTGTCATGGATCTCTCAAACCCAAACCACGTCTACAAGCATAGCATAGCAGTATAAGCATAACGTAGAAGTAACTCCCAGGGTTTGAAATAAAGACAATAGGTTCTACCTCATCAACTACTTCCCAATACCCACATGTTAAATAGATCCTACTAATGCAATATTTGAGGATTGAAACTAATGCATAAAAACTGGGTAATAAGGGATATGATCAAAGTGTTACTTGCCTTGTGCTACCTCTTGAGCATGCGTTGGTTTTCCCCTGAAGAGGAAAGGGTGATGCAGCAAAGTAGCGTAAGTATTTCCCTCAGTTTTTGAGAACCAAGGTATCAATCCAGTAGGAGACTACACGCAAGTCGTATAGTACCTGCACAAACAAACAAGAACCTCGCAACCAACACGATAAAGGGGTTGTCAATCCCTTCACGACCACTTGCCAAAGTGAAATTTGATAAAGCTAATAAGATAAATATTTTTAGTATTTTTGTTGTATAGATTGAAAAGTAAAGATTGCAAAATAAATTGTAAACTAGAATTGTAGATCGGAAACTTATATCATGTAAAGTAGACCCGGGGGCCATAGGTTTCACTAGTGGCTTCTCTCAAGATAGCATATATTACGGCGAGTGAACAAATTACTGCCGAGCAATTGATAGAAAAGCGCATAGTTATGATGATATCTAGGCATGATCATGAACATAGGCATCACGTCCGTGTCAAGTAGACTGAAACGATTCTGCATCTACTACTATTACTCCACACATCGACTGCTATCCAGCATGCATCTAGAGTATTAAGTTCATAAGAACATAGTAACGCAGTAGGCAAGATGACATGATGTAGAGGGATAAACTCAAGAAATATGATATAAACCCCATCTTTTTATCATCGATGGCAACATTACAGTACATGTCGGTTCCCTTTCTGTCACTGGGATTGAGCACTGCAAGATTGAACCCAAAGCTAAGCACTTCTCCCATTGCAAGAAAGATCAATCTAGTAGGCCAAACCAAACTGATAATTCGAAGAGACTTGCAAATATATCAAATCATGCATATAAGAATTCAGAGAAGAATCAAATATTGTTCATATATAATCTTGATCATAAGCCCACAATTCATCGGATCTCGGCAAACACACCGCAAAAATAATTACATCGAATAGATCTCCACGAACATCGAGGAGAACTTTGTATTGAGAACCAAAGAGAGAGAAGATGCCATCTAGCTAATAACTATGGACCCGAAGGTGTGTGGTAAACTACTCACACATCATTGGAGAGGCTATGGTGTTGATGTAGAAGCCCTCCGTGATCGAATCCCCCTCCGGCAGATCGTTGGAAAAGGTCCCCAGATGGGATCTCACGGGGGTACAGAAGGTTGCGGTGGTGGAAAAGTGGTTTCGTGGCTCCCCTGGATGTTTTCAGGGTATAAGAGTATATATAGGCAAAAGAAGTAGGTCGGTGGAGCTACGAGGGGCCCACAAGGGTGGGGGCGCGCAGCCCTACCTCGTGACCGCCTCGTTGCTTCCTTGACCTCCACTCCAAGTCTCCTGGATTGCTTTTGTTCCAAAAATATGCTCACGAAGGTTTCGTTCCATTTGGATTCAGTTTGATATTCCTTTTCTGCGAAACAATGAAATAGGCAAAAATAACAGCAACTTGCACTGGGCCTCCGGTTAATAGGCTAGTCCTAAATATAATATAAAAGTGCATATTAAAGCCCATTAAACATCCAAAACAGATAATATAATAGCATGGAACAATAAAAAATTATAGATACTTTGGAGACGTATCAACATCCCCAAGCTTAATTCCTGCTTGTCCTCGAGTAGGTAAATGATAAAAACGGAATTTTTGATGTGGAATGCTACCTAGCATATTTTGCAATGTAATTTTGTTAATTGTGGCATGAATATTTAGATCCGAAAGATTCAAGACAAAAGTTAAATACTGACATAAAAATAATAATACTTCAAGCATACTAATAAAGCAATCATGTCTTTCCAAAATAACATGGCCAAAGAAAGTTATCCCTACAAAATCATATAGTCTGGCTATGCTCTATCTTCACCACACAAAATATTTAAATCATGCACAACCCCGACGACAAGCCAAGCAATTGTTTCATACTTTTGATGTTCTCAAACTTCTTCAATCTTCACGCAATACATGAGCGTGAGCCATGGACATAGCACTATAGGTGGAATAGAATGGTCGTTGTGGAGAAGACAAAAAAGGAGAAGATAGTCTCACATCAACTAGACGTATCAACGGGCTATGGAGATGCCCATCAATAGATATCAATGTGAGTGAGTAGGGATTGCCATGCAATGGATGCACTAGAGCTATAAGTGTATGAAAGCTCAACAAAAGAAACTAAGTGGGTGTGCATCCAACTCGCCTGCTCATGAAGACCTAGGGCATTTTGAGGAAGCCCATCAATGGAATATACAATAGTTCTATAATGAAAGATTCCCACTAGTATATGAAAGATTCCCACTAGTATATGAAAGTGACAAAATAGGAGAGTCTCTATCATGAAGATCATGGTGCTACTTTGAAGCACAAGTGTGGAAAAAGGATAGTAGCATTGCCCCTTCTCTCTTTTTCTCTCATTTTTTATTTGGGCCTTTTTTCTCTTTTTATTTTATTTTTTATGGCCTCTTTTTTTCGCCCATAATCTCATCCCAACTTGCGGGGGAATCATAGTCTCCATCATCCTTTCCTCACATGGGACAATGTTGTAATAATGAAGACCATCACACTTTTATTTACTTACAACTCAAGAATTACAACCCGATACTTAGAACAAAATATGACTCTATGTGAATGCCTCCGGCGGTGTACCAGGATGTGTAATGAATCAAGAGTGACATGTATTAAAGAATTATGAAGGTGGCTTTGCCACAAATACGATGTCAACTACATGATCATGCAAAGCAATATGACAATGATGAAGCATGTCGACGGAAAGATGGAAAGTTGCATGGCAATATATCTCGGAATAGTTATGGTAATGCCATAATAGGTAGGTATGGTGGCTGTTTTGAGGAAGGTATATGGTGGGTTTATGGTATTGGCGAAAGCTGCGCGGTACTAGAGAGGCTAGCAATGGTGGAAGGGTGAGAGTGTGTATAATCCATGGACTCAACATTAGTCATAAAGAACTCACATACTTATTGCAAAAATCTATTAGTTATCGAAACAAAGTATTACGCACATGCTCCTAGGGGGATAGATTTGTAGGAAAAGACCATCGCTCGTCCCAAACCGCCACTCATAAGAAAGACAATCAATAAATAAATCATGCTCCGACTTCATCACATAACGGTTCACCATACATGCATGCTACGGGAATCACAAACTTTAACACAAGTATCTCTCAAATTCACAACTACTCAACTAGCATGACCCTAATATTACCATCTTCATATCTCAAAACAATCATCGAGTGGTAAACATCTCATAGTATTCAATGCACTCTATATGAAAGTTTTTATTATACCCATCTTGGGTGCCTATCATATTAGGACTAATTTCATAACCAAAGAAAATTATCATGCTGTTCTAAAGGACTCTCAAAATAATATAAGTGAAGCATGATAAATCAATAATTTCTATACAATAAAACCACCACTGTGCTCTAAAAATATATAAGTGAAGCACTAGAGCAAAATTATCTAGCTCAAAAAGATATAAGTGAAGCACATAGAGTATTCTAATAAATTCTGATTCATGTGTGTCTCTCCAAAATGGTATCTACAGCAAGGATGATTATGGTAAACTAAAAATCAAAGACTCAAATCATACAAGACGCTCCAAGCAAAACACATATCATGTGGTGAATAAAAATATAGCCTCAAGTAAAGTTACCGATAGAAGAAGACGAAAGAGGGGGTGCCTTCCGGGGCATCCCAAAGCTTAGGCTTTTGGTTGTCCTTGAATTTTACCTTGGGGTGCCTTGGGCATCCCCAAGCTTAGGCTCTTGCCATTGCTTATTCCAAAATCCATCAAATCTTTACCCAAAAACTTGAAAACTTTACAACACAAAACTCAACAGAAAATCGCATGACCTCCGTTAGTATAAGAAAACAAACCACCACTTTAAGGTACTATAATCAACTCATTATTTATTAATATTGGTGTTAATCCTACTGTATTCCAACTTATCTATGGTTCATACCCCCCGATACTAGCCATAGATTCATCAAAATCAGCAAACAACACACGAAAAATAGAATCTGTCAAAAACAGAATAGTCTGTAGCAATCTGGAAGTTTCGAATACTTCTGTAACTCCAAAAATTCTGAAAAATTAGGAAGACCTAAATAATTTGTGTATTGATCTACTGCAGTTGGAATCCGTATTTTATCTCTCTCTGGTAAAAATGGAAATTATTCTCGTGAGCGCATACTTTCTGTTTTTTACAGCAAGATCAAATAACGATCACCCAAGAAGATCCTAAAGGCTTTTCTTGGCACAAACACTAATTAAAACATAAAAAACACAATCATAACAGAGGATAGATGATTTATTTATTACTAAACAGGAACAAAAAGCAAGGAACAAAAATATAATTGGGTTGCCTCCCAACAAGCGCTATCGTTTAACGCCCCTAGCTAGGCATAAAAGCAAGGATAGATCTAAGTATTGCCATCTTTGGTATTGGGAAAGAAAAGAGAAAATTTCTTATCTATAGCATTTATCTTTTTATTTTGATAAATCACGTGGCCATTAATGGTGGAAGAAAGATTAAGCACGCTATGGAAATTTGCATCTAAGCTAGTCTTCATCTCTTTGATAATTTCATTTTGATAAAAGCACAAAAGAGAGGTGGATTCAACCTTCTCACTCATGGGGTGCCCAAATATAGTTTTCATCTTCTCATAGGTATCTACGACATCCCCCTCAAGAAAACCTTCTTCAAAAAGAGAATCTAAAACTTGCTTGAATGAAGAGGGTAAGCCAACATAAAATCTTCTTAGGTATATCTCAATTTGATATTGGGGAACATAGCTAGCTCGGATCGTTAGTAGCCTATCCCAAGCATCTTTCAAAGATTCATCAAGCAAATACCGAAAAATTCCGGGATAATCTTCATGTAAATTATTCAAACTCTCATTGATAACCCCGGTAGGTCTTTCCATAGCATCATTATTTATGAGCTTAGAAAGGACTGAGGGACTATCCAAAGAACTAGAACTCGGGGGAGAACCCTTACCCCTTTTCATTTTGGCCATAGTGAAAGAAAGGCAAATGGGAAAGAGGTGAACGGAAGAAGGGCCAATAAAACGGCAAAGGTGAAGTGGGGGAAAGGAAAATGAGAGGCAAATAGCAAATAATGTAATGCGTGGGATAAGAGTTTGTGATGGGTACTTGGTATGTCTTGGCTTGAGTGTAGATCTCCCCGGCAACGGCGACAGAAATCCTTCTTGCTACCTCTTGAGCATGCGTTGGTTTTCCTTTCAAGAGGAAAGGGTGATGCTCCAAAGTAGCGTAAGTATTTCCCTCAGTTTTTGAGAACCAATGTATCAATCCAGTAGGAGACTACACGCAAGTCTCCTAGTACCTGCACAAACAAACAAGAACCTCGCAACCAACGCGATAAAGGGGTTGTCAATCACTTCACGGCCACTTGCAAAAGTGAGATCTGATAAAGATAATAAGATAAATATTTTTGGTATTTTTGTTGTATAGATTGAAAAGTGAAGATTGCAAAATAAATAGTAAACTAGAATTGTAGATCGGAAACTTATATGATGTAAAGTAGACCCGGGGGCCATAGGTTTCACTAGTGGCTTCTCTCAAGATAGCATATATTACGGTGGGCGAACAAATTACTGCTGAGCAATTGATAAAAAAGCGCATAGTTATGATGATATCTAGGCATTATCATGAACATAGGCATCACGTCCGTGTCAAGTAGACCAAAATGATTCTGCATCAACTACTATTACTCCACACATCGACCGCTATCCAACATGCATCTAGAGTATTAAGTTCATAAGAACAGAGTAACACATTAGGCAAGATGACATGATGTAGAGGGATAAACTCAAGCAATATGGTATAAACCCCATCATTTTATCCTCGATGGAAACAATATAATACGTGTCGGTTCCCTTTCTGTCACAGGGATCGTGCACCACAAGATTTAACCCAAAGCTAAGCACTTCTCCCATTGCAAGAAAGATCAATCTAGTAGGCCAAACCAAACTGATAATTCAAAGAGACTTGTGAAAGATATCAAATCATGCATATAAGAATTCAGAGAAGAATCAAATATTGTTCATAGATAGACTTGATCATAAACCCACAATTCATTAGATCTCGGCAAACACACCGCAAAAATAATTACATCGAATAGATCTCCAAGAACATCGAGGAGAACTTTGTATTGAGAACCAAAGAGAGAGAAGAAGCCATCTAGCTAATAACTATGGAACTGAAGGTCTGTGGTAAACTACTCACGCATCATCGAAGAGGCTATGGTGTTGATGTAGAAGCCCTCCGTGATCGAATCCCCCTCCGGCAGATCGCCGGAAAAGGTCCCAAATGGGATCTCACGGGTATAGAAGGTTGCGGCGGTGGATAAGTGGTTTCGTGGCTCCCTTGGATGTTTTCAGGGTATAAGAGTATATATAGGCGAAAGAAGTAGGTCGGTGGAGCTACGAGGGGCCCACGAGGGTGGGGGCGCGCCGCCCTACCTCGTGGCCGCCTTGTTGCTTCCTTGACCTCCACTCCAAGTCTCCTGGATTGAGTTTGTTCCAAAAAATATCCTCGTGAAGGTTTCATTACGTTTGGATTCCGTTTGATATTCCTTTTCTGTGCAACACTGAAATAGGCAAAAAAACAGCAACTGGCACTGGGCCTCCTGTTAATAGGTTAGTCCCAAAAATAATATAAAAGTGCATATTAAAGCCCATTAAACATTCAAAACAGATAATATAATAGCATGGAACAATCAAAAATTATAGATACGTTGGAGACGTATCACCTTGCTGATGATCTTAAAACCCTAGTGACTCGTAGTAGCACGCTTCGCAGTCCAGAAACTCTATCGTGAACAAACAATAGCATACATAAGCACTTGTGACGCCCGGATAATCT
This sequence comes from Triticum dicoccoides, assembly GCF_002162155.2. Taxonomy (NCBI): domain Eukaryota; kingdom Viridiplantae; phylum Streptophyta; class Magnoliopsida; order Poales; family Poaceae; genus Triticum; species Triticum dicoccoides. The sequence goes on along the minus strand of NC_041384.1, from coordinate 590,167,532 downwards.
TGCTACAGTAATCCCACGCTAATTATGCCATGACACCTCAGTTACTGTTGCTATCCTCGCAAAATTCGAAACCGTTCAAAATTCAAATTTAAATTAGTGACAACAATAAAAGTTTTCAAAAATTGAAACAAAAATGTTCAGTGGTTGCCGAATATTACCAGGGTAATTAAGATGCAACAAACACATTTTTATAACATGGCTAGATGGTTTTAAGTTAAATAAAACAGAAAGAAAATAAATAAAAGAAAGAAAATACAAAAGGAGAAAACAAGGAACAAAAATAGAAGGAGAACACCCCCTTCCCTGGGCCATGGCCCAACTGGGCCAACCCACCTAGCCCAGCCGCCCCACCCCCGGCTATACCCCCCCCACCACCAGAAACCCTAACCCCATCCACCCCACTCTCCCCACGACACCCCCACTCCCCCCC